>NC_091068.1:37289730-37600164 GCF_000393655.2 Nicotiana sylvestris
TTCACTCGAGTCTCTTCTGTAAACTAAACTAAAATCCAAACTATATCTGAAATTTCGACTATTCACAACCTTTTATAGTTGAGTATCTCGTATCGTCTTCACCTTTAACTTACTTACTTTTCAATCTCACATTGTATCTTCTGTTTCTCTCATAACCTCTCTTCAACATAGGTGGAAATTACATCTTAAATCTCTATTGTAATACCTGCACCTCTGGTGCATACAAAATCTGGCAAAAGCTTCATACTGACATCTTACGACTCAGCTCTATGGCACGATCTGGAAACAAAAGAAGGGTATCATTTCCTAAATGCCCTATAGCCTCTCTATTATAAGGGTGGCGTGCAATACACCCATAAGTGAGACTCTACTAGGCACGACTTTGTAGACTCCCTAGGACACGACCCGCTCTGACACCACTTTGTCACGTCCCAACCTGGGGAGGCGTGGCTAGAACCCGATGCCGCACTGGCTCGAGCGAACCACTCTACAACTCTCTTTTTTTCTTTGCAACTATCATGCACCAACATGACCACAACTCGTAATGTATAACAATAAGTGGGCAACACTGTATCACTGAACCATTTTTCTTAAAATATGAATACATATGGGTCGTCAAGGCCTCTGACATACTGTACAAAATGAACTTCTATCTACAAAGCCTCTAAGATTATTTGACATCAAATGGGACAGGGTACCGGCCTACCCATAAGTTTTTAGAAAAACTATGACACGATGACTCATAAACTCGGCTGCACTCCGAATGAGGTGGAGTCTTACTGATCCTTTGCTGAATGCCAATCTCGTCTACTATGAGGGCTCGACAAACTGATTATATATATCTGCAGGCAAGAATGCAGCATCTCCAACAAAAGGATGTCAGTACGAATAATGTACTGAGTATGTAAGGAAGAATCGAAATATAACTATAATTCAACATTAGTTAAAGATATATAAGGATCAACATGAATCTCTAAAGTGCCACCGTATATGTATACTTATTATACTTACATATATGTAATGCTTATCTTTGAGACTATTATCCATATGTATAATGCATGACTGTCCAACTGATCAGTGGTAACTGCCCAACCGGTCGTCGCACGGTGGTAAATATATGACTGCCCAACCAATGATAAATAATGATACATAACTGCCCAACCGGTGGTAACTGCCCGACCGGCCATAGCCCGGTGGTAAATGCATGTCTTCTCAACCGGTTGTTGCACGGTGGTAAATATGTAACTGCCCAACTGGCTGTAGCACGGTGGTAAATATGTAACTACCGGACCGGTCATAGCTCGGTGGTAAATGCATATGCATGAAGATGCATGTATTATTATAATATAAAATTTAACATCTTTATTAAATACCTAAATAGGGAACTAGATACATACTTAGACATACTTAAATATCACTTTACGGAAATGAATAACATAGACATCCCTAACTACTAAGAGTAGAACCACTTATAGAATATCATTACGTTTACGTATCGTTTCTTGGATCATGCCAAAATAAAGAAGGATTAGCTTTAACATACTTGAGTCGATTCTCTTAACAATTCCTCTAACACCTGTGTTTTGTGATAAAGCACATGGCGGCGGATCGAAGTAGGAAAAAATTCGCATGATATTCTTGAGAAAGATTTCTGGTTTGTATCCTTTTAAAGATGCGCATGTTACTTGCTAGCATTAGCCATAATAGAGCTCTCCTTGGATCGTCCACCGTATCATTTAGTCTTGAAAGAAATTTGAAGCTATTTCTCTACTTCTTTTTCTTTGTGTACTTAGGATGCTTGAGAATGAAAATTTGGTTATCCGGACCGATACAGTTCAAGGGTAATTGTATTTTGCAGCACTTTTGTATCAATATCCACATATTAGAACTACAATTTTACTTTGAACCAATGCTTACTGAGGTTCCAAATAATATATACAAGTTTTATAATTCTATGATATTCCTTATATAAGTGTAAAGTGGCTGAAGAGATCCATCTCCATTTTTTTGAAATAAAGAGATTTTCTTAGTAACCTCTTTTAACAAAAAGAGATAAGTGTGTGTATATATATCCTTAAAAGGGTGTCACCTCCTCCTTAAGCATAATTATAGTTGGCAACTTGCTGTCATAACTTCATAATCCCATGTGGATTGTTGTCCCCTAGTAATTATCCATGATTCTCACTTAATTATTTATCCACAAATTTCTAATCAGTTATTCACTAATTATTAATTAACTAGTTAATTTCTCTCATTAACCAATAGTTAACTAATTACCCACATAATTAAGAATTATCTCAAATTACTTATAATACTACTCACTTTTAACACACTTTATATATTTTACTATCATGGTCATGTGGTACCATGTAAAGTTAATACATACACTATTATTTTATTAAAATATTCATGTTAAAATACATATATATTCTCAACTTATAATTTTCTAATATCACATAAAGAATAAAATTTTCGTATGCTTAATTCTTAAAATGGTAAAAAGATAATCATCTTTTCTTGTGAAAAAATAATTTCTATCTTACAATAAAGAAAATCTCATAACCTTTCTCATATTATATATGTTATAATTTAAAGCATATCCGAAAGTGGTAATATTAATAATTATATAAAATCATATTTGTCAAAAAAAATTTTACAAAAATGTTCTACTCAAAATACCATATGAAAATATATCTAACAATATCAAGGTTGTTAACTTGCGGGGTCTTACAATAACCTAGTCACAAATCCTCTATCATCTCATGAATGGTCTTAATCCCTTCAAGCTCATATGAATTACTACGACTTATCCTAATATTAAAGTACGGGATGTAACAAGTGCGTGTTGAACTTTATGCAGGTTAACGTTCGACCCGTCCCGCAATCACCCTGCCCGTCCCATTGACATATCTAGTCATAATTAATAAAACTTTCGTAAGAAGATCTTTCCTAACATGAATATGAGTTTCACAATGAAACTGTCGTACAGTATGTGTTGTTTTTCAATTTTGATCAAGGAGTATTGATGAAGGGAGTATCATGATGGTTGTATTTTGCTATCGATCTTTTTGTTTAATTATTTGATATTCAGCAAAACATTGGTTTGATTAATTTGAATTCGTACTATATAGGATTCATTTAAGGGGAAAAT
Organism: Nicotiana sylvestris; assembly: GCF_000393655.2. Lineage (NCBI taxonomy): Eukaryota > Viridiplantae > Streptophyta > Magnoliopsida > Solanales > Solanaceae > Nicotiana > Nicotiana sylvestris. The sequence goes on from NC_091068.1 coordinate 37,292,882, forward strand.
GATTTTTATTCAAACTCAAGATTTCCGATTTAATGGTCTTGTTTACTCTTTAAAATGGATAACAATTGAATTTATACACGATTTTAAGGATATGTAGATTAATCTAATACAAATAATCAATAACGTTAGATAAATAAATTAAGGAAGAAACAAATGACTAAACCAGTTATAATGTTAAGTCCAAGCTCGGGTACGAGCTAAGTGATTGCTCTGCCCTCGGTTCGAAGCCAAATATCTATGAAGAACTATGAACACAACAAAAACTTTGAACAACCAGAGAAAAATAAATGTATATTGCCTTGGTATGCGTATTACAATATTCTTAATGAATAGTGAGCTTCCCCTTTAAATAGTAGGATAATTTTACCCAAAGTACAATTCTAAAACAGGTAAAAAAATCTTTCTTCTCGCTAATCACTGATTTACCGCTGATACGGCCGAGTTTCACACCGTGATATCCGGATTGGCACGGATATCACGGTCCCTTGTTGATCATGTGCGGTCGTTTGGCAGTGTTTTCCAAGTCCACGTTATTCGAATCAAGTCCAGGGGCGTGATCTCGATGGCTCCGAAGGCATGACCTTGGTGGCTACGGGGGCGTGAAGATGACTCTGAGAGTAGGTGTTTTGCTTGAGCTTTGATACCGGCGGCTCTCGGCTTTGATCATGACTAAACACAGTTATGTCCTCTCTTCGTTCGCCCTACGGGAAATCGGGGCACTTCTTACCTCCGGTTTTACTTGTATACAGGTCTACAAACCAACTTATCACTATCCATTGAGGCACAATCAATGTTTATTACACTACAATTTAATTATTAGATACTTTATTTATTATATTGATATGATTTGTTTCCATTGAATATCAAACTAACAAGTTGAAGTCATCGTCATCAACCAATGACCCCAAGTTAGCCAGAGCATCGGCCTCGCTATTTTGATATCGAGGTACATGCTGAAGGGTCCATTCTTTGAATTGATGCAGTGCCACCTGCATTTGTTTAAATACCTTCGCATTCATTCCTCTTTTACTTCAAAAATTCCATCGACTTGGTTTACAACAAGGAGAGAGTAGCATTTAGCTTCGGTCACCTCAGCCCCAAGACCTTTGGCCAATTCGAGACCTGCAATCACGGCCTCATACTTGGCCTCGTTGTTAGTCAATTTTACAGTTCGAATAGACTTCCTGATTATGTTTCCCGTAGGAGGCTTCAACACGATGCCGAATCCGGACACCTTTGCATTCAAAGCACCATCCGTAAAGAGGGACTAGATTCCCAAGGAAGTCCTCGAGGTCAACAATACTTCCTTTTCGACTTCGGATATCAGGGCCAGCATGAAGTCGGCCATGAAGTCTGCCAAATTTGCGATTTGATGGCAGTCGGGGTCGATATTCGATATCGTACCTACTAATTTCGATGGTGTATTTGGCCAACCGACTCAAGAGCTCGGGTTAGTACATAATATTCCTTAGTGGGTAAGAGGTTATGACACGTAGAGGGTGGCACTGAAAGTATGGTTTCAGCTTTCTAGAGGTGCTTCGAAAACGAGCGCTAATTTTTCCAGGTGAGGATACCTTGTTTTCACCTCGCCTAGAGTTCTACTAATAAAATAAATAGAAAAATTGCGTAACTTCCTCTTCCCGGACTAGGACTCCAATCACCGCCACTTCGAACACAGCTAAATAAAGGTATAGTTGTTTATCCACCTTTGGAGTATGGAGTAGGGGTGGATTCGAAAGGTACCGTTTGAGTTCTCCCAAGGCTTGCTGGCACTCCAGGGTCCAAAAGAAGTTGTTCTTCTTTTTCAACAGTGAGAAGAATTGATGGCTTTTGTACGAGGACCTCGATACGAACCGACCTAGTGCGACTTTACACCCGGTTAGCCTCTGTATGACCTTGACACTATCAACCATGGTGATGTCTTCTATGGCTTTGATTTTATCGGGATTAATCTCGATCCCCCAGTTAAATACCATGAACCCGAGGAACTTTTTAGATCCAACCCTGAATGTGCATTTTTCTGGATTGAGCTTTATATTATATCTTCTCATATGTCGAAGGTTTCCTACAAATGTTTTAAATGGTTATCTGCTCGCAGGGACTTAACTAGCATGTCATCAATATAAACCTCCATTGATTTTCCTATTGTTTCTTCGAACACCTGGTTTACTAAGGGTTGATAAGTGGCATCGGCGTTTTTAGTCTGAACGACATTACATTATACCAATAGGTGCCAAATTCAGGGATAAAAGAAGTTTTTTCTTGATCGTCCGGGTTCATCCGGATTTGGTTGTACCCAGAGTAGGCATCGAGAAAACTGAGTATCTCGTGCCAGGCCATCGCATCGATCACTCGATCGATGTTAGGAAAAGAAAAAAAGTCCTTAGGGCATGCCTTGTTCAAGTCTTTGTAATCCAAGCAAATTCTTAACTTATTCCCCATCGTAGGTACTTCCACTACGTTAGCTAACCAATCCGGCTACTTAACTTTCCAAATGGAACCTATTTTAAGGAATTTTGATACCTCGTATTTGATGAAGGCATGCTTGACTTCGAACTGAGGCCTCCTCTTTTGTTTGACCGGGTGGAACACCGGATCCAAGCTCAGCTTATGAGTGGTAATTTCTGGCAGGATTCATGTCGTATCAAGATGGGACCAAGCGAAATAATCTATGTTAGCTATAAGGAATTCAACGAGTTTTTTCCTGAGTTCAGGATTTAACCCCGTTCCTAGGTATACCTTCCGATCGGGCAGGTATCCAATCAATATGACCTGCTCCATCTCCTCGGCCGTTGATTTTGTGGCATCGAAATCATCAGGAGCAACGAACAACCTAGGGATTTCGTAGTCATCATCCTCGACTGCCTCTTGCTTTTCCAATTCGGTCGGGGCTAGTATTAGTGATTTCTATTTAATTATTTCTTTTTTAACCGACTCCGTGTTCTTTGATGTCGAGAGCACGGACATAGGGATCACCTCGTCAACCACAAAGATTTATTTTGCGGCAGGTTTCTCTCCGTAAACCGTCATGGTCCCTCCCGGTGTGTGGAACTTCAGCGCGTGGTTTAATGTCGAGGGCACTGCCTTCATGCTGTGAATCCATGGCCTTCCGAATGGGGCATTATATCTTATAACCCTTTCGATCACAAAAAACTTCGTTTCCTGGATGGTCCCTGAGGTGTTCACCGGCATGGTTATCTCCCCTTGAGTAGTTTCGCATGCCATGTTGAATCCATTTAAAACCCGGACTGCAGGAACTATTTGGTCTTGAAGCCTAAGTGCTCTATGACCCTTGATTTGATGATGTTGGCCGAGCTACCTGGGTCAATCAATACACATTTAACTCGAGATTTATTTACAGGTACAGATATTACTAGTATCATTGTGTGGTTGCACGATGCCTTCTGAATCCTCGTTGTTGAATAAAATGGTCCCCTCTGGGATATAGTCTCGGGTCCGTTTTTCTCTCGTAATGTACACTTTGGTGCACTTTAACATTGGCCCCTAGGGACGTCGACTTCACCAATCATCATATTGATGACGTGCTGAGGTTCCTCTTGTTTAGTCTGTTTATTGGAGTCCCTATCCCTGAAGTGATTTTTGGCTCAATCACTCAGAAACTCCTGGAGATGCCCGTTATTAAATAACCGGGCCACTTCTTCTCTCAACTGCTGGCAGAACTTGGTTCTATGGCCGTGAGTGCCATGGTATTTACACATCAAGTTAGGATCTCTCTGGGTAGGGTCGAACTGCAATGGTCGAAGCCATTTTATATCTTTGATGCACCCGATGGCAGACACGATGCTTGCAACATCGACACTGAAGTTGTATTCTGATAACCTCGGTGCCTCCCTGTCCCCGAGTGGCCTGTCGAAATAGTTTTTGCTCATGAGACCCCGACTATTGTGGTTTCAATCGTTCCTTTTCTCATTTCTTGTAAGGTTACACCCAGATCCGTTACCCCTTCGGTCCACGTTGTAAGGTTGATACCAGTCTCTATTTGGTCTTGGCTCATGATCGATGACTCTCTTAGACTTGTCATAAGTTTTGACGGGATAAACGGACCGGGAGGGGGCTCCGAGCTGATCGTCATCGACCCGAATTTATGATTGGTACCTATTATGGACATCCACCCAAGTTACCGTCGGGTATTCTATCAGATTTTGTTTCAACTGCTATGAAGCCAAGGAGCTTCAGGAGTTGAGCCCTTGGGTGAACGCCTGAACGACCCAATCGTCTACGATCAGAGGCGGGTCCATTCATTCCATTTGAAACCTCGACACGAATTCCCTGAGCATCTCGTTATCTCTTTGTTTTACCTTGAAAAGGTCTGATTTCCTGGTCTGGACCTTGTTGGCCCTAGTGTGTACCTTAACGAAGGCATTTGCAAGCATAGCAAACGAATCAATAGAATTAGGGGGTAAGTTGTGATACTATATCATTTATCCTTTTGACAGGGTTTCTCTAAATCTTTTCACCAAAACCGACTCGGTTTCGTCATCTTCTAAGTCGTTCCCTTTGATGGAACATGTGTAGGAGGTGACGTGTTAGTTTGGATCAGTGGTTATATTATACTTTGGAATTTTGGCATACGGAACTTTTTCGGGATTGGCTTCGGTGCTGTGCTCGGGGAGAAAGACTTTTGAACAAATTTCTTAGAGTCTAGCCCTTTCAATATTGGGGCGCTCCTAGGATTTGATTAATTCTGGGGTTATAAATCTCCACCTTTTTGTCATTGGCCTCAATTTTCATTTTTCCCGATTCCACCAGCTTGTCAGTTCCTTAAGCATCTTAATTATTTCGGGGTTGGTTCCGGGCCCAGCTTCACCTAACCTCTCCGTGACTTGCTCATTTCTTCGGGTGTTTTCCTGGGATTGTTCGAGCTCAATTTTGCTGGGGGCACAACTTTGATTCTGTACCTGTGCTAACGCCGCTTGTTGGGCTTGTAACATTTCAAAGTTCACCCGTAGATAATTTCCGTCACCTTCATCTTCGGGCGTAGCCCAAGTCGTTGGTCGGGCTCCCCCACAAATGCTGTTCTCAAGGTCGGTTGGAAGGTTGGCGTCGATGGCCACATGCGAGTTGGTATCGATTGGGTCTGCAATCGGGTCTCCATTGGGATCAGCAAGAGGCATCTCATTGCTAGGTGTTATATTATTGTTTTCACCATGATGACCAGACTCAATATCAACGTTGAAGTGAGGAGACTGAGACTCTGAGAGTTGGACATCCTTAGGGAGATCTGCAATTAACATCTCAAAGAACAAGCGTAAAATATAGTGTGTTATGGAAATTTGTATCAAACTATCACTATTATCCTTAGCCCCACGGTGGACGCCAAACTGTTTACCCTTAAAAGTGGATAACAATTGAAAAATGATATGTGAATTAATCCAATACAAATGATCAATAACATTAGATAAACGAATTAAGGAAGAAACAAATTATCAAACCAGTTGTAATGTTAAGTCCGAGCTCGGGTACGAGCTAAGTGATTGTTCTGCCCTCGGTTCGATGCCTGATGTCTATGAAGACCTATGAATAAGAACAAGAACTTTGAACAACCAGAGAAAAATAAATGTATATTGCCTTGGTATGCATGTTACAATATCTCTAATGAATAGTCAACTTCCTCTTTATATATTAGGGGAATTTTACCCTAAGTACAATTCTAAAAAAAGTAAAAAATCTTACAATTCTAAAAAAGGTAAAAAAATCTTTCTTCTTGCTAATCACTGATTTACCGTTGATACAGGCCGAGGTTCACGTCGTGATATCTGGTTGGGCATGGATATCACGGTCCCTTGTTGATCGCGTGCGGTCGTTTGGCAGGTTTTCCGAGGCCATGTTATCCGAATCAAGTCCGAGGGAGTGATCTCGATGGCTCCGAAGGCATGACCTTGGTGGCTCCCGGGGCATGATCTCGATGTCTCCCGGAGCAGGTGTTTTGCTCGAGCTTTGATACGGGCATCTCTCGGCTTTGGTCTTGACTACACGCAGTTATGTCCTCTCTTCGTTTGCCTCACCGATAAATCGGGGCGCTTCTTACCTCCGGTTTTACCTGTATACAGGTCTACAAACCAACTTATCACTATCCATTGAGCCACATTCATTGTTTCTTACACTACAATTTAATTATCAGATACTTTATTTATTATATTGATATGATTTGTTTCCATTGAATATCAAACTAACAAAGTTACTAATGGTATAGTTGTTAACCACTAGATTCTGCAAATTCGATCGATCTCTCACAATGAATATTAATCTAGAAAGAAGTTAGCGCAATTTAACAACATAAAATCTATTTTATCCCCTTATTTTGTAAAATATTAAAGTTGCTAGTACTCCTAATAGGCGTGAGGTGCACGGTGGCTTCGGCTTTGGGATTAGGAATGAAGGAGGTACGTCACTGTTGGATTTCACTAGAACTTTTGAGTTGGTGATCGTGAACTCTATTTATCCGAAGAAGGAGGAGCATTTGATTACTTTCCGGAGTAGGATAGCTAAGACTCAAATTGATTATCTTCTCCTCAGGAGGTGTGATAAGAGGTTGTGCGAGGATTGTAAGGTGATCCCGAATGAGAACCTCACGACACAGCATAGGCTCCCGGTGATGGACGTTGGTATCTTGATAAAAAGGAAGAAGAGGTTTGTACGGGGGCAATCGAGGATCAGGTGGGAGTCTTAACTAAGGAAAATGCGCAGGAGTTGGAGGGAAGGTTGGTAGATATGGGAGCCTGAAAGAGGGGTAGGGATTCTAGAGTTATGTGGACGGCGACAACAGACTGTATAAAGGAGGCAGCGAGAGAGGTGTTAGGGGTCTCGAAGGGGTCCTCAGGCGGGCACCGAGGCGACTGGTGGTGGAATGACGTGGTCCAGAGTAAAGTGAAAGCAAAGAAAGCAGCTTACCTTAAGTTATTAGAGAGCACTGACGCGGAGCAGAGGAGAGAGAACAGAGAAAGATATAAAAAAGTTAGGAGGGAAGCGAAACTAGTGGTCAGAGAGGCTAAGACTGTTGCGTTTAGGCGGTTATATGAGGAACTGGGGGGTAAAGGTGGGGACAAGAAGTTATTTCTGCTGGCTAAAGCGAGAGAGAGGAAGGCTCGTGATATGGATCAAGTGAGGTGCATCAAAGACGAGAAAGGTCAGGTATTGATGGAAGAGGCCCAGATTAAGCAGAGGTGGCAGTCGTACTTTCATAGACTTCTGAATGAAGAGGGGGACAGAAACTCGTGTTAGGAGAGTTGGGGCACTCCAAGAGTCACCAAGACTTTAGGTACTGTAGGCGTATTAAGGTGGAGGAGGTCGTGCGAGCAATGCGTAAGATGAGTCGGGGCAAAACGATTGGACCAGACGAGATTCCAGTTGAATTTTGGAGGTATGTGGGTAAAGCAGGCTTGGAGTTGCTGACTGAGCTGTTTAATGTTTTTTTCAAGACGAAGAGGATACCAGATGAGTGAAGGTGGAGTACGATGATTCCATTATACAAAAACAAAGGGGACATCCAGAATTGTAACAACTATAGGGGTATAAAGTTACTAAGTCATACTATGAAAGTTTGGGAGAGGGTGGTGGAAGGGAGGGTAAGGAGGGCGGTGTCTATATCAGAAAACCAGTTCGGGTTCATGCCTGGTCGCTCTACTACAGAAACTATCCATCTTATCAGGTGGTTGGCGGAATAGTATAGAGATAGGAAAAGGGATCTGCACATGGTGTTCATTGATCTAGAAAAGGCGTATGACAAGGTCCCTAGGGACATTCTTTGGAGATGCCTGGAGGTAAAGGGTGTGTCGGTAGCTTATATTAGGGCGATAAAGGATTTATATGATGGAGCTAAGACTCGGGTTAGGACTATAGGAGGTGATTCATAGCCCTTTCCAGTAGTTATGGGGTTACACCAAGGATCTGCGCTCAGCCCGTTCTTATTTGTCCTAGTAATGGACGCATTGACACACCATATTCAAGAGGAGGTACCATGGTGTATGTTGTTCGCTGATGATATAGTTTTGATTGATGAGACGGGAGGCGGTATGAATGAAAGAGTGGAGGTATGGAGGCAGGTCCTGGAGTCTAAAGGTTTCAAGTTGAGTAGGACCAAGACGGAATATTTAGAGTGCAAATTCAGCGATGTGTCAGGGGAAGCGGACGGGGAGGTGAGGTTTGACTCGCAAGTCATCCCTACGAGAGAGTTTCAAGTACCTAGGGTATATTATCCAAGGAGATGTGGAGATCGACGGGGATGTCACGCACCGTATCGGGGTGGGATGGATGAAATGGAGGTTAGCGTCTGGAGTCCTGTGTGACAAGAAGGTTCCACTGAAACTTAAAGGTAAGTTCTATAGAGTGGTGATTAGACCGACCATGCTGTATGGGGCGGAATGTTGGCCAGTTAAGAATTCTAATATCCAGAAGATGAAAGTAGCCGAAATGAGGATGTTGAGATGGATGTGCGGGCACACTATGCTGGATAAGATTAGGAATGAAGATATTCGGGAGAAGGTGGGTGTGGCTCCCATAGAGCACAAGATGCGGGAAGCGAGACTTATTTGGTTCGGGCATGTGCGAAGGAGGAGCCCATATGCCCTGGTTTAGGAGGTGTGAACGGTTGGCTTTGACAGGTACAAGGAGAGGTAGAGGGCGGCCTAAGAAATATTGGGGCGAGGTGATAAGGCAAGACATGGCGCAACTTCATATTTCTGAGGACATGGCCCTGGATAGGGAGGTGTGGAGGTCGAGCATTAGGGTTGTAGGTTAGGGGGTAGTTGAGCGTTTTTCTTCGTTGTTCTGGCTAGTCTGATAGTGTTTTATATAGGGCTGCTAGCGGTTATTGTTCCATCACACTTTCTATTTTTTGTTTATCATTATTATTATTAATTTTTTTACTTTTATTTTATATTTTTGTTAAATTTTTATTATTGCCATAATTATTGTCCTTTCCACTTATTTGTTGTCAATTACGGTGTTGATCTTATTTGTATGTTTTCTGTTGTTGTTACAGATCTTTTGTTTTTGAGCCGAGGGTCTCTCGAAAACAGCCTTTCTATCCTCATGGGTAGGGGTAAGGTATGCGTACACTCTACCCTCCTCAGATCCCATTAGTGAGATTATTACTGAGTTGTTGTTGTACTCCAAATAGGCGTGTTAGGCACATATTGAATTGCCTGGGCATGGGAGTAAATCTCTATTCCAACTATACTTTTTGTTCTTCTTTTTAACCTTTCCTTTATTTGATTATGTTGAAGACGAATGAGTTTCTCCATCAAATCTATTGACAAGTTCACTTATGATTGGCTTATTTCTACCAATTATAAAAACGACAAAAATACTGACATGAATTCAAATCATCATCTAGAATAAATTTTACTACGATGAAGGAATTAAGTGGATAAAAAGCCACGTAAAGTTGATTTTAGAGCACGTTCACAAAAAAAAAAGGAAAGAAAAGAAAAGAACGAACCAAGATGAAAAGAAAAAATTGTAAAGAGAAACTAGTTAAGTAGAATCAATTAAAGAAACAGAAAGTGAACCTCCAAAGTTCTCTCCTAATAGAGCAATATTAATTAGGATTTCGGAGAAAACAAAGTTTCAAAATATGGTACAATCCAATTGAAGTAAAGTGGTGCCTCAAGCCCTGCAACTTTAACTTCTTCCAATTTGTGTCTTTTTGAATTATAAACCACGAATCCACCTTTAAACCTCAAAAATAATATGTCTCCATTCTTCATAAAGCTCACAGGCCTCAAGCAACGTCCGCAATGCACTGATGGAACTGTCAACATCTTACTCCACGAATAGCTCGTTCCATTATTCGTCATATACCAAACTTCAAAATCGCGTCTCGAGTCATTGTGTAACCTAGTCAAACAAAGGTTTTCTCCTAGAGCACACAAAGCTGGATCTTCCCGGCTTTTAATCCGATCTGGAAACAATATTTCCTGAAATTTTTCCTTCTCCAAACAAAAATGTACTATAGTAAAGTCATTCGGACTAGTATTACACAAATCCGTCATTGCTATATTATAAACAATCCATCTACCGTAACAATGTCCCCATCAAAGAACTCGTTATATGAATGAAACTTGCCCATCAATTTCCACGAGTTACTTTTTGTGGAAAATATATGCACCTCATAATTACCTGAATAAACTTCTTTTCCTACTCTAATTATTTTATAATCGTCTATAGAAGAAACGCATCCAAAACCATATATTATACCAGGGAAGTATAGCTTCCCCGCCGTATTTTCAAGGATTCGAAAGATGATTGTTTTTGATTCTATGATGGCCGGGTTCCACAAAATGACTACGTCATAACAGAAAATTAGAACAAGTATACCATTAATAAAATATACACTACTAAAATGATTGATATCTGGAATTGGAGGCTCATGAAGAGAGACAACGGAATCATGTTGAAGTGAGCTGTCTGTAGAGTACAAATAGTCATCCTTGTTGTGACATTCACCACCTGTCACAAAAGTTTTGTGTCAATTTAAATTACTTTTGCACGTATCATAGTGCTGCTTGATGAATTTGGGATCTTCAATTAGAGAACGCCATAATTTACAAACGCATTTGAACCGTAAAAGCGATTTCACTGCAAGTTTTGTTAGTATATTGATGGTGATATCATGAGGAAAGTTATTAGGCATTCTCATATCTTTTGATTTGGAAAGACTGTTGGTAATGTTAGGGTTTAATATAAGTGACGAAGCAAACTAATTACAGTATTTTGGTGGGAAAAGGATTCTTTATTAAGTATACCTTTTATGCTTTCTCTAATTTATGTCATGTCGCCTGTCTATTTCTTGTAGGAAAAGGATATCAATTCAAATCTTCAAGAAGTGAGAGAAGCTCCAACTTCTCTCTAGCTACCACAAGACGTTTACAATGAAAATTCTCAATCAAAATAATCAAATTCCTCCCAAACCACCGGATATTGATATAACACAACCTACCACAATACCTGAACTTCCTAACACATATTTTAAACAAAAATTAATGGATGGAATAGATGAAGACCAAATCCATATGATCATTGATCCAACTCCAGATGGAATCCAAGAGTTTCATAATGAAGTCAATACTTCCCATGCAAATAACCCTACGGATGATCAAAGACAAGGGATCCAACTATCTCCGGAAGATCTTAAAAGAATCTATCACCCATGGAGATTCTCTACCATAATCAAGCTTCAAGGAAAAAAAACTCAACACCACATTCTAAAAAGGAAAAGTCAAGAATTCTGGAAAATTAAAGAGAATTTTTCTCTGATTGATCGAGGATCGGAATTCTACATTACTAAGTTCAATAATGAGGAGAGTATGCTGAAAGCTCTTCATAATGGCCCTTGGTTTATTTTTGGTAACTTTCTTTCAGTTCAAAAATGGTTTCCAAACTTCATTGCTTCGGAAGCTAAAATTGCAAACATAACTATTTGGATTCGTCTTCCTCAATTACCTACTGAGTTCTATGATGGTCTCATTTTAACAAAAGTTGGTAATAAAATCGGTAGATTACTAAAAATTGATGTTTGTACTTCATCCACACTTAGAGGAAGGTATGCGAGGCTTATTGAAATCCCTCTTGATGTGCCTGTCACCCCCTATGTCTTCATTGGACAACATAAACAAGAAATCCATTATGAAGGTGCAAATGTTTTATGCAAAAATTGTGGCAGACTAGGCCACTCTATGGCCAATTGTCACTACATATTATCTAAGTGTTCCACTACAGCTACCCGGGAAGCCCCAGCCAACAACCAATCCAGTAAATTGGGTGATCCTCAAGATAAAATGGAAGGCTCCACTGTCTAGACAAAAGAAAATAATTGGGAAATGGTTATATTCCCCAAGAAGAAGAAATACAATCAAAATTTAAAGGTGATACCCTCCGCTTCTAGTAAGTCGCAACACCCAATCATACTCCCTCTAGGTATGTCTCAATCTCTCTTATTATATGAGACTTCAACAAGAAAGTTTATTGATAATGGCAATACCATTCCTACTACACACCCTAAAATCAGTGGAAAAAATCAATCCGCTAAAAAATACATTGCCACTGGCAATATGTTTGAAGCATTGATTCCTCCGCCAAAGTTGAATAATCTTAATTATAATAATACTAATAATAAATCTATTAATAATAATAATAGCTGCATGGTTAATGATGTGGAAGGAGTCCACAAAATGGATGTCCCAATGGCAACTACAGAAAAGGGCCAATTAAAAGACATGCATGATAATCATTTCCTATCTAAGGGTAATAAAGACCTAAATAACCCCATCAGGGTCTTGAACAACCCCCCATCACACAGCACCTCCTAAACGAACCCCTAATCTCCTCTAAAACTAATAATTCTAATTGCATGGGAAATAACCCTTATCTTCACACAAGCTTACATGTGTCCATGCAAACACTAGATTTTACACAAATGGCTGAACCAATCAACCACATCCTCCCTTCAAAATCTGAACAAAATCTTACAAATACCACTCCATTAAGCAATATCAAAGATATGCATATAGACTCTACTATAATAACCAACTCTACTCCATTGGTGAACTAAAAAATAGTGGAGAAAAATACACCACTCACTCATAATATAAACGACCAAACTCCCTCTAAAGATGTCAAGGATCCCAATCTCCCAAAGAAGAAGGTTTCGACTAGTCCAATTAGTGAGACATCAAAGAGCCATAAACATGTCAAACCCTCCAATTCCTCCAAACCCTCAAACAAACAACCAAGTCTTCTTCATCCAACCCCCACTACTCCAAGATCATCAACCACTCTCTTGGGGGGAACAAGCTCTAATGGGCCATTCTATAACATTCAACATGATTCTAGACGGCCAAGAGACAGTGATGTTCTCCAAAACTCTCACTTTCTAGCCCAATTAGTGTTAGAAGGAATGCACATGGCAATGAATAATTACCTCAAACATGTATGGATGAACAACATCCTTCATCCCCTTGCACCATCGATGAACTTAGATAAAGTCCAAGCCATGAGGCACCAATGGAGCTTACCACCCCACTTCAACCCTATCCAAAATCACTCTTCCTAACTGGAACTACCCTTCTTTCCCCCGAGGGAAATCTCAAACATGAATCCCATCTTCATGCCATGGTCCCTACTATTGAACAACCCCGAAGCCCAGCCCAACCCCAACATGCAAGATCCTCCCCATTCAAACCCAGCCCGACCAGAAAATCCACCAAATGTACCACTCCAAATACCACAGGTTGTCCCACCACCAGTAGAAAACCTAGATCCAGCTGTCCAAGTCCCTCCCAATGCTCCAGAACCAGAAAATGTCCTAATGGAAGAGGAAGAGGAGATAAAACTACTAGGGTCCGGTCCAGTCCTAGAATTTTCAAGCCTCAACGAGGTAAAAGTCTTTATCTTCAAGGACCTCCTAGAGAAGAGATATATGCTCAGTTTCCCCCTAGCAATATACAAGTGCTCAATGGATGTGACGCTCCCCCAAGATCCCACAGTAGGGAATCATGCAATGATCCTAGTCCCCAGCTTAAGGAGAAACCCAGTTCTACAAGCTCAAATGGACAATGGTCCAACCAACAACCATGCAATGATGTTTAGACCTACAAACATTATTATATGGAACATCCGTGGGGGAAACAATGAAAACTTTAGGGTTAACTTCAGAGAAATGATAGACACCCATAGGCCGTGCATGGTTACTCTACTTGAAACAAGAATGGAAAGCCACATTTCCCTTCTAAGCGACTTTGATGATCGAGGTATCAAGTGATGGCCAATCTAGAGGTATGGTTATTCTCTAGGACGCTAGTCTTGTTAAGGTGCACAACTTTGTTAGGAGGAATCAAGAAATTCATGCATTGATTGAGGTAATTCCTTCTCATTCCACTTGGTTGTTTCCTTCCATTTATGCTAGTACTAAAGCAGACAAAAGAAATGTTTTATGGAAAAACTTAGAAAATATTAGTGCTAATTACAAAAGAACCTTGGTTGTTAGGAGGAGACTTTAATGATGTGCTTAGTTCTAATGACAAACTAGGGGGTAATCCTATTAATCGTAGACGTAACAACTCTATTTGGAATAGTATTAATAAGTGTCGATTATTAGACCTAGGTTATAAAGGTCCTAAGTATACTTGGTTTAATCTAAGGAAAAACTCCAAAGGATTAATATTGGAAAGGTTAGACAGAATATTTGTCAACGAAGATTGGCTATCTTTATGCCCCAAAGCTATGATAATCCACCTCCCTAAGACACAGTAGGACCATAACCCCTTGTTACTAACCCTTTGCCCAAAAAATGTGAATCATCTTAATAAACCCTTCCGTCTGGAAACGATTTGGTGTAGGCATCTGGACTTCATTAATCTAATTAAACACTATTGGACTAGTGATAACCTTATCAGTGCTCAGAACTCTTTTAGAAATAAAGTTGTTAGTTGGAAAAATGAGACCTTTGGTGACATATTCAAAAAGAAAAAAAAGGATTCTAGCTAGGCTAAGTGGCATCCAATCCTCTACTAATTATCATAAGAGCTATTCCTTACAAGATCTGGAATCCAATTTACAACATGGATATAACTCCATTCTTACTATGGAGCATGATTTCTGGAAACTTCGATCTAGAATAAACTGGCTTAACGAGGGCGAGGCTAATACCAAGTTCTTTCATCATGGCCTCAAATCATAAGCGTCGTCATGCTATTATGTACTTTACTAATGATAATGGTGATAGAATATTGGATCCCAATTTAATTCTAGACCATGCACTAACTTTCTTTAAAAATGCTTTTAGGACATCAAAAATCTCTTCCCCTAATAACATCAACCTTGGTGATGCCTCCTTCCATAAAAAAGTTGACCTAAGTAGAATTTATAATCCTCTTAATAATTCTAAAATCACAAATGCCCATTCTCATTCAAACCGTTTAAGACTCCAGGTCCGAATGGCATTCACCCTTTTTTTTTACCAAAAATATTGGCATACTATTGGCCCCTCCATTACTAGCTATTGTCACGAAGTTTTTGAATCCCAATCCCTTCCTAATGGGTTCAATGATACCATCGTTTGTCTAATACCTAAATTTTCCAACGCGAATAATCTCAAAAATTTCCGACCAATTGGCCTTTGCAATTCCTCCTATAAAATAATCACAAAAATCATTGCTAATAGGATAAAACCCTATCTCCCTTATCTTATTAGTCCAATGCAAGCTAGTTTCATTAAAAATAGGAGAGCTTGTGACAATGCTATTATAATCCAAGAGATTATGAATAATCTCCACAAAAATAAGAAATCAAATTTTGACATGATCATTAAATTAGACTTAGAGAAAGAATTTGACCTGTTGGAATGATCCTTTGTTTATAAAACCCTTAGGTTTTTCAAATTTCCCCCTAAACTATCACGTCTAATAATTCATTGCATATGTACAAGTTCTATGAGTATCATAGTAAATGGTGTGAAAACTAGCTTCTTTCAACCAAGTCGAGGAATTCGTCAAGGTGACCCCTTATCCCCTTATATATTCATCCTTTGTTGCGTTGATTCTGGACTCGCCATTAACAAAGCTAAGTCAAAAATTGTGCTGAGAAACTACTGTCCCCAAGACTTAAATTTTTTTTTAACAAACCTCTTTTGTATCAAATGCACTAAGGAATTTGACAAATATCTAGGCTCCCCAAGTCTTAGCCACTCTCCTAGAACTAAAGACTTCGAGTTTATCATAGACAAAATGCAATCTAAATTGTCCCACTGGAAATGTTCCTTCTTAAACATGGCAGGAAGAACTACTTTGGCCTCAGGTACTTTGGGAGTTATCCCTACACACTCCATGCAATACACTCTTCTCCCTCCTAAAATACTAAAAAAGATTGACAAAATCCAAAAGGACTTTATTTGGAGTTCCACTAACTCCACTAAAAAGCTCCACCTAATCAATTGGCAAGTTGTTACTAAAAATAAGACTGAGGGAGGTCTAGGTACTCATCAAGCAAAATCTAAAAATCTAGCCCTTCTTTCTAGTCTTGTTTGGAGACTCCTAAAAAATACTTCATCCCCCTAGGGACAAATAATTCTAGCAAATATGGCACTAGAAAAACCTTCAATAACGCCTCGTTCATCTGAAAATCCATCTTGTAAGGTTGGAAAGTTTGCAATAAGGGGATCCTATGGCACCCTTGTATCAACTCTAATATTAACATTTGGAATGACAATTGGATTTATAACTCTAAAACCCTAAGATGCTTAATTGAAGGTCCCCTAAATATAAAAGATCATGCACTTTCTATCAAAAACCTCATTCATAAAAAAGAATGGAATAGTAAGGTCATCTCCTTTGAGATACCCGATAATATCCTCAACAACATCCACATTACTCCTGTTCCTGGCAAGGGTTCAACTTCTGACAAAATAAGTTGGCATCCCAACTCATCAGGTATTTTTTCGACTAAGTCTTGCTATAAACTAATCCATGAGTATGACTCTGCCTCAAGATCTTTTAAATGGATTTGGGAGCTCCAATGCCCGGTTAAATAAAGTTCTTTATATGGCAATGTATGCACAACCGTGTTCCTTGTCGGGCTTACCTAGCTAAAATAGGTATCAACATTAATTCCAATTGTACAATCTGCAGAATCGGAATCGAGGACATACAACACATCTTTGCTAGCTGTTCTATCTCAAAGCATTTCTGGAAAAATATGGGCATTCCACCTTTGGATATTGGGAAAAACAAAGACTGGCTAACTAATTTAAGAGATATCTTCATTAATAATTGCAACTCTCCCAGGAAGTGGACTACTATATTCCCCTATTGTATATGGGAACTATGGAAAAAAAGGAACAATAATAACATCAACAACTTGAATAACTACCTAGACATAAGAAAGGTTATCCATGCATCTTGGGAATTCACCTTCTTCACTGAAAGAAATCCTTTTGTGGAAAAAACTATCAAGGTTGAGATTAGTTGGATAAAGCCTAACAAAGAAGTTATTAAATTAAACGGCGATGGCGCTTTCTGTAATAAGAGTAGTAGGGCAGGACTTGGAGGAGCTTTTCGAAATAACAAAGGTGATAGGATTATAGGCTATCACAAATCATGCCAAGCAAGTTCTCCCATCCATGCAGAGATACAAGCCATACTAGAAAGGCTAAAAATAGCAAGAGACATGAACTTCACGATTCTGGAAATTGAAATTGATTCCACTGATGTTATTAAACTCATTTACGAGAATAACTCTAGCTACTCTAATATTGTTTGTGAATGCAGATGGCTAAATGCACCAATTGAAGATCCCAATGCTGAAGCATAATTTTAGAGAAGGAAATATGGTGGCCCATGTACTAGCCAAGCAAGCCACCAAAAATGTATCAACGACTAAGTATTTTTACCAGGCACGTCCACCCCTTTTTGTTGAGCATGAAGTTACCAAGGACAAGCATGGAGTTTGTAATGGCATAAGGACTTTGTCTAACAATGTTTGTAACTATTTGGCAACTATGGGCAACACTAGTGCCCTAAAAACATCTGCCTTGTCTATGTAATTTGCTTTTATATATATATAATATCCGTGTGTTATGTTAAAAAAATATCAATTTAACTTGTTTTTTTCGCTTTTTTCCCCATTGAAAAACAATAAGTTCAATTACTACTAACTCGAGTTACAATAATTACTACATCAACTCGAATTACAATTACTAAATCAAAAACCTGATAAGTATAAATATTAAATGATGTGAACTATTAGAATACCTTGGTATATAATATTAGGAGTTAAAATACACCAAGGAGATGACAAGAATTTGGCATTGGAAAATAAATTATAAATTGTATGTGTGCGTATAACTTTTTAATCTCCCTATTTACTTCTTAATTTTAAAATAATATTAAAATAACTTTTCTACATTAATTGATATTCTTAGTTTTAAGTTCAAATAAATTAGACTTTTTAAATTTTAATACTTACTATTGGTATATTATTGGTTCATATCGAAAGAACAGTAAAATTACAAAAGGAATGCTTTTTCAGAACTTTTGTCACGACCTTAAACTCGGACCCGATCGTGATGGCGCCTCTCATGAAGACAAGGCCAGCTGACACTTTTCCATTTCAGTTTTAAACAATTAAACAATAAGAATTAAGTCTAAAACGTAATAAATAATCCAAAAAAGCAAGCAGTGAACATTACAGTTTGCGGAAATAAAACCCAACATAGCTCGATACCGGGGTGTCACTAGTCATGAGCATCTATCAATACACTACAAGTCTGAGATGACTACCAAGCTATTATAGAATAACTGAAAAGGAGATAGAAATGAGATAAAGGGGGAGAAACACGGGACTGCGGACGCCAAGCAGCTACCTCGTGAACTTTGAAGTCTGTCGGGAGCTCTCAACTCGCGCTAGCAGGATTAGCAACGCCTGAATCTGCACACGGGGTGCATGGAGTAAAGTGAGTACTCCAACTCAGTGAGTAATAATCATAAATAAAGACTGAGAATATGAAATCACGTAAGGCACATTACAGTCTATAATGAAGTAGTAAAACCAGTAAGAACAGTGAATCAGTGAAGATATGAAAAATCACTTTAGTGCGGTTTCAACTACAAAAAATGCCTTTTTAACAATTAAGCAATTAAATGATAGGCAATTAGGAAAAATAAACACATAAAGGATCGCCCATTGGGCACAGTATCAACAAATCCGCCCCTTAGGCCATATCTCAGAAAATAATACCAGCCTCTCGGGCTACATCTCACATCACAATGGGTACCCACGCTCACTGAGGGGTGTGCAGACTCCTGGAGGGGCCCCTTATGGCCCAAGCGCAATATCAAGCTATCTCGTGGCATCATCACTAGGCTCTCGACCTCATATCAACAAGCCACCTCGTGGCGTACATTTCTCAGGCCCTCAGCCTCATAACCATAATCAGTGTTTCCTCACAACATAGGCCATCGGCCTTACTTAGTCAAAATCCTCACAAGCCACTCGGGCAATAGTAAAATATGATTCTCAACCCAAATTATTATTTAAAAGATCATTTAAGTGTTAAAACAGAGTAAACATGGCTGACTTATGAAAACAGTGGAATATAGCATGACTGAGTTCAAGTATAAAGTCAAAACAGTGAGGAAATATCAATAAAAATCCTCTAAGGGTTCAAATAGTTGGCACGAGGCCCAAATATGGCATTTTGCCCAAAACATGATGATAGCAAATAGATTTTAGTCAAATACGCAGTAAAATAGTCATTCGAGACGGACTAAGTCACAATCCCCAATAGTGCACGACCCCCCGCTCGTCATCAAGCGTGTGTGTCACCTCAATATAGCACAATGATGTGCAAATCCGGGGTTTCATACCCTCAAGATATCATTTACAATCATTACTCACCTTTACCCGGTATAAATCTCTAGCTCGTGGTGACTTTGCCCCTTGAATCGGCCTCCGGATGCTCCAAATCTAACAAAAATCAGTACATAACCATCAAAATATGCAAAAGAAACAAAGCCCACTCGAAAGAAATTAGATTACAACAAAAATCTTGAAATTGGCCAAACCCGATCCCCGGACCCACGTCTCGGATTCCGGTAAAAATCACATCAATGGATTCCTCATTACTCCCCGAGTTCATTCATACCAAAAGCATCAAAATCCAATCACAAATGACCCCTCAAATCCCAATTTCTAGGTCTCCAATTCCAAGCCCTAGTTCTTCAATTTTAGGATTAAATTCCATGATTAATTAGGTAGATTTCACATTAGAATCGAGTTTTAAGTCCATGAATCTTACCTCCAAGTGGTTCCTC
The DNA here is from genome assembly GCF_000393655.2 of Nicotiana sylvestris. NCBI lineage: Eukaryota > Viridiplantae > Streptophyta > Magnoliopsida > Solanales > Solanaceae > Nicotiana > Nicotiana sylvestris. Next base: position 37,312,708 of record NC_091068.1, read on the forward strand.
TTGAATAACTCTTCAATCCTCTTCAAAAAGCTCTAAAGACGCTAAAAATGGTGGAAATAAACCCCAAAATCGCGGACAAGACGACTATTTAAACATTCTGCCCAGGCCTCATTCCTTCTTCGCGAATGCGGTCAACGCCTCGCGTTCGCGAAGCACAAAATAACTTTGACCCAAAATTCCTCTTCGTGATCGCGACCTGCCCATCGGGAACATGATGGCTCCTCAGCTTGACCCTTCGCGATCGCGTTATCTCTCTCGCGAATGCGATGAATAAAACACCTCAAGCCCAGCTGACAAATTCCTCTACACAAACGCAGAGCTTCCCTCGCGAATGCGATGCATAAACATCCAGCCCTTCGCGAATGCGGAGCCTTCCTCGTGAACGCGAAGGCCAAAATCTCAGCCTTCTCCATCTAACCCTTCGCGAACGTGAGGACCTACTCGCGAATGCGAAGGTCTAATTCCTCTGCAACACACAATAGTTTTTCTGCAATTCCAAACAACGTGAAATGGTCTTATTGACCACCCAAAACTCATCCGAGACCCCCGGGACCTCAACCAAACATTTCAACATATCCCATAACCTCATTCAAACTTGTTCCAACCTTTGGAACGCTCAAAACAACATCAAAACACCCAATTCGCATCGGATTCAAGCCTAAGAATTCTAAAATCTTCTAAATTACGCTTTTGATCAAAAACTCAACCAAACCATATCCGAATGACCTGAAATTTTGCACACACATCCCAAATGACACAACAGAACTACAGCAACTCTCGGAATTCCATTCCGACCCCTATATCAAAATCTCACGTATCAACCAAAAATCACCAAAAATCCAATTTCGCCAATTCAAGCCTAAATCTACTCCGGACCTCCAAAATTCATTCTTATCACGCTCCTAAGTCCCAAATCATCTCCCGAAGTTATCCGAACCATTGGAACTCACATCTGAGCCCTCTAACACATAAGTCAACATACGGTTGACTTTTCCAACTTAAGCTTTCTCAAAAGAGACTAAGTGTCTCAAACCTTACCAAATCCTTTCCGAACCCGAGCCAACCAACCCGATCACATATAGAACCGATAGACAAAGCAATAAAAGCAGAAATAGGGGAAACAGTGCGTTAACTCATGAGACGACTGGCTGGGTCATCACATCCTCCCCAACTTAAACAAACGTGCCTCCTCAAACGAGTTAAGAAACATATCTGAAGCCTCAAACAGGTGAGGATATCTTCTCCGCATCTCCCGCTCTGTCTCCCAGGTAGCCTCCTCCATGGGCCGACCTCTCCACTGCACTTTCACTGAAGCTATATCCTTTGACCTCAACTTCCAAACCTGACGACACAAAATAGCTACTGGCTACACATCATAGGTCAAATGATCATCTAACTGAACCGTGTTGTAATCCAGAACATGAGATGGCCCAATATACTTCCGGAGCATAGAAACATGAAATACCGGATGTACACTTGACAAGTTGGGTGGCAAAGCAAGCTTATAAGCCACCTCCCCAATCCTCCAAAGCACCTCAAAAGGCCCAATAAACTGATGACTCAATTTACCCTTCTTCCCAAACCTCATAACACCCTTCATGGGCGAAACCTCCAACAGAACCTTCTCGCCAACCATGTAGGACACATCCCAAACCTTCCTGTCAGCATAACTCTTTTGTCTCGACTGCGCTGTACGAAGCCTCTCCTGAATCACCTTCCCCTTTTCTAAAGCATACTGCACCAAGTCTGTTCCCAATAGCCTAGCCTCACCTGACTCAAAGAAACCAACTGGAGATCTACACCGCCTCCCATACAAAGCCTCATATGGAGCCATCAGAATACTCGACTGGTAGCTGTTATTATAAGCAAACGCTGTAAGCGGTAGAAACCGATCCCATGACCCTCCGAAATCAATGACACAAGCACACATCATGTACTCCAATATCTGAATAGTGAGCTTGGACTGTCCGTCTGTCTGAGGGTGAAAAGTTGTGCTCAACTCAACCTGAGTACCCAACTCTCACTACACAGACCTTCAAAACTGCGAAGTAAACTGAGTGCCCCTATTTGAAATGATGGAAACCGGGACACCATGCAAACAAACAATCTCCCGGATATAGATCTCTGCCAACCGCTCTGAAGAATAGGTAGTACACACAAGAATGAAGTGCGCGGACTTGGTCAGCCGATCCACAATCACCCAAATAGCATCGAACTTCTTCAAAGTCCATGGAAGTCCAACTACAAAGTCCATAGTGATCCTCTCCCACTTCCACTCTAGGATATCCATCTGCTGAAGCAAGTCACCCGGTCTCTGATGCTCATATTTCACCTGATAATAGTTGAGACACCGAGATACAAATCCCACAATGTCTTTCTTCATTCTCCTCCACCAATAATGTTGCCTTAAATCCTGATACATCTTCACGGCACCCGGATGAATGGAATACCCCGAGATCTGGGCCTCCTCCAGAATCAACTCCCGAAGCCCATCCACATTGGGCACACAAATCTGGCCCTACATCTTCAATACCCCATCATCACCAATGGTGACATCTCTGGCATCATCATGTTGAACTTTGTCCTTAAGGACAAGCAAATGCGGATCATCATAAGGAAGACCGAGAAACCACACAAGCCAATACCGACTAGGCTCCAAAATATACAACCTCACGAACCAATTGGCCAAGGCCTAAACATCAACTACAAGAGGCCCCTCCCCAACTAGAATATATGACAAACTCACCATACTCACCGCCTTTCGGCTCAAAGCATCGGCCACCATATTGACCTTCCCCAGATGGTACAATATAGTAATATCATAATCCTTTAGCAAATCAAACCACCTCCGCTGCATCAAATTAAGATTCTTCTACTTGAACAAGTGTTGGAGGCTACGATGATCAGTAAACACCTCACAAGACACACTATATAAGTAATGCCTTCAAATTTTCAACGGGTGAACTATGGCAACCAACTCTAAATCATGAACGTGGTAGTTCTTCTCATGGGGCTTCAACTGACGCGAAGCATATGCAATAACTCTACCCTCCTACATCAATACACACCCAATACCAACTCTCAAAGTATCACAATATAAAGTATATGAACCTGAAACTGACGGCAAAACTAACATTGGAGTTGTGTTCAAGGCTGTCTTGAGCTTCTGAAAGCTCTCCTCACACTCATCCGACCATACAAATGAAGCACCCTTCTTAGTCAACTTGGTCAAGGGCGATGCGATAGACAAGAATCCCTAAACAAACCGGCGAATATAACCCGCCAAACCAAGAAAGCTGCGAATCTCTGTGGCTGAGGACGGTCTAGGCCAACTCCGAACCGCCTCTATCTTCTTCGGATCAACCTGAATACCCGCGCTGGACACCATGTGCCCCAAGAAAGCCACTGAACTGAGCCAAAACTCACACTTGGAGAATTTTGCATAAAGCTTCTCATCCCTCATTCTCTGCAACACAACTCTCAAATTGTTACATCTCGCATTTTCGTACATTAAAATTTCGTTTTTAGTTAACCAATGTAGACTCGGGGATGAGATCATCTTGACATTAACGTACTTAAGTTATTATAACAAGCGATAAATAAGTGTTATGAAGGATAAATGGGTATACGGATTAAAAAAAAACAAGTTTCGTTGAAAGCGGTCAATTTGGAATAAAATACGAGTCGAGTGATAATACCCGATAATTATGAACTAGTACCATGCAATGTACCATATGACTACAGTAGTATAATATAAAATGTATATATGAAGTATTTTAAAAATAAATAAAATTTTAAGTAATTTGCGGTAATTTTTAAATTATATGAGTAATTGATTAATTACCGGGTAACAGAACATTACCCGGTTAACTAATAAGTGGATAAAAAAATAATAATAAAATAACACAAAATAACGTGGCAGAAGGCCACTACTTAGGAAAATGACTCATATTGATTATGAGTAGGTGGCTGCCATAGGTTAATTATTAACAAAGCAAGATTTAGAAAAGGTCTTTGTTCCATGTTCATTTTGGAAAGAATCAGAATATCCTTTAAGTTCCAAATAGAAATCATATGTAAATGTCTCTATTTTTCATTTGAAAAAGGAGTAATGTAGTTCCTTAAAAAGAAAGTCATTTTGGTCTTTGGGTTCAAAGATAAAACGCTAAAGCTAGCTTCAGTCAGAAAGTAATTCGTTCATCAATTCAATTTTAGCTAACATTTCAATTTCAAGGAGATATCAATTCTATTTTTGAATTTCGAGAGCTTCGAAGCAGAATTTCGTCCATACTTCATAGAAGCAGATTCGTTCAAATAATTCCGGGAATAGGTATGTTAAAGCCCTCCATTCTTTCTTTCGATATGGTCCAGATTATACGAAATAAACGAGCAAATACATGGTTTCTATAAATTATTCTATTCATAGAAATAGTAGGGGTGTCTATATTCTTGATTCCCCATGAGAATTATTATTTTCTTCTGTTTATGGGTCTCAGAATAATACGCAGTTGGAAAAATTTATCCGAAAGGAATATTGAGATTATAAAGTATTTTTCATGCATTTCATACATGTGCATTGACCCATGACCAGATGGCGTAATATATGCGTATATATGTAAATATATGTATATGGGATATGGGAAAAGGTTACGGCGTTATATACGCACCACCACCTGATCAGTTGGTATATGATGATGATATTGCCCACAGTGGCTAAAATATGATTCAAACGGCATTATATATGCGTATATATGTATGTATATATATGTATATGGGATATGGGAAAGTTTATGGCGTTATATACGCACCACCACCTGATCAGTTGGTATATTTTGATGATATTGCCCACAGTGGCCGAGATGATATGATGGGATGCCCTCAGTGGCTTGATGATATTATGCACACCATACCTATGCATGGCATGAAATTTACACGCACGGGCATGACGTTATAAACGTTTCAGTATTTACAAAGTTATTCAAATTTAAAAATGTGTTTCAGGATTCCATGTTTCATCTATGTCTTTTACGTACTAATTTCCATGCCTTACATACTTAGTACATTTTTCGTACTGACGCCCTATTTTACGGGGCTTGCGTTTCATGCCCGCAGATGCAGGTAGGCAAGCTGACGGTCCCCCTTCTTAGGATCCCTGATCAGCGAGAGTTGGCGTGCTCCATTTGATCCGGAGTTTCTTTCGATATTGGTACGATACGTTTGTACATATATATGTATATGAGTATGACGTGGCTCAGTCCCGTCTTTGTATAGTTATGTTTCTGTTAGAGGTTTGTAGACAGTATGTCTAGTTGGGTTGTATGTGGCCTTGTTGGCTTTCAATTTTTGATGTATAGTTGTCTATAGCAACCTTGCCGGCTCGCCCACTATATTCTGTCTGTATACGTACATATGCCTTGATGGCAAGCTTCTTTCACGTATGTTAATTTTGTAATGCAGCAGATGTTATTCAGGTTCATATTTTAGACGCATGCTTAGGGGTGTTTGACAGGTAAGACTCAAGCGCCCATCGCGGCCCATCGGTTTGGGTCGTGACAAAAGTGGTATCAGAGCAGTTCTATCCTAGGGTTGTCTACAAACCGTGTCTAGTAGAGTCTTGTTTATGGGTGTGTCGTGCACCACACTTATAAACAGGAGACTACAGGACATATAGGATGTTATCCTCTCTTTTTATCTCAAGATCGTGCAATACAAGAATTCTTGTTCCTAACGATACGTTATATTTTCAAAAATGCCTTCAAAGAGTACGGCCACCCAGAAGGGAAAGTCCGTGGCTGGTGAGACTACTAGTCGAGCACCACGAGTTACCAGGGCTCGGGGAGAATCTCATGGTGAGGTTCCATCTCAGACTTCACATACCCCGCCTTTTCCAGAAGAGTTCCGAAGGGCACCAGCCCCAGCACCCGTCCCTATACATTCAGCACCGCAGCAGGATACGCCGGGTCAGGAGATGAGAGATATTGTTCAGTTATTGACCCGATTAGTAGCCGCACAGGATCGGCGTCAGGAAATAGGTATTGGTCACGCAGATAGGTACGTGAGCACGAGGGTTCATGACCTTATTAATTTAGACCCTCCAGTATTCACTGGAGTAGACCCGAATGAGGACCTTCAGGTATTTATTGTTAGAGTACAGAGGACGTTACGGGTAATGAAGGCCACTGAGACTGAGTCAATTGAGCTAGCTTCCTATAGACTCCGAGATGTTGCAGTTAATTGGTACGAGTCTTGGGAATTGTCCAGAGGTGAGAATGCCCCTCCAGCGGTATGGCAGGAGTTTACAGAATCTTTTCTTCGTCATTATCTACCACCAGAGCTTAGGCGAGCCAAAGTTGATAGGTTCTTGACCCTTCAGCAGGGAAACATGAGTGTTCAGGAGTACTGTCTTCAGTTTGATTTGTTGTCTAGGTATGCTCCCACTATTGTATCTAAGATGGAGGATCGGATTCACCGATTCATTATGGGATTAGAGCCTTACTTACTTAACGATTTTATGTCGGTTTCACTTCATCCAGACATGGATATTTCTCATATTCAGGCATACGCTCAAGGTGTAGAGGAGCGTAAACAGAAACAGAGGGCTGATCGTGAGCATGATAGGGCCCAGAATAAAAGAGCAAGGTCTTCGGGTCCTTATGGTGAGTTTCGAGATGGTTAGAGGCAGCAGTATTTGAGATATCCATCCCAGCCCTCGGCTAGCGCGCCCCCTCAGTTTGGAGGAAAGATATTTGATCGTTCTACATATTCAGGGCCTGGTCAGAAATTTAGGGCCTCAGGTTCTCAGTATAGGGGTGAGTCAAATCAGATGAGGCCACCCTTGCCACGATGTACTCAATGTGGTAAGCAGCATACCGGGCAGTGCCGTATGGGATTAGATGTTTGTTATACGTGTGGTTATCCGGGCCACATTATGAGGGATTGTCCGATGAGAGGTGATGCAAGCATAGCTCAGCCAGCAGGATCTGTGGCTGGATCGTCATCATCAGTACGCCCCGCTAGGCAAAGTCCACAAGCACCAATGAGATGTGGTAGAGGTAGAGGAAGAGCATCTAGCTCGAGCAGCCCTCAGAACTGCATTTATGCATTGGCAGGACAACAGGACCAAGAGTCATTGCCTGATGTTATTACAGGTATATTATCAGTCTCCTCCTACGATGTATATGCACTAATTGATCCAGGTTCCACCTTATCATACGTTATTCCATTGATTGCTAGTAAGTTTGAAATAAAACCTGAACTGGTTAAACCTTTTGAGGTGTCTACACCTGTTGGGGACTCGGTGATAGCTAAGCAGGTATATAGGGGTTGTATAATAATAGTTCATGGCCAACCTACCGTAGCAGACTTAATCGAGTTAGATATGGTAGAATTTGATGTTATAATGGGTATGGATTGGTTGGCTTCTTGTCATGCCAATGTTGATTGTAGATCAAAGATAGTCCGATTTCAATTTCCGGGGGAGCCTATTTTGGAGTGGAAAGGTAACACGGCATCGCCGATAGGTAGATTTATTTCCTATCTCAAGGCAAGGAAGATGATCAAAAAGGGCTGTATTTATCATTTAGTTCGGGTTTAGGATGTGGAAGTAGAGTCACCAACCATTCAGTCCATCCCTGTGGTAAATGCGTTTCCAGATACCTTCCTTGATGAACTTCCGGGTCTCCCGCTAGAGCGAGAAATTGAGTTTTCTATTGACCTACTACCAGATACTCACCCAATATCTATTCCTCCCTATACAATGGCCCCCGCAAAGCTGAAAGAGTTGAAAGAAAAACTAAAGGACTTGCTTGAAAAAGGTTTTATCAGACCTAGTACGTCACCGTGGGGAGCACCTGTGTTGTTTGTAAGGAAGAAAGATGGTTCCTTAAGAATGTGTATTGATTATAGGCAACTGAATAAGATGACGATCAATAATAAGTACCCGCTCCCGAGGATTAATGACTTATTTGATCAGTTGCAAGGTGCCAAGTGGTTTTCAAATATAGACTTGAGGTCCGGGTACTATTAAGTAAGGGTTAAGGATGAAGATATTCCGAAGACAGCATTCAGGACTAGATATGGGCATTTTGAGTTTCGGGTTATGTCGTTCAGTCTGACCAATGCCCTAGCAGTATTTATGGATTTGATGAACCGTGTGTTCAGGACTTTCTTAGATCTGTTTGTAATTGTATTTATTGACGATATATTGGTATATTCTCATTCAGAGGATGAGCATGCTGGTCATCTGTGTACGGTGCTCAGAGTTCTACAAGAAAGGAAGTTGTATGCAAAATTTTCTAAGTGTGAATTCTGGTTGAACTCTGTAACTTTCCTTGGGCATATCATTTCGGGTGAAGGCATCCTGGTGGATACACAAAAGATTGAGGCAGTAAAGACTTGTCCTAGGCCCACAACACCAACAGAGGTTCGTAGTTTTCTTGGGTTGGCAGGATATTACAGGAGATTTGTGGAAGGATTTTCTTCCCTTTCAGCACCTTTAACAAAGTTGACTCAGAAGGGAGCAAAGTTTTAATGGAATGATGCTTGTGAACGGAGTTTCCAAGCATTAGTACAGGTTAACTTCATCACCGGTTCTAACGCTTCCAAAAGGGACCGATGGTTATGTTATCTATTGCGATACTTCAGGCGTTGGATTGGGTTGTGTGCTGATGCAGCATGGTAAGGTTGTGGCTTATGCTTCTAGACAACTAAGAAAGCACGAGAAGAACTACCTGACCCACGATTTAGAGTTAGCTGTGGTGATTCATGCACTAAAGATGTGGAGGCACTACTTGTATGGCATTCATGTTGATATCTATACGGATCATAAGAGCCTCCAGTATATCTTCAAGCAAAGGGAATTGAATCTTCGTCAAAGGAGATGGTTGGAGCTACTTAAAGACTATGACGTTAATATTTTATACCATTCGGGGAAGGCAAATGTAGTTGCCGATGCTCTCAGTCGTAGATCTATGGGTAGCCTGTCGTATTTGCATCCAAAAAAGAGGGGAATAGCCCATGAGGTTCATCAGCTAGCTAGTCTTGGAGTTCAGTTACTGGACTCAGGTGACATTGGAATTACTCTTCAGGATATGGCAACATCATCTTTAGTAACTGAAGTAAAGGAACGCCAGTACGAGGATCCTGTGCTAATTCATTATAGAGATACCACTCTTCAGAAGGAGAAGGCACCGTTTGTAATTACCGAAGATGGGGTCCTAAGATATCAAGGGCGATTATATGTGCCTAATGTTGTAGGGTTGCATCCGCAGGTTATGGGAGAAACTCACTATTCCCGTTATTCTATCCATCCAGGAACGACAAAAATATATCATGACATCAGGGAAATATATTGGTGGGACGGAATGAAAAAGGATATAGCAGAATTTGTTGCTTAGTTCCCTAAATGTCAGCAGGTTAAAACCGAGCATCAAAAACCCGGTGGGTTATTGCAGGTTATGGGGATTCCGACTTGGAAATGGGAAATAATCAATATGGACTTCATCATAGGCTTACCTCGTACCCAGGGTAAGTTCGATTCAATATGGGTGATCATTGATAGGCTCACAAAGTCAGCCCATTTTCTGCCCGTTAGAACTACGTATTCCTCAAAAGATTATCCGAGGCTTTATATTAAGGAGATAGTACGACTGCATGGTGTACCTGTATCTATTATCTCAGATATAGGAGCTCAATTTACAGCTAACTTTTGGAGGTCCTTCCAAAAGGGATTGGGGACTCAAGTAAGTCTTAGTACAGCATTTCATACCTAGATAGACGGACAGGCTGAGAGTACTATTCAAACACTGGAGGATATGTTGCGAGCTTGTGTAATAGACTTCAAAGGTAGCTGGGATGGTCATCTGCCGCTTATTGAGTTCGCATATAATAATAGCTACCATTCCAGCATTCAGATGGCTCCATACGAAGCTCTTTACGGACGAAAGTGTAGGTCGCCTATAGGGTGGTTCGACGTTGGAGAATCTAGATTACACGGTCCAGACCTGGTTCAGCAAGCCATAGAAAAAGTAAAGCTTATCCGGGATCGACTATTCACAGCTCAAAGTCGTCAGAAGTCATATTCAGATGTGCGACGTCGAAATTTAGAGTTCGGGGCTAATGACTGGGTATTCTTGAAAGTGTCGCCTATAAAGGCTATGATGAGATTTGGCAAAAAGGGTAAACTTAGCCCACGGTATATTAGGCCTTATAGGATCATTCGGAGAGTGGGCCGAGTAGTTTATGAGTTAGAATTGCCCTTGGAATTGGAGTCTGTCCATCCAGTGTTTCACGTATCTATGTTACGAAAGTGCATTGGCAATCCTACCCGAGTAGTGCCCACGAATGATGTACAGATTATAGAGGACTTTTCATACGAGGAAATTCCGGTTACCATTCTAGACCGACAAATCCGCAAGCTGCGGAATAAGGAGGTAGCCTCCATGAAAGTTCTTTGGAGGAACAACAATGTAGAAGAAATGACTTGGGAGGCCGAGGAAGACATGAAGTCTAGATATCCCTACCTATTTCCTCTTCCAGAGAAGGGTCTAACTGAGACGTCATAACCTCAAGGTGCGTGTATAAATTTTTCTGTTAATAATTGTCGTTGTCCTGTGTATCGTTGAATTATTAAGCTTCTACAAGGAGAATTGGTAGTAGTACTATGACCAAGCCGACCCTGCCAAAGTTATGCAGATTATGGGGAGTTGAACATTCGAGGACGAATGTTTCTAAGGGGGAAGGATGTTACATCTCGCATTTTTGTACGTTAAAATTTTGTTTTTAGTTAACCGACGTAGACTCGGGGATGAGATCATCTTGATGTTAACGTACTTACGTTACTATAACAAGCGATAAATAAGTGTTATGAAGGATAAAGGGGTATACGGATTAAAGAAAACAAGTTTCATTAAAAGCGGTCAATTTGGAATAAAATACGAGTCGAGCGATAATACCCGATAATTATGAACTAGTACCATGCAAGGTACCATATGACTACGGTAGTATAATATATAATGTATATATGAAGTATTTTAAAAATAAATAAAATTTTAAGTAATTTGCGGTAATTTTTAAATTATATGAGTAATTGATTAATTACCGGGTAACAGAACATTACCCGGTTAACTAATAAGTGGATAAAAAAATAATAATAAAATAACACAAAATAACGTGGCAGAAGGCCACTACTTAGGAAAATGACTCATATTGATTATGAGTAGGTGGCTGCCATAGGTTAATTATTAACAAAGCAAGATTTAGAAAAGGTCTTTGTTCCATGTTCATTTTGGAAAGAATCAGAATATCCTTTAAGTTCCAAATAGAAATCATATGTAAATGTCTCCATTTTTCATTTGAAAAAGGAGTAACGTAGTTCCTCAAAAAGAAGGTCATTTTGGTCTTTGGGTTCAAAGATAAAACGCTAAAGCTAGATTCAGTCAGAAAGTAATTCGTTCATCAATTCAATTTTAGCCAACATTTCAATTTCAAGGAGATATCAATTCTATTATTGAATTTCGAGAGCTTCGAAGCAGAATTTCGTCCATACTTCACAGAAGCAGATTCGTTCAAATAATTCCAGGAATAGGTATGTTAAAGCCCTCCCTTATTTCTTTTGACATGGTCCAGATTATACGAAATAAACGAGCAAATACATGGTTTCTATAAATTATTCTATTCATAGAAATAGTAGGGGTGTCTATATTCTTGATTCCCCATGAGAATTATTATTTTCTTCTGTTCATGGGTCTCAGAATAATACGCAGTTGGAAAAATTTATCCGGAAGGAATATTGAGATTATTACGTATTTTTCATGCATTTCATACATGTGCATTGACCCATGACCAGATGGCGTTATATACGTGTATATATGTAAATATATGTATATGGGATATGGGAAAAGGTTACGGCATTATATACGCACCACCACCTGATCAGTTGGTATATGATGATGATATTGCCCACAATGGCTAAAATATGATTCAAACGGCGTTATATGTGCGTATATATGTATGTATTCAAACGGCGTTATATACGCATATATATGTATGTATATATATGTATATGGGATATGGGAAAGGTTATGGCTTTAGCACCACCACCTGATCAGTTGGTATATGTTGATGATATTGCCCACAGTGGCCGAGATGATATGATGGGATGCCCTCAGTGGCTTGATGATATTATGTACACCATAACTATGCATGGCCTGACATTTACACGTACGTGCATGACGTTCTAAACGTTTCAGTATTCACAAAGTTATTCAAATTTAAAAATGTGTTTCAGGAGTCCATGTTTCATCTATGTCTTTTACGTACTAATTTCCATGTCTTACATACTCAGTACATTTTTCGTACTGATGCCCTATTTCACGGGGCCTGCGTTTCATGCTCGTAGGTGCAGGTAGGCAAGCTGACGGTCCCCCTTTTTAGGATCCCTGATCAGCGAGAGTTGGCGTGCTCCATTTGATCCGGAGCTGCTTTCAATATTGGTACGATACATTTGTACATATATATGTATATGAGTATGATGTGGCTCAATCCCGTCTTTGTATAGTTATGTTTCTGTTAGAGGTTTGTAGACAGTATGTCTAGTTGGGTTGTATGTGGCCTTGTCGGCTTTCAGTTTTTGATGTATAGTTGTCTATAGCAGCCTTGCCGGCTCGCTCACTGAATTCTGCCTGTATACGTACATATGCCTTGATGGCAAGCTTCTTTCACGTATGTTAATTTTGTAATGCAGCAGATGTTATTCAGGTTCATATTTTAGACGCATGCTTAGGGGCGTTTGATAGGTAAGACTCAGGCACCCATCGTGGCCCATCGGTTTGGGTGGTGACACAAATGCTCCGCGTGCTCCTCCTGACTACGCGAATACACCAGAATATCATCAATGAAGACTATGTCAAACGAGTTGAGATAAGGCCGGAACACGTTGTTCATCAAATGCATGAATGCTGCTGGGGCATTGGTCAGCCCAAAAGACATTACCAAGAACTCATAATGACCATATCGGGTCCTGAAAGCTATCTTAAGAATATCCGAGTCCCTGATCTTCAACTGGTGATAACTTGAACGGAGATCAATCTTGGAGAATACTCTCGCTCCATGAAGCCGGTCGAATAAATCATCAATGTGAGGCAAAAAATACTTGTTCTTAACTGTTACCTTGTTCAATTGCCTATAATCAATGCACATCCTCATAGTGTCATCCTTCTTATTCACAAATAGAACCGGCGTACCCCAAGGTGACACACTAGGCCGAATGAACCCCTTATCAAAAAGTTCCTGAAGCTGATCTTTTAACTCCTTCAACTCCACTGGTACCATACGATACGACGGAATAGAAATGGGCTAAGTGCCCGACACCATTTCAATACCAAAGTTAATCCTGTCCGGCGACATGCCCGACAGGTCTGCAGGAAACACATCGGGAAAATCGCTCACAACTAGAACAGAATCAATATTGGGAGTCTTTACACTGATATCCCTCACAAAAGCTAGACACGAAAGACAACCATTCACAACCATACGCTAGGCCTTCAAGAATGAGATCACTCTACTGGGAACATAATTAGTCACACCTCTCCACTCAATCCATGGCACACCCGGTATAGCCATTGTGACTGTCTTGGCATGACAGTCCAGAATAGCATGACACGGAGATAGCCAATCCATGCCCAAAATGATATCGAAAACCACCATACACAATAATAAAAGATCCACTCGGGTCTCCAGACCCCCAATAGTCACCACACACGATCGGTACACACGGTCTACAATAACAGTATCGCCCACCGGGGTAGATACCTGAACAGGTGAAGCAAGAGTCTCAAGGGGCGTCCCCAAATAATGAGCAAAGTATGATGACACATTAGAAAAGGTTGAACTGGGATCAAATAATACAGAAGCATCTCTATGGAAGACTGAAACAATACCCGTAATAACAACATCTGAAGTAATAGCATCGGGACTAGCTGGAAGTGCATAGAAATGGGCCTGACCTCCACCTGATCGACCTCCCCCTCTAGGGCGGCCCCTAGCTGACTAACCTCCACCCCTAGCTGGCTGCGCGGGTGGTGGTGAAGTAACTGGCGCTGAAGCCGATGACTGACCCCTCTGCTGAAATGAAACCGCAAGACGACGAGGGCACTGCCTCCACATATGACTCATCTCTCCACACTCATAACAACTCCTAGGCACTGGAGAAGGGGACTGAAGGGAACCCCTCGCACCAGAGTGACTAGCAGAAGCAGCTGGCATAGAAGAGCCTTGCACTGATGGAGCACGGGACGAACTTTGAGCTAGAAGGTTACTAAGTGATGATTGGCCCTGATGAGAACTGTGAGAACCATGACCCGATGACGCCCCATGATAACCTGGGCGAGCTGGTTGAGCATGCCTGAATGGACGGCCTCTGCCATGCTGAAACTGACCTCTCGAAGGAGCTCTGCCATAACTACCATATCCTCGAGGCCTCTTGGCTTCCCTCTCCTCTTGCTCCTGATGACGAATAGACTCAATCTCACGGGCAATATCCACAACCTCCTCGAAAGTAGCACCAGTCACCCTCTCCCTGGTCATGAGAATACGAAGCTGATAAGTGAGGCATCAACAAACCTCCTAATCCTCTCTCTATCTGTCGGAACCAACCAAATAGCATGACAAGCTAGCTCATGGAATCTCATCTCATACTGCATCACAATCATCTCTCCCTGACGCAACCACTTAAACTACCGGCACAGCTCCTCTCTGCAAGACTGCGGCACATACTTCTCCAGAAAGAGAACGGATAACTGCTGCCAGGTAAGGGGTGCTGCACCAATAGGCCTATACCTCTCAAAAGCCTCCTACCAAGTGAAGGCAGCTCCAGAAAACTGATAAGTAGTGAAAGCGAGCCCACTGGTCTCTAGAATACCCACTGTACGAAGCATCCTCTAACACTTATCCAAGAAACCCTGGGCATCCTCGCCCTCTGCACCACTGAAGGTCAGAGGCTGAAGTCTACCAAACCTCTCCAACCTATGTTGCTCGTCCTTTGGCATGGTAGGAACTAAATAGTCCTGAGCAGCTGCAACTGGCTAGGTTGGATGTGCCCCCTGTATCTGAAGTCCCTGCACGACCTGCTTAGGTGTGTGAGCGCCGGGAGTCTGAGTGCCTCCCCCGGGATAGTAACTGAGACCACCTGAGCTAGGCTAGTGCAAACTGATAGAATTTGAGCCAAAGCCTCCTGAAGACCCGGAATCACAATAGGCACAACTGGTGCATGAGTTGGTGCTACTAGAGCGTCCATAACTGGGACCTGATCCTGAACTTGGGATGCTGGTGGATCTGCAGGTGCTACCCTAGCTGATGTGCGGGCCACACCTCTGCCCCTACCGCGACCACGACCGCGTCCTAGGCCTCTAGTGGCCACAACTGGTGGTACTGGTGGTCGTCCATCCTGACCGGTAGCGCATTTCCTCACCATCTGTGAGAGAATATAATGACAGAAGTTTAGTACTCGGATCAACAAATTCGCACGACAAGAATTTCAAGGATATGAAGTTTGTCCTAAAGGTTCTGTAACCTCTCGAGGATAAATACAGACGTTTCCGTACCGATCCGCTAGACTCTACTAAACCTGCTCATGACTCGTGAGACCTATGTAACCTAGGCTCTAATACCAACTTATCACGACCCTAAACCTACACCCGGTCGCGATGGCGCCTCTCATAAAGACAAGGCCAGCTGACACTTTCCCATTTCGGTTTTAAGCAATTAAACAATAAGAATTAAGTCTAAAACATAATAAATAATCCAAAAAACCAAGCAGTGAACATTACAGTTTGCGAAAATAAAACCCAACATAGCCCGATACCAGGGTGTCACTAGTCATGAGCATCTATCAATAGACTACAAGTCTGAAATACCTACCAAGCTATTATAGAATAACTGAAAAGGAGATAGAAATGAGATAAAGGGGGAGAAACACGAGACTGTGGACGCCAAGCAGCTACCTCGTGAACTCCAAAGTCTGCCGGGAGCTCTCAACTCGCGCTACCAGGATCAGCAACGCCTGAATCTGCACACGGGGTGCAGGGAGTAAAGTGAGTACTCCAACTCAGTGAGTAATAATCATAAATAAAGACTGAGAATATGAAATCATGTAAGGCACATTACAGGATATAATAAAGCAGTAAAACCAGTAAGAACAGTGAATCAGTGAAGATATGAAAAATCACTTTAGTGCGGTTTAAACTTCAAAAAATGCCTTTTTAACAATTAAGCAAGTAAATGAAAGGCAATTAGGAAAAATAAACACACAAAGGATCGCTCCTCGAGCACAGTATCAACAAATCCACTCCTCAGGGCATATCTTAGAAAACAATACCAGCCCTTCACGCTACATCTCACATCACAATGGGTACCCGCGCTCACTGGAGGTATGCAGACACATGGAGGGGCCCCTTACGGCCCAAGCGCAATATCAAGCTATCTCGTGGCATCATCACTAAGCTCTCGACCTCATATCAACAAGCCACCTCGTGGCGTACATATCTCAGGCCCTCAGCCTCATAATCAAAATCAGTTTTTCCTCACAACATAGGCCCTCGGCCTTACTTAGTAAAAATCCTCACAAGCCACTCGGGTAATAGTAAAACATGATTCTCATCCCAAAATATCATTTAAAAGATCATTTAAGTGTTAAAACAGAGTAAACATGGCCGCATTATGAAAACAGTGGAATATAACATGACCGAGTTCTAGTATCATGACTGTGTTCAAGTATAAAATCAAAACAATGAGGAAATATTAATAAAAATTCCCTAAGGGTTCAAATAGTTGGCACGAGGCCCAAATATGGCATTTCGCCCAAAATATGATGATAGCAAATAGATTTCAGTCAAATACGCAGTAAAATAGTCATTTGGGACGGACTAAGTTACAATCCCCTACAGTGCACGACCCCACACTCGTTATCAAGCGTGTGCGTCATCTCAATATAGCACAACGATGTGCAAATCCGGGGTTTCATACCCTCAGGACATAATTTACAATCATTACTCACCTTTACCCGGTCTAAATCTCTAGCTCGTGATGCTTTTGCTCCTCGAATCGGCCTCCGGATGCTCCAAATCTAACCAAAATCAGGGCAAAACCATCAAAATATGCTAAGGGAACAAAGCCCACTCGAAAGAAATCAGATTATAACACAAATCTCGAAATTGGCCAAACCCGATCCCCAGACCCACGTCTCGGATTTCGGTAAAAATCATATCAATAGATTCCTCATCACTCCCCGAGTTTATTCATACCAAAAGCATCAAAATTCAATTACAAATGACCCCTCAAATCCCAATTTCTAGGTCTCCAATTCCAAACCCTAGTTCTTCAATTTTAAGCTTAAATTCCATGATTAATTAGGTAGATTTCACATTAGAATCGAGTTCTAAGTCCATGAATCTTACCTCCAAGCTGACAAATTCCTCTACGCGAACGCGGAGCTTCCCTCGCGAACGCAATGCATAAACATCCAGCCCTTCGCGAACGTGGAGCCTTCCTCGTGAACGCGAATGCCAAAATCTCAGCCTTCTCCAGCTAACCCTTCACGAACGCGAAGGTCTAATTCTTCTGCAACACTCAACATATTTTCAACAATTCCAAACAACATGAAATGGTCCGATTGACCACCCGAAATCACCTGAGGCCCCCGGGTCCTCAACCAAACATGCCAACATATCCCATAACCTTATTTAATCTTTTTCCAACCTTCGGAACGCTCAAAACAACATCAAAACATCCAATTCGCATCGGATTCAAGCCTAAGAATTCCAAAATCTTCTAAATTACGCTTTTGATCAAAAACCCAACCAAACCATGTCCGAATGACCTAAATTTTGCACACATATCCCAAATGACACAACGGAACAACTGCAACTCTCAGAATTTCATTTCGACCCCTATATCAAAATTTCACCTATCAACCGGAAATCGCCAAAAATCCAATTTCGCCAATTCAAGCCTAAATCTACTCCGGACCTCCAAAACTTATTTCGATCACGCTCTTAAGTCCCAAATCACCTCCCGAAGCTATCCGAACCATCGAAACTCACATCTGAGCCTTCTAACACATAAGTCAACATCCGGTTGACTTTTCCAACTTAAGCTTCCTCAAAAGAGACTAAGTGTCTCAAACCTTACCAAATCTACCCGAGCCAACCAACCCGATCACGTATAGATCTGATAGACAACGCAATAAGAAGCAGAAATGAGGGAAATGAAGCGGTAACTCATGAGACGACTGGCCGGGTCGTCACAACTTTAGGTCATGCTTTTAATATTCTATCGTGCATAAAATAATAATATAAATTCTAAAGTAGCTTATGTGCTATTAGTTACATTTAATAGAACAATTGAGGCCAAACATTGTAAAAATTATGCTTAATTTTATGCGAAAATAAAAAATGAAATCAAATATTAAACGTATAAGTTAATCCAGGATTTTATGTGGAGATTATATTAAATTTTCACAAGTTCCAACCAAAGGAGTACTTACTATTTAATGAACAAAGTTCGGTGGTTACTTGTTAAATTAACCCCTTTGGCTCAGGTTGCTAGGTGTTTCAGTTTTAAATACATAAGCCACGTCATAATAAAGTTATCCTAATAAGATCTTTCATTATATGAGTGTCACACCTCCTTTTTCCGCACCCGAGGGGCGCAGGGGGAGTTTTTTCCAATTAAAGGACAATCGAAACGGGATTCGTTTATTTATTTCAGAGTCGCCACTTGGGAGATTTAGGGTGTCCCAAGTCACCAATTTTAATCCCGAATCGAGGAAATGAATGACTCTATATTACAGTCTGCGTACCAGAAATCTAGATAAGGAATTCTGTTAACCCGGGAGAAGGTGTTAGGCATTCCCGAGTTCCGTGGTTCTAGCACGGTCGCTCAACTGTTATATTTGGCTTGATTATCTGATTTTAAATACAATATGAACTTATGTGCAAATTTTATCTTTTAACCGCTTTATTATTATTGTTTTTGCAAGAATGTGAACGTCGCTTAAAACATATGTCTTTGGACTGCGTCACATGAAATGCGCCCACAATCCGGAACATATTTTATTTGACGTTTTGGGATTTGGATTTGGGTCGCATGAAATGCGCACCCAAGTTTAAGAAAGTAGATTATTAAACACGCACCTAAAGAGACTATCATGTTATTATTTTGCGGAGGCCGTGAAATTCGCTAAACGACCCTCCTGAATTCTAAGTAATTTTAAACAAGTACTTACTGAGGGCCCCGCAATTTACATTTTTGTTTGTCGAGGCTCGTCTCATTCTATTTATTTAAAGGAATTTGCAACGTCATGGAAATGCATCTCAAACCACGTCACAATCAATGCACCCGTGATTAGAGACATATTTCGATTTCGTTGAGATTTGGATTTGGGTCACATAAATGTGCACCCGAGTTTAGGGAGATACATTATTAAGACGCGCCAAAAGTAACCAACGCATTATTATTTTTGGGGAGGGTCGTGAAATTTGTTAAACGGCCCATCCCGGAATCTAAGTATTTAATACATATATTTTGTGAGGGCCCCGCAATTTGTCCCTTTTATTCGGCGAGGCTCGCCTCATTTTATTCTTTACTATTATTATTATTATTTTTTTTATTTTTTTTAAAAAAGGATGCCATTTTTATGTCTTTAATAATACTAAACTTACGGCCTCTTTACAACTAAAATCCCATGACTTGTTAGAAGTTTAATAAAAGGAGTTTGGTGAATGAGTGTTTCGGTGGTAGTAACAGCATGCACTAATACTATTTTTTCGAATGACCTAACCAAAGGAAAGGATGAACAGATTAACGTCAAACTTGTGTCATAGAACGACTAGTCCAACTTAATTAAACGACATCAAATAAACAAGAATAACATAACATGAAAATGAACCAAAATGCAGACAATGAAACATAGGCAGAAAATTTCCATACCAATTTTTATATTGCATCTCAAACATTCAACTTAAAGTTTATTTATCTAATACATCGAGGTTTACTGACCTTTGCACCTCGACAAACTCAGAACGACAAACTCGATTCCGACGGAACTCAAGCCGGACCTCACTGGACGAGGAACAACGACGAAACCTCGGACAAACACCTCGACGTACCGGACCTCGATGTGCCGGACCTCGACGTACAGAAAGCTTGGACCCACAACTGTCAACGACTAGGGATTGTTTGGTTGCTGCTATATTTTTCCAGCACGACACCTGTGTACGTGAAGCCGCAGTTGGAGGGGTCGTTTGGGCAGTTGACGAAGGGGGTGGTTGGACGACGCAGTAGCGATGGCTGCTGCTTGACGGGTGGTCGATGGGTGTTGCTGGGTTTTTGGTTGAGGTCGACGGGACTGGGGCTGCGACGGGGGGTGGGACTGACTTGTCGTGTTTTCCGGCGTTCGTTTGGACAGTGGTGGTTATGGGCGATCGAGGAGTTGGTCCGTGAGGGTGTCGGAAGGGATGGAGGGAACTCGTTTTGTCCCGTTTTTTGTTGGTTTTACAGTAGGGTTTGTTAGGCGTTGAGGAGGGTGACGGGGTGGTGTTTGGGAGGAGAAGGGTCGTGGTCGACGATAGGGAAGCTGGAAATGGAGTGGTATGCTTGGTAATGGGGGAGTTCGGACGTGAGAGAGTGGTTGGTTTTGGGTTATGGTCGCCGGACGTGGTGGGGAGCTGACGGACAGGTTTGTTGGAGCTAGAAGGAGGCAAGGTGGTCGTCCATGGCTGGAGACGGTGACGACGATGGTGGTCGTTCGGAGGAGCTGGGCGTTGTTCGGGTGATGGAGGGGGGGCTGTTGGTTCCGGACGTAGGTGGTGGGTGTTTGGTGATGGTTTTGTGGTGGTCGTGAGATCGGTAATGGTGGTTTTTGGGCAGTAGGTTTTTGTTCCTTCTTCTAGTGAAGAAGATGATGAAACAGTACGTTTCTTTTCAAAAATATTCAAAGTCCCCTTCTTTCAAAGTTTTGTCCGTGTATTTGTATAGTCTCTGCCCAGAAAAATGAGCCCCACGCGTGGTGGGGTTCGAGGCTTATGTTCCCCACGCGCGGTGGGGTTCCCCATGTGTCCTGGACACGGTTTATTATGGGCTAGGTCCGAAATTAGGCCTAAAACCGGGTAGTTTGAACCCGAATATTATTCTTTTGCCCGGACCCGAGAAATAGGAAAACGTTGCTTAACTAGTCCTATGTAAGCAAAATAACTACCAAAAATAAGACTAGTATTCAAACAAAACTATATATTTTTTAAATATTTTTTCAAGATTTAAAATAGCTACAAAATATTAATAAAACTATTTTTGTAATTTTCGTTTTTTAAATATTAAGATAAAATATGAAGTAATGTTTTTTTTTTGTATTTTTCAAAGTTAAAATGACTATAGAATATTAATAAAACTATTTTTTTGTAATTTTCGTTCTTTAATAAAGACAAAAATATGAAGTAATATTTTTGTATTTTTCAAAATTATAATGACTGCAAACATTAATAGAACTATATTTTTTGTAATTTTCGAATTTATATAAAGTACCAAAATAAAGTACAATTTTTTTGTATTTTTTCCACGTTTATGAGAAATGCATAAACTAAAATTATATATGTATTTTTTGTGATTTTTTTTCTTTTTGCAACGAAATAAAGTAAAAATAGTTAAAATGGCTATATTAGACCCAATTTCACATATTCACGCTAAAAATGTGAAAAATCTCGGGGAGGGTCAAAAATCACGTGCTTACAGCTGCCCCTCTTTGACTGGAAACACGAAGAGTTTTCCGACAAAGAACGACTAGACGTGTTTTTGACCCGACCATTACTTGGACGGACTACACTTAAGGAAAGGGAGGGAATGTGACCGAGCCCTGGTATCTGAGCTGCCTACATATCCTTGGTTATACAGGAATCAGGCCACGTGTAGTTCGGAAATGAGAGAGATAGTGAAGTGTACCGAGGTGAAGAGCCGATCGAGGTGCCGTTCCGTTGAGGTTCCGGTCCGCGGTCCTGTCGTTACAACAAAAATGAAAACTGAAAAAGACTAACTAAGCCTATCAGCTACTAGTTACAGGGATTCCTATCTGTAAGTCTTCTGAAACTTGGTCTTGAGTCTTGAATGGTGCTTCATACAGACTTCAAGTTTGAACCTTGATACAGCTAGCTGTCGGTGCTAGTTCTTTGAGCGGACCACATCTGTTCTCTACTTCCGTACCTTGGGTTCTTTTCCCTCTTGTTTTCTTGTTGTCTTTTCTTGACCAGCCTTTTGTGAATGCTGGGGATTTTATTGCTTCCTGCTGGAGATTCCTGTTGTATTCCTCTGCTTCATTGATTCTAAGTGTGCTCCTTTCTCATATGAGCGGGCTTCTGACTTCAATACTTCAATTTTATTCTCTTATTCTCCAGGTGGGTGCCTGATTTCTATTTTCTTTGTCCTTGTTCTCCAGGTGGACGCCTGATTTCTTTCTTCCTTTGTCCTTATTCTCCAGGTGGACGCCTGATTTCTATTTTTCTTTGTCCTTGTTCTCCAGGTGGACGCCTGATTTCTATTTTTCTTTGTCCTTGTTCTCCAGGTGGACGCCTGATTTCTATTTTTCTTTGTCCTTGTTCTCCAGGTGGACGCCTGATTTCTTCCTTCTTTGTCCTTGTTCTCCAGGTGGACGCCTGATTTCTTCTTTTCTTCGACATACAACAAACTCCGTTCTACAGGCGGGTCTCCTATTGGTAAGATTAAACTTAGGAAGTGCGTCTCCTATGGTGAAACTAAACTGAGGAAGTGCGTCTCCTATTGGTAATGACATGCCTGCATTTATACTTGTGGGCGACCTAGAATATGGAATGAACAGACAACATGTATTCCCTCATTATACTGGTGGGCGACCTAGAACTGAAATGTATTCCCGCATTATACTGGTGGGTGACCTAGAACTTAAAAGTATTCCCGCATTTTACTGGTGGGCGACCTAGAAATTAAATGTATTCCCGCATTATACTGGTGGGCGACCTAGAACTTAAAAGTATTCCCGCATTTTACTGGTGGGCGACCTAGAACTTAAACGTATTCCCGCATTATACTGGTGGGCGACCTAGAACTTAAAAGTATTCCCGCATTTTACTGGTGGGCGACCTAGAACTTAAAAGTATTCCCGTATTTTACTGGTGGGCGACCTAGAACTTAAAAGTATTCCCGCATTTTACTGGTGGGCGACCTAGAACTTAAACGTATTCCCGCATTTTACTGGTGGGCGACCTAGAACTTAAAAGTATTCCCGCATTTTACTGGTGGGCGACCTAGAACTTAAAAGTATTCCCGCATTTTACTGGTGGGCGACCTAGAACTTAAATGTATTTGAAATTGTTTCCCCGTTCTTCCGAGAAAATTTCGACAATCGGTAGAAAGTTTCCTGCCCCGGTTTTTGGTGACTTCCCTGGCGTTTGCATCTTGCCGCCATCATCAATCCTTTGTTTTCCTGCAGCAGACAAAAGGATTTAATTAGTTTTCATCGTGGTGGTAGAGGGTGCCCTTCGGGCGGATGATTTTTCCTTTCTTCTCTTTTTCTTGCTCTATGTCCCCATAATTGATTAGTGGGCAGAGTTGCCTGCTGGGGGTCTCTAGCCTGCTGGGGATTGGCTTTCAATTAATCCCCTTTTCTGCTTTCTCTTTAAGCACATGCTGTGGGAGTCTGCTTTTAACTCCTGAAACCACTCCCTTTATGAGCTTACTTCCTCCAAAATTGCCGGGCACGATCACTGCATTGCCTGGGATCGGCCTTTAGGACTGTTTGTATTATCCTGCATTGGATGAATTCCCCTCCGGTTTCTGGTAGTAAGATTTGAAAAATCCTTTCAAGACACATTTTAGGAAAAGAAGTAAAAGGTAGAAAAAGGAGAAAATCTTTCTGAACTAATATTTTGGTGGGAGGAGAAACTCAAAAGAACTTATCTGGAGTATATGACTGGTCCTCGTGATCATGTCGTGCACCATAGATTCCCGACCCAGTCTATTTGTATCAATCGATTTGCCCGATGGTCTGACTTGCTGGGGATGATAAATGACTGTCCATTTCGTTGCAAATGTGGTCGCTTTTTGTTGATCTGTCTTGTTGCCTCATAGTGCCCTTCGAGGGGTTTTCATTAATGAGACTCTCTCTTTTCTCTCATCTCCCGGCGCCTTATGGTGCCTGTGAAGGTTTTCACCAATAAGACTCTCTCATTTCATTTCTTTCATCTTACATCGCCTCTTGGTGCCTGTGAAGGTTTTCACCGATAAAACTCTCTCATTTTACTTCTTTCGAGGAATCGGGGCGTTGTAGATATGACCCTCTCTTCTGGAGATTCCTTTGACCATCAATTCATTCCCAGTCTTACGATCCTCTTCTTTGCTGGGGATCGGTGTATTATTCTCGGCCTTATTTGCCTGACTCGACATCTCTTGAACATTGATCGGGAGGTCTTTTGGATGTTGATGTTGGTTTTGGTGTGGGGTTAAAGAAAGGCTATAAAACTGAAAACAATTTTATGGGTGATGTGCTACAACTTTTGGAATCGAACCTTTGTTGGAACTTAAAACATAACCTCTGCCCCAGTTTTCTTGCTTGGGGCATTTGTTTTTTACACTTATGTTGCGCTATGTGCGTTACGCATACTGTGCCTATTATGCACACTATGTACATTATGCATCCTATATTCACTATGATGCATACTATGACCGAGCCGTGAGGCGCCTACGTATCCTCTTCGAGGAATCAGGTCAAACGTAGTTCCTAGTGTTTTGTATTTCTTGTGATTTTATCTTCTTCTTTTCTTTTTTTTTCTTTCTTTTCATTTTCTTTTTCTTTTCTTTTTCTTTCTTTTTTTCTTTTTTTTCATGTCTTTTCCATTAGTGATTCCAAAAGAGGGGTATGAAAGAATTACTTAGGCTCAAAGGGGGAAGCAAGGGTTAAAAGTGTTTGGATAGAAGAAAGAATTGCCTCCGTCATCTCATTATCCAATAAATGCCAAATACAAACAAATAAACCAACAATTGCCATAATTAAAGAAATTATGCATAATATCTCTTGACTGCATCTGAATTGATAGCCATGTCGACACATCTCCCCTCGACATCTGTCAAACACAAAGCACCGTTGGACAATACTCTGGTCACGATATAAGGCCCTTGCCAATTTGGGGCGAATTTGCCTTTTGCCTCGACCTGATGTGGGAGGATCTTCTTCAATACCTGCTGCCCTACTTCAAACTTCCTGGGGCGCACCTTCTTATTATATGTTCTTGCCATTCTCTTCTGGTACAGCTGACCATGGCACACTGCTGCCAATCTTTTCTCATCTATCAGGCTCAACTGTTCCAATCGAGCTTTGACCCATTCATCATCATTAATCCCGGCTTCAGCGACAATTCGGAGGGACGGAATTTCGACCTCCGCTGGTATTACGGCCTCAGTTCCATACACCAACAAATAAGGAGTTGTGCCTATGGAAGTTCGGACGGTAGTGCGGTAACCCAACAAAGCAAAGGGTAATCTCTCGTGCCATTGTCTGGACCCTTCCACCATTTTTCGCAGTATCTTCTTGATATTCTTATTGGCTGCTTCGACTGCTCCATTCGCCTTAGGACGATATGGGGTGGAATTGCGGTGTGTAATCTTGAATTGTTGGCATACCTCTCTCATCAAGCTGCTATTAAGATTCGCACCGTTATCCGTGATGATCACTTTTGGGATCCCAAATCTGCAGATGATATGGGAGTGAACAAAGTCCACCACTGCCTTCTTGGTTACTGATTTGAAGGTTTTAGCCTCAACCCATTTGGTGAAGTAATCAATGGTCACGAGAATGAACCTATGACCGTTGGATGCTGCCGGCTCGATGGGCCCAATGACATCCATGCCCCATGCCACAAACGGCCAGGGTGCTGACATCGTATGTAACTCTGTTGGCGGAGAATGAATCAAATCTCCATGTATCTGGCACTGATGGCATTTCCTCACAAAAGTGATACAGTCGTGTTCCATGGTGAGCCAATAACACCCTGTTCGAAGGATCTTTCTTGCCAATATATATCCGCTCATGTGTGGCCCACAAACTCCAGCATGTACCTCTGCCATAACCGTCGTTGCTTGACTGGCATCTATGCATCTCAACAATCCCAAATCCGGGGTTCTTTTGTACAATACTCCTCCACTGAGGAAGAAACCATTCGACAAACGCCGAAGGGCTCTTTTTTGGTCTCTAGAGGCATGTTCTGGATATATCCCCATTCTGAGGTATTCCTTGATATCATGAAACCAGGGTTCGCCATCTGCTTCTTCTTCTATGGCATTGCAGTAGGCGTGCTGATCACGGACCTGGATGTGTAGAGGATCAACATACATTTTGTCAGGGTGGTGCAGCATTGATGCTAAGGTGGCCAAGGCATCCGCAACCTCATTGTGAACTCTCGGGATGTGTTTGAACTTCACCGATCGAAATTGCTTGCTCAGATCATGCAAGCATTGTCGGTATGGTATGAGCTTTAGATCTCGTGTTTCCCATTCACCCTGAATTTGATGTACCAAGAGGTCCGAGTCTCCCAAGACCAAGACGTCTTGGACATCCATGTCAGCAGCCAAGCGCAGACCCAGAATGCAAGCCTCATACTCGGCCATATTGTTGGTGCAATAGAAGCGTAGTTGAGCCGTAACAGGATAATGCCGTCCTGTTTCAGAAATGAGTACTGCTCCTATTCCAACCCCTTTTGCGTTTGCAGCTCCATCGAAGAAAAGCTTCCAACCCGGTTCCTCAGGTAATTCCAACTCATTCGTATGCATCACCTCTTCGTCAGGAAAATACGTTCTTAAGGGCTCGTATTTTTCATCAACGGGATTCTCTGCCAAATGGTCCGCCAGCGCCTGGGCTTTCATGGCCGTCCTCGTCACATAGATGATATCAAACTCTGTGAGCAGAATTTGCCATTTTGCCAACCTTCCCGTGGGCATAGGTTTCTGAAAGATATACTTCAATGGGTCCAAACGGGATATGAGATAAGTAGTATACGAAGACAGGTAGTGCTTCAACTTCTGAGCTACCCAAGTTAAGGCACAACATGTTTTCTCGAGTTGAGTGTACTTGACCTCATGTACTGTGAATTTCTTGCTAAGATAGTAGATGGCCTGCTCCTTCCTTCCTGTGTCGTCATGTTGCCCCAACACACAACCAAATGAATTTTCCAAGACCGTCAGGTAAAGAATTAGGGGCTTCCCGGGCTTAGGCGGGACCAATACGGGTGGATTAGACAGATACCCTTTGATTTGGTCGAAAGCCTCCTGACACTCTGCCGTCCAACCTACCGCAGCATCCTTTCTCAGTAGCCGAAATATGGGCTCACAAGTTGCCGTGAGTTGAGCGATGAACCTGCTGATGTAATTGAGTCTACCCAGCAAACTCATTACCTCTGTTTTGTTCCTTGGCGGTGGCAAATCTCGGATGGATTCAATTTTGGATGGGTCTAACTCAATCCCCCGTCGACTGACGATGAATCCTAGCAACTTTCCTGATGGAACCCCGAATGCGCATTTGGCCGGGTTAAGCTTGATATCATACCTCCGGAGTCTTTGGAAAAATCTCCTTAGGTCTGCTACATGGTCCTCCTGACGCCAAGATTTGATGATCACATCATCGACGTACACCTCGATTTCTTTGTGTATCATGTCATGAAACACAGCAGTCATTGCTCGCATGTACGTTGCCCCGGTGTTCTTTAACCCGAATGGCATTACCCGATAGCAGTAGGTTCCCCATGGCGTGATAAACGCTGTCTTCTCAGCATCCTCCTCGTCCATTAGGATCTGATGATAACCCGCATAGCAATCCACAAAGGATCCGATCTCGCGCCCAGCGCAATTATCGATCAGGATATGAATGTTGGGTAGCGGAAAATTGTCCTTGGGACTTGCTTTGTTGAGGTTGCGGTAGTCAACGCACACCCTGATTTTTCCATCCTTCTTTGGGACTGGTACCACATTGGCCAACCACTCGGGATATCGAGTGACCCGAATGACCTTCGATTGCAACTGCTTAATCACTTCTTCTTTGATCTTTACACTCATTTCTGTTTTAAATTTCCTTAGTTTTTGCTTGACCGGAGGGTATGCCGGGTCAGTGGGCAATTTGTGAACCACTAAATTGGTGCTTAATCCAGGCATATCATCATATGACCATGCAAAAACATCTTTGAATTCCATGAGAGTTTTGATCAATTCTGCTCTGACATTCGGCTCAATGTGGATGCTAATTTTGGTCTCTTGGACGTTATCAGCGTCTCCTAGATTCACAGCCTCGGTGTCATTTAGGTTAGGCTTGGGTTTCTCTTCAAATTGGCACAGTTCTCGGTTTATCTCTTCGAAGGCTTCCCCTTCGTCACATTCAGATTCATCGTCACAAACGACCTCTTGCATCATTGAGTCGGTTTCAGATTGATTTATTAGACTAGGTCGAAGATCCGCTGTGCATGCCATGTCATTAGAACCAGTAAAAAGAGAACTGTTCAGAAAGAAAAAGAACAAAACAAAATTAAAATGGGACAAAAGAAAAGAACTTCATTAAACTTGCGGGATAAAAGGGTTCACACTTTTACAAAAACGAAAGTAAAATTTGGATTACACCCTTGAATAATCCGAACAAACAAACAAACAAAACATAAATCAAAGCCTACTACCAAGACTCCCCTCGGACAGGAAGAGGAGTAACCGTCCAATTGTTGGTCTTGGCCTCAGGCCCCACAAACTGTATCTCTGCTCTGCTGGAACCTTCACCAGCTTCCACCATACTGACATCCGCGAATAGCCTCTCAAAACTCTGATTCAGGTCTTCATTTATACCGATCAAAGGTCATCGACTCTTTGGGATTGGCGACCCCTTGGCACTCGCTTTGACAAAAGACCTTGAGAGGCGTGGCACTGGTTTAGGCAGAAACCAGACCCTCTTCTTCATTTTTCGCGCTTGCTTCCTGTCTGCTGCGGTTGGTTTGAACCCCAATCCGAAAGTTTCCAGATTTTTAGGAAGGGAGACAGGTTGGACAATCCCTTGAAGCTCGACTCCCAGGCCTTTTCCTGGCACAAATCCATTACCCAGCATTTCTGAGACCATCATGACTGTTGCGGCAGCTACCCTAGGGTGCGGGATGATTTCTCCTTCAGAAATTTTGTTGGCCGACCCTGTATCGAAAATCTGGTAGACCCAAGGACCTTTGTCATCAGCGGTCTCTATGAAAGGTACAATGGTTCCGCCCATGGTGCACGTTGTATCCTCGCCGTGTAACACGACCTCTTGTCTTTCCCACTCGAACTTCACCATCTGATGTAGGGTGGAAGGCACCGCTTTGGCTGCATGAATCCAGGGTCGTCCCAACAGCAGGTTATAAGATACTGTGGCGTCCAACACCTGGAATTCCATGGTAAACAGGACCGGACCAATGGTCAGTTCAAGTACAACATCCCCCACAGTGGCTGTTCCGTTTCCGTCAAACCCCCGGACACAGATGCTATTCTCCCGGATTCTTCCACGGTCAATCTTTAACTGGTCCAGGGTGGATAATGGACAAATATTGGCGCTTGAGCCGTTATCCACCAATACTCGAGTTACCACCGAGTCTTCACATTTGACAGCTAGGTATAGAGCTTTGTTATGCTCCGTACCTTCCACCGGCAGGTCATCATCTGAGAATGTTACCCTGTTCACCTCGAAAATCTTGCTGGCAATGGTTTCCAGGTGGTTTACAGAAATCTCACTGGGTACATGAGCTTCGTTCAATATCTTCAACAGGGCCCGACGATGCTCCTCAGAATGGATCAGTAACGACAACAGTGAGATCTGGGCCGGTGTTTTTCTCAGCTGTTCGACCACAGAATAGTCCTGTACTTTCATCTTCCTCAGGAACTCTTCAGCCTCTTCTTCGGACACAGGTTTCTTGGTTGCAACTGGGTTGGTTCTTCTTAGCTCCACCGGAGCAAAACATCGACCTGATCGAGTCAGCCCTTGCGCTTCACAACTGACTTCTTCCACCTGTTTTCCTTTGTACATCACCACCGCCTTTTCATATTTCCAAGGCACAGCCCTGCTGTCAATCATCGGCAGCTGGACCACAGGCTTTATGGTCACCCGTTCTCTACATACCCCTTTCAACACGACCGCCGGTGTGGGCGGGATCCCTGGTATTACCAACTTGCTTGGCTCGGGTTTGCTTGTTATGGCGGACGGGCTCTTTCCCAATATCACTACCGGCTTGACGCCTCCTCCCTGCGATTGTACACTCGTTCCTCCACTGGTCAAGACTTCTTTCGGGGCGGCTTGGATCATCATCACTGTTTGTGAGGGTTTTCTTAATTCTCCTCCCTCACACACCAACTCAATCATGTGAGTTTCGTGGTGCGCTGGCAGTGGGTTTTGGTTGATGTTAGGAGCCTCCGGTGTCTGGACCTCGATCTTATTGGTGTCAATAAGATCCTGTATGGCATGCCTTAACTTCCAGCACTTCTCGGTATCGTGCCCGAGCATCCCTGAACAGTATTCACAACTGATTGATCGATCCAAATTCTGAGGTGGGGGATTTGGGTCTCGAGTCTGGACAGGACTAACCAAACCCAATTGCCGCAGCTTGTGGAACAAAGTGGTGTAGGTTTCTCCCAGCTCCGTGAAGGTTCTCTGCTTCCGCAACCTGTCATTCCTAGCATCTGGATTTCCCCGAAAGCCTACACCTGAAGGGTTTCTATATGCCCTTGGTGGAGGGTAGGTGTTTTGTGGTGGTGCATATATGTTCTGGGGAGCCGATGCGCGGCATTGTGGGCAAACCGGAGGCTGAGTGTATGCCTGGGCTTGGTGTACGGAACAATGTGGTCCTCGAGGTGGATAGAAATTTTGTGGTGGGCTGTATGGGTATTCTGACCTGTGAGGTCTGGGTTGGTTGTAGTGTGGCCTGCCAGCCCTGGACCAACTGCCTGCCTCGATCGTGGAAACCTCTTCTTTCTTTCTTCTCAACGCACCTCCCGTGCCGTTTTGAATAGCCTGGGTTGTGGCCTTGAGTGCCGAATAGTTCAAGATCTTGTCAGACCTTAAACCCTCTTCTATCATGACCCCTATCTTGACCACCTCGTTGAAAGATTTTCCAACTGTTGTCACCAAGTGACCAAAGTAGGTTGGATCCAATGTCTGCAAGAAATAGTCCACCATCTCTCCCTCTCTCATGGGAGGATCGACTCTAGCTGCTTGTTCTCTCCAGCGGAACCCGAACTCGCGAAAACTTTCCCCGGGTTTCTTCCCAGTTCTCAATAATGTGAGACGGTCAGGGACTATCTCGAGATTGTACTGGAAATGACCTGCAAAAGCCTGCGCCAGATCATCCCACGTGTACCACCTGCTGGAATCCTGCCTGGTATACCATTCTAGTGCAGATCCGCTCAGACTTTGGCCGAAATAAGCTATCAACAGTTCATCCTTGCCGCCTGCCCCTCTCATTTTGCTACAGAATCCACGCAAATGTGCCATGGGATCACCGTGCCCTTCATATAAATCAAACTTAGGCATCTTAAAACCAGCCGGGAGTTGGACGTCTGGGAAAGGACACAGATCTTTGTATGCTACGCTGATTTGATTGCCCAATCCGTGCAAGTTCCTGAAGGACTGCTCCAGGCTTTTGAACTTTCTCAACACTTCATCCTGTTCAGGAGCCTTAACTGGCTTCTCAACCTCTGCCGGCACTTCTAAATGTGGATTGTAAGCTTGAGGCTCGGGTGCATGGAATGTAGGCTCAGGGGGATAGTATTGTGTATCGTGAGCCTGAAACAATGGCTCACTGGTCGTTCTCTGCAAAGGGGCTGATGTAGGTCCCACAAAAATGGGAATATTGGGTGTTGGGAGAGGTTGGTGGGGTGGTGGAGCTTGGGAATCATGAGGGCTTCTTTCTTGATGATAAAGGGGATTTGGGCGGCTTGTGGAAGGGCCAGAGTGAGGGTATTCTGGCATGTGCCCCAGTGTTTCAGGGCTCTTTTGTGTTTTGGCTATGGCTAGCTGCATTGCATTCATCTCTAGTCCCATCCTTTCAATCTTTTCCATCGCTTCTTTTAGCAACTGGCTCATCGGCCTCTCTTCCTCATTACTATTCTCTGAAGTAGTCATGCTTGTTGCTATCGGTCCTTTGGATCTGGTTTGATAGGAGTGTGTTGCCAGAGTTCTTTAACAACTAACTTGTCTGGATCAGACAACAACAAACTTTGTTAGCGTTAGAGTTTAACGGATTTAATCTCAACACATAGAGGATGCAATTCTCCTAGGTAGTTAACCGTTTCTACATGCTTTGCTTTAAACAACACGCGTCATCCCGGTTTGCTCATTTATCCCCTTTTCTTGTTTTTTTATTTATTTATTTATTTATTATTCTTCTTTTTTATTTTTATACTTCCTTTTCTTTCTTTATTAAAAGCGGTCGAATCTTATGGGGATTGCCTACGTATCACGTCCCCGCGCGAATCAGACCAGGCGTAGTTCTGCCTTAAAGTAAAGAAACACAAAATTCTTGTGAAATCGTTAAATTCATTCTCAAAATTTTGCTATTACAAATTACTTCAAGCAAGGAATAGCAATAGTACAGACTCCACAGTTCTTAACCCGTTTTGACTAAAAGAAAAGAAAACAACATATGGAAAAGCAACAAAGCCAAATAAACAAGACTCAACCAAAGATTAATTTTCCAACTTAGGGGCCCGCGAGGCATCATTCGGCCTTTCCGCGGCCCTTGGTGTGAGGTCCCTCTGCAGGCTTTTCAACTCACTCATGATTCGGTGGACGCAACCCATGATGGAAACAAGGATGGTCTTCTGAGGCATTTGCTCGCATGCCAGGCATCTCATGTAGATGTAATGCCCAATCTCGTCGATCCTTCCTCGAATGTTGTCCCTTTCTGCGAACAACTGCCTTATCTGTCGGTTCTTCAATCCTAGTGTTTGCGCATTGTTGGCAAGCTGATCCTGGAACATCTCCATTTGTCTTTCCATTCTGGTCATTGCATCGTAACATCGCCTTCTGTCGGCTTGGGCATCCCGTGTTTGCTTGAAGATCCTCTTTTGAAGAGAGGCATTCGTTTCCCTTAATGTCCCGATGCTCAGTTCATAATCCCTTATGACTTGTTGCAGGCGCTGCCTCCGGGCCATTGTACCCTTTGCCCACTTGGTTCGCAATCTTGCTGTGCTAGTCTTGGCTCTTTCCAAATCTTCCTGGCATTCCGCAACCTGATCCTTTAACCCTGCTATCAATCTTTTATCCGCCCGGCTTCTCGGCTGGTTATCAGCCTCCTTTTTCATCCTCCGGATCTGAGCTTTGAGGATCTCGCCTTCTCTGATTAATCTGTTCTTTTCTCCCTTGTGGGCAGCAGACTGTAATTGGCATTCAAACCTCATATCCTGAACTTGTTGCTTCAGTTTGCCTGTTTCGGCAAGATATTCCCGCTCTTTGGCCAACCAGCCCCACTGCTCTTGTGAAGATTTGGCAAATTCTTGCAGGTGAGGTCTTTTGGTCGGTCTTCCAGATGATGTCTCCCCTTTGTACCAGGCCTGATACCCGGGCGAAACTTCCCCTTTTGCCCGATTCATTACACAAGTATTTGCTTCTAAGTATTGACATTGGCTCCAAATTTGACGAACCCTTGCTTCAGGAAACTGGCCGTCGGGACTGATCTCGATTACCTGGATGCTCAGATCCTCGTCTTTCGGCACTATCTGATACCTCCCAAGTTGCCTTAAAACCCGATGCGGCGCGTATGGTTGAATGCTCTTAAGTCCCATTAAGAGAAAATGGGGCCTGGCTGCTGGCATGTATATGACTTCGTCGATCGGTAACCATCCTAGCGCCCACTGTATTTGACTGGCGTTGAGGGTATGGAAATATGAGGTCCATGCTGTGACTCCTTCCGGTAGGTAGGTCTCATTAACTCTGGTATAGAACTCCTCTATGCAGGTCTTTTCAGCGGATCCATGGCTCAGAAACTGGGCTCGGTGACATAGGTGTTCGGTCATCCACATTTGCAACAACAAATTGCAACCCTCGAAAAAGCTTCCTCCGGCTTTGCAAGATGTGAGAGCCCGGAACATATCAGATACTATCATGGGCGCCAACGTACTATCTCTCTGTGTGAGCAACGTACTGACGACCCCTGCTATCTTTATGTCAATATTCCCGTCTTTTCTTGGGAATACTAGTAGTCCTAAGAAAGTTATCATGAAAGCAATCCGTCTATGTTCTTCCCACTTTTGACGATTACTTTTGCTGCACAACTGGTTTTCTGGCTTGTCGAATCCTCCTATGTGACCATATCTTTGATATATGAAACTCATGCTGCAAAAACCTTTTGCCAAGTCAGGGTTATGAATTGTTCTGACTATCTTTAAGGAGTCCAGAAACCGGTGTATTGCTACAGCTCTTGGAGCAATCAGATATTTGTGCCTCAAAGGAGTCTCAGCGCTGCCGATATACCCTGCTATTTCTTCTAAAGTTGGGGTAAGTTCAAAATCCGAGAAATGGAAGACATTGTGCGCAGGATCCCAGTGGGGGACTAGTGCCCTTATGATATCTCCTCGTGGCCTGATATCCAACAAACTCGTGAGGCCTTTCAGATGCTTCTTGATTTCGTCATGCCCTTCTTTGCCTAAATCATTCCACCAGAGCCGCAATTGGAAGGGGATTTTATTCATGATTGAAAAGGGTTCATTTGGAGTCGTGCTCATTCTGCACATTTATTAATAAGATTTTAACAAACGAAACTTATTCTGATAAAAACAAAAATATATACGATTTTTCTCAAAAGGATTTCTGAACACGACCTCTCAGCACTTCATGAACGAAGATTTTTAAGGTTGTGTGAGGGGAAAAAAACGAGGTGGCCGTCTGTACCAAGGCACCCTTCCGGAGTTCCTTTCGGGAACATTTGGCCATTTTTGACATAAGCGGCATCACCCGGACTTGTTTATGACTCTTTTATCATTTTTCAAAAATAGAAAATTCAACATTGCAAACACGGCCTTTCAATGCCTCGGGGACGAAGATTTTTAAGGCTATGTGGGTCGACTGGACCAAAAAAATGACCCAAGGGTGGCTGTTTATGCAAAGTCAGCCTTCCGGCGTCCCATTCGGGAACATTCGGCTATTTATGACAAAACAACATCACCAAAATTAAAATTTGACATATACTTTTTGTTATTTATTTATTTTTGGCTTTTTTAGCAAAAGGTGGGGTTGGACCCGATGAGGGTTGCCTACGTATCTCACATCCGGTGAGAATCAAACCCGCGTAGTTCGGGCAATTAAGGATAAGTAGATGAACTAATCTTTTTTTTTTTTTTTTTATTATCTTTGTGAAAGAACTACTTTAAAAGAAGAAAGGAAGTATTGATTTTCTCTTCTTTTTTTTTAAAGAAAGACTTCTAAGATATATTTTTGAATTTTCATTTGTTTTTTTTTCTCTTATTCTAAAAAGAAAATATTGAAGTATTGACGTCAAATCTTTTTTTTTTTTTATTTTCATTTTTTTTTTCTTTTCTAAAAAGAGAATATTTTTGGAATTCTACTTCTAATAAAAGAAATGCTTCTAAAAAAAGATTTTTGAATTTTGAATTTTCTTTTAAATATTTAAAGAAGAGAAAAAAAAAATATTTTCGGATTCTTTTTATTATATATATATACGTTTTTTTTTTTAATAATAAAAAAAACTTTTCTAAAGAAGTCAATAACGAAAAATATTTTTGGATTTTTGTTTCGAAAACTGGGAGTCTAAAAGAACTTTTCTAGACTTTGCAAGACAAACATTTTGCAACAAATGAAGCTATATATACATTTTAGGAAATAGTGAAAAACCTTTGGATTTATATATATATATATATATATATATTTGCAACTAATAATAAAACCGCTTTCAAAACAAACTATTTTTTTTTAAAAACAAACTATTTTATTTATTTTTATTTTTATTTTGGCATTTTCATAAACAAATAAATAAATAAAAACCCATTTCAAAACAAGACTTTTTTTTTATTTTAATTTTTATGGCAAGACAAACTATTTTTTCTAATTTATTTTTTTTTTTTTTTTGAAAAACAAGGCAAAGCCACTACTCTTTTTTTCTATTTTCCCTTGCTTTTAATAAAACAAACTAATAAGACATTTTTTCATTTTCTCAAAATTTCGGCAGAGTTTTGACAGTATTTGTGTATTAGGTTTTTTCAAAAATAAACAATCAATTCCCTAACCGCTATTTCTTTTTTTTCAATTTCACAATATTCATAATATTCAAACACCGGTCAGCGAGACAAAATAAATGCACGGAAAACAAATAGGATGCCTCAGGATGGTCTATTATTTTCAGGTTGCTTGTCCTAGACGGACCCAACCCCTGTGTTGAGTCCCCTAAGTCAAATGCACATGATGCAAATAAACGTTCTTACTAGGGATCCGGCATGAAGTCACGTTATTCTATGTTCAAAACCTGAGTCGGTGTTCTAGACAGTGTACCCGAGCGGACAACTCGAGTTGAGGAAGGAGCTCCTTTCCGGGAACCAAAAGGCCAGCCGGCTTAGAAACTTTCCGAGCCTCTTTTATTTAGGGTATGACACTAACAGAATAGGGAGTCTCAACCAGTGAGCACATCCCCAGAGGTAAGAAGAGAAAGGTTTCGGCACAATTTATATACAGTTCAGATAATATCAAAGAGGTAAAAGCTGCATTTCGCACATTAGGCTCAAAACATGTAAAATCAGATAAAGCCAAATATAACAATTTATCTAAGCTCGAATTCTTAACCCTGAACCAGTGGTTCTGGGTAAAGAGGCCCCAGCAGAGTCTCCAGAGCTGTCACACCTCCTTTTTCCGCACCCGAGGGGCGCAGGGGGAGTTTTTTCCAATTAAAGGACAATTGAAACGGGATTCGTTTATTTATTTCAGAGTCGCCACTTGGGAGATTTAGGGTGTCTCAAGTCACCAATTTTAATCCCGAATCGAGGAAATGAATGACTCTATATTACAGTCTGCGTACCAGAAATCTAGATAAGGAATTCTGTTAACCCGGGAGAAGGTGTTAGGCATTCCCGAGTTCCGTGGTTCTAGCACGGTCGCTCAACTGTTATATTTGGCTTGATTATCTGATTTTAAATACAATATGAACTTATGTGCAAATTTTATCTTTTAACCGCTTTATTATTATTGTTTTTGCAAGAATGTGAACGTCGCTTAAAACATATGTCTTTGGACTGCGTCACATGAAATGCGCCCACAATCCGGAACATATTTTATTTGACGTTTTGGGATTTGGATTTGGGTCGCATGAAATGCGCACCCAAGTTTAAGAAAGTAGATTATTAAACACGCACCTAAAGAGACTATCGTGTTATTATTTTGCGGAGGCCGTGAATTCGCTAAACGACCCTCCTGAATTCTAAGTAATTTTAAACAAGTACTTACTGAGGGCCCCGCAATTTGCATTTTTGTTTGTCGAGGCTCGTCTCATTCTATTTATTTAAAGGAATTTGCAACGTCATGGAAATGCATCTCAAACCACGTCACAATCAATGCACCCGTGATTAGAGACATATTTCGATTTCGTTGAGATTTGGATTTGGGTCACATAAATGTGCACCCGAGTTTAGGGAGATACATTATTAAGACGCGCCTAAAGTAACCAACGCATTATTATTTTTGGGGAGGGCCGTGAAATTTGTTAAACGGCCCATCCCGGAATCTAAGTATTTAATACATATATTTTGTGAGGGCCCCGCAATTTGTCCCTTTTATTCGGCGAGGCTCGCCTCATTTTATTCTTTACTATTATTATTATTATTATTTTTTTATTTTTTTAAAAAAAGGATGCCATTTTTATGTCTTTAATAATACTAAACTTACGGCCTCTTTACAACTAAAATCCCATGACTTGTTAGAAGTTTAATAAAAGGAGTTTGGTGAATGAGTGTTTCGGTGGTAGTAACAGCATGCACTAATACTATTTTTTCGAATGACCTAACCAAAGGAAAGGATGAACAGATTAACATCAAACTTGTGTCATAGAACGACTAGTCCAACTTAATTAAACGACATCAAATAAACAAGAATAACATAACATGAAAATGAACCAAAATGCAGACAATGAAACATAGGTAGAAAATTTCCATACCAATTTTTATATTGCATCTCAAACATTCAACTTAAAGTTTATTTATCTAATACATCGAGGTTTACTGACCTTTGCACCTCGACAAACTCAGAACGACAAACTCGATTCCGACGGAACTCAAGCCGGACCTCACTGGACGAGGAACAACGACGAAACCTCGGACAAACACCTCGACGTACCGGACCTCGACGTGCCGGACCTCGACGTGCCGGACCTCGACGAACAGAAAGCTCGGACCCACAACTGTCAACAACCAGGGATTGTTTGGTTGCTGCTATATTTTTCCAGTGCGACACCTGTGTACGTGAAGCCGCAGTTGGATGGGTCGTTTGGGCAGTTGACGAAGGGGGGGTTGGACGACGCAGTAGCGATGGCTGTTGCTTGACGGGTTGTCGATGGGTGTTGCTGGGTTTTTGGTTGAGGTCGACGGGACTGGGGCTGCGACGGGGGGTGGGACTGACTTGTCGTGTTTTCCGGCGTTCGTTTGGACAGTGGTGGTTATGGGCGATGGAGGAGTTGGTCCGTGAGGGTGTCGGAAGGGATGGAGGGAACTCGTTTTGTCCCGTTTTTTGTTGGTTTTACAGTAGGGTTTGTTAGGCATTGAGGAGGGTAACGGGGTGGTGTTTGGGAGGAGGAGGGTCGTGGTCGACGATAGGGAAGCTGGAAATGGAGTGGTATGCTTGGTAATGGGGGAGTTCGGACGTGAGAGAGTGGTTGGTTTTGGGTTATGGTCGCCGGACGTGGTGGGGAGCTGACAGACAGGTTTGTTGGAGCTAGAAGGAGGCGGGGTGGTCGTCCATGGCTGGAGACGGTGACGACGATGGTGGTCGTTCGGAGGAGCTGGGTGTTGTTCGGGTGATGGAGGGGGGGCTGTTGGTTGCGGACGTAGGTGGTGGGTGTTTGGTGATGGTTTTGTGGTGGTCGTGAGGTCGTTAATGGTGGTTTTTGGGCAGTAGGTTTTTGTTCCTTCTTCTAGTGAAGAAGATGATGAAACAGTACGTTTCTTTTCAAAAATATTCAAAGTCCCCTTCTTTCAAAGTTTTGTCCGTGTATTTGTATAGTCTTTGCCCAGAAAAATGAGCCCCACGCGTGGTGGGGTTCGAGGCTTATGTTCCCCACGCGCGGTGGGGTTCCCCATGTGTCCTGGACACGGTTTATTATGGGCTAGGTCCGAAATTAGGCCTAAAACCGGGTAGTTTGAACCCGAATATTATTCTTTTGCCCGGACCCGAGAAATAGGAAAACGTTGCTTAACTAGTCCTATGTAAGCAAAATAACTACCAAAAATAAGACTAGTATTCAAACAAAACTATATATTTTTTAAATATTTTTTCAAGATTTAAAATAGCTACAAAATATTAATAAAACTATTTTTGTAATTTTCGTTTTTTAAATATTAAGATAAAATATGAAGTAATGTTTTTTTTTTGTATTTTTCAAAGTTAAAATGACTATAGAATATTAATAAAACTATTTTTTTTGTAATTTTCGTTCTTTAATAAAGACAAAAATATGAAGTAATATTTTTGTATTTTTCAAAATTATAATGACTGCAAACATTAATAGAACTATATTTTTTGTAATTTTCGAATTTATATAAAGTACCAAAATAAAGTACAATTTTTTTGTATTTTTTCCACGTTTATGAGAAATGCATAAACTAAAATTTATATATGTATTTTTTGTGATTTTTTTTCTTTTTGCAACGAAATAAAGTAAAAATAGTTAAAATGGCTATATTAGACCCAATTTCACATATTCACGCTAAAAATGTGAAAAATCTCGGGGAGGGTCAAAAATCACGTGCTTACAATGAGTATTATTCATTGATTCTTGCGAAGAAAATCATCAAGAAGAGAATTGCACATTAAAACTACTGTACAGTAAGGGTGTGTTTGGTAGGAAGGAAAATATTCTTTAATTTTTTCATGTTTAATTGACTTAAATATGTAAGTATGTAATTTTTGACCCGCGTAATTTTTAAAAGTAGTATTTTAAAAATGTTAACTTATTTTCATTTTAATAGGATTTCAGTCAACTTTTAATTTTAATTTAATTTTAAAACTAAAGTTTAAAAAAACACAAAAATAGTTTTATAATGTTTCTTTTCTTATTCTCTCTCTCTCTCTCTCTCTCTCTCTCTCTATATATATATATATATATATATATATATATATATATGCTTATTAGTATTTTATAATATTTACAACATTTTAAAAAATACAAAAAATATTTTTATTTTAATATGTAATTCACTTTAATAATTTATTCTTATTAACTAAGATTAATTAGTATATTTTGGTAGTATTTTTATTTTTATTCAATGATAAAGAATTAAATTTGGGCCAATTGGGAGTTTATTTTCGAATTTTAGTGGCCTGACAAGATAAAGACCCATTTTTCTCAATTTCTTTTAGCCCAAATCCTTTTCTCACTCATCAAACCCCTCCCTTAATCATAGCCATTGATATACTTTCATCCAAGGGTCAATATTACTTCCCCACCCCAGATAAAACCTAACTATTCTCCTATTTCCTACATCTCTAACCTAGCCGAACCACTCCAAGAGAGATCACTCAAAATCAAAAGGAGAAAGAAGAACACACGCAAAACAAAAAAGCAGCTCACACACTAAAAAGAGAAAAGAAGAGAAGTTTTATTGTGAGCCTTTCAATTTGCAATTTTGGCATTTCAGTCCAACGATTGTTGCTTTATTTTTCCGATTGAGTTGCAAATTTTCAACTTTATTCATCAATACAAAGGTCCATTTTCATCTCATTTCGATATCTCCAGTTTAATTCCATGATTAAAAGCATGAGTTGATTTGTTTAAGTATTTTTGAGTTCGTCATTTATGCTTGATATATGATTTGATAGTTGATGAATGGTTATGTAAATTAGACTTTGAGATACTACATGACGATGGAATATCATTTGAAAAGTGATGGCATTTGATTAATTTAAATTGTTCTTTCTAAAATCAGATTTTGTTACTATCTTTGTCATGAAGTAGATATTGGACAAATTGAGTTTAATGCCAATTATTGCTGGATCTGTTTGGGGCTTCTGTTGTTGGGCCGTGGAGTGTTGGCGCCTGCTGGCCAATTTATTTCAATAGGTCTTTTCATAATAGCTAAAATCATACTCCCTCCGTTTCAATTTATGTGAACCCATTTGACTGGGCACGGAGTTTAAGAAAAGAGAGAAGACTTTTGAACTTGTGGTGTAAAATGAGGCACATATATTTTGTGTGGCTATAAATCATTGCATAAAAGTAAATTGTTTCCAAATAAGGAAAGAGGTCATTCTTTTTTGCACGGACCAAAAAGGAAATAGATTCATATAAATT
This sequence comes from Nicotiana sylvestris, assembly GCF_000393655.2. Lineage (NCBI taxonomy): Eukaryota > Viridiplantae > Streptophyta > Magnoliopsida > Solanales > Solanaceae > Nicotiana > Nicotiana sylvestris. The sequence goes on from NC_091068.1 coordinate 37,354,266, forward strand.
GAAACGGAGGGAGTATATTTTTTTTTACAATACTTTCATATCCATAAATTAGACCTTTGCACATAATCTCAAACTTAAAAAATGAGCAATTTTGAAAATCATAGCTTGTTTTAGGCGCGATGAATAAATCATTGTGACTATGGGTACGATTCCCGTGGCATAGTCATGATACATAACCCCAATTTGAGTGTGCGTTTCACGTGACTTGACCATAACTTCAAATAATAATAATAATAAATATATTGTAAATCACGAGTGCACGATATCGCAACTTGTTCAAATAAATTCTATAAATATTAAAAACGGTTTAAAAGTTAAAATTGCATAATAGGTTGTAAATATGTATTAAATTAGATAATTAGGCCAACTGTTAATAGTTGAGCGACTGAGCTAAAATCACGATACTCGGGAGTGCTCACACCTTCTCCCGGATTAATAGAATTTCTTACCCGGTCTTCTGGTTTCACGGACTTTAAAACAGAGTCAAATTTCCTCGATTTGGGATTTAAAATAAATCGGTGACTTGGGATACCATAAATTATTCCAAGTGACGACTCTGAATTAGATAAATAGTCCCATTTCGAATACTTTCACTTTAATTAGAAAAACTTCCTATTTCCTCGGAAAAAGAAGGTGTGACAAAATGTTTTTGAAAATATTTTCCTTATTAACTTATTTTTCTTCAATTGGAGGAAAATATTTTCCCTATCAAGTACTTTCTTTTTATGATGAAAAAAAAGTATTTTCTTTCCTTTCAACAAAATGATGTAGTAAAAAGTATTTTCATTTCAACAAAAAGATTTTTTTTTCATGATGTAGAAAAAATATTTTCTTTCATTGCAACAAAAAAAAGTATTTTCTTTTCATGATGTAGAAAAAGTATTTTCTTTCATTTCAACGAATGAGTATTTTCTTTTCATGATGTAGAAAAAGTATTTTCTTTTATTTCAACAAAATAAGCACTTTATTTTTATGTTGTAGAAAAAGTACTTTCTTTTTGAACAAACATAAAGAGAAAGTATTTTCTTTTTAGTCATGGAGCACAAATTTCAATGTTATTTTTTGCGTAAAAAGTTAATGCAACACATTAGTTCCTTTGGATTTGTGTGAATTTTTAGAAAAATAATTAAATTCTTGAAGAAAATAGAGTCCAAAAAATGTTGGGTATTTGGGGGGGGGGGGGAGCACATGAAACATAGGGACTTGGGGAAGGGAGAGTAACATAAAAAAAATATTTTCCTAAAAAGTATTTTCTACTCTCTAACCATGCACTAAAAAATATTTTCTGGAAAATATTTTCCACTCACTAACCAAATAAGGGAAAATAAATTATAAAACCACTCATTTTCCATGAAAATATTTTTTAGGAAAATATTTACCTTCATATCAAACACACCCTAGGTGTTCTTTTTTTTATTTTATAATTTCGATCAGAGAGTATCATGACAGTTGTGTGTTGTGAACGATCTTTTTTGTTTAATTATTTGATATTTCATACCTTGACTAATTTGGTTTCAGAAAATGCTGTGATTTACAATGCTTGAATCCAAAATCTCTAATTAAGGATAAAAGGATCTCATCCATTTCACTATATCTCTGAGGCACCATCAATATTTTAGTATAATACTGATATGATTTCAAATCACTATCCATTGAGGCACAAACAATCAGTGTTTAATATAATTGAATAGGTATTTTACTTATAAAATCAGTATAAATGAATTACGACACACTTTTTTTTTTTTTTAAAAGTTATATTTTCTTCGTTTTTTTTTGGAGAGAAGTAAACCAATGAATATGTAGAACTTTAGAATGAGAAGCAAGAAGCTAGAAATGAATATTCTTAATGAGACTATAAATACACAATTTTTTTGGTAATTCACAAATATTATTAATCACCAAAGAAGCACATTACATCATATAGAGGCCAACTTAGCCTATATACAAGTCTATCATGTACTTCTACCCTCAACAGACTAGTTCACATGTCACTACATTATTATTCTTACAAACTATAGAAGCTTGTGTTGTAGAACTTCTTTGAGTTTGCCAACAACCCTTATATTACAAAGATATGCTATCTCTCTAATGATGTTCTGACTATCCCTATGTATCTTGTCAAATACTCTATGTTTTTTTTCATTTCATATACTATACAATGTTTCAGCAAATACCAATTGCATGAGCTGGACTTCAACAGATTTCTTCTTTGCTTCTCCACAAACTAGAAAACTAGCTGAGCCTACGTCTTTATTTGCACCTGAATTTGTAACCAGGTGAAGACTTCTTTCCATAGTCCAATGGTGACAATACATTCACAGAATAGATGGGCACGAGACTCTAGATGTAGTTTACAGAAAACACACGTTGGTTCCACATTAATATTCCATTTGATCAACCTGTCGGTTGTCAGCATTCTTTCCTGTATGATCAACCACATGGAAAATACTACTTTAGGTCTAGCTAGATTCTTGAACATGATTGTTTTCTACTCGACTTTTCCTAATGATCCAAGCTGTTGCAAGTACAAACGTTTGATCATACTGTATTTGCCTCTATCTCCCTGCAGTTGTGGAGTTGGACCAGCAACAGTCAAGATCTTTTGAACCATCCAACTTGCTTGTTTAGCCACTTTGATATTAGTTATAGGTTTCCCCTTTATATGATACATATGGACCCATTTGACCCATAACCTGTCTGCTTTTGTTGTTAAGTCCCATTATACTTTGAGAATGGCTGCTTTATTCCAACTTTTGAGGTTCAGTATGTTTAGCCCACCAACACTCTTGGATTGACAGACTCTCTCCCAGGATATCAAGGCACGCTTGGTACTGACATTAGTACATGGCCACATGAAGCTTCTACATTATGCTTCAATGAGTTTGATCACCTTGGAGGGTATCAGAAATATTTGAGACCAGTAAGATTGTACTACAAACAACACAAATCTAATAAGTTGTACTCTTCCAGCGTATGACAGTTTTCTTGCAGTCCGGGATGATATTTTGGTTACTATTTTGTCAATCGGAGGCTGCCATTGTGTCACCTTCATATTTTGGTAGTAAGAGATACTCCCAAGTACCTAAATGGTAGCTCACCTTTCACATAACCAAGTTGCTGAAGTATAAGTTCTTGTTTTGCTTTGTCCACTCTACCAAAATATACTGAACTTTTGTTTAGATTAGCTTTTAGCCCAGATGCTGTGGAGAACTGATCCAAACATTGCTTCAACATTGCCACAGATTGGTTATCTCCCCGAGCAAACAATAGTTGATCATCAGTAAAACTCAAATGGTAATGCCTAGTTTCTTGCACTTTGGATGAAAGTGGAAGTGCTTGTTATTCTTCAGGTCTGTGAGAAGCCTACTTAGATATTCCATGGATAAAAGCAAACAAGAATGTGGACACAGGGTCACCCTGCCTAAGGCCTTTAGCAGTAGGAAAAGGCTCTGCTAACTCTCCATTTATCAATATAGAATAGCTCACACTATGGATACATAATGATATCCATTGGCTGAATTTATGAGGGAAACCCAGCCCCTCCATGATTTGTATCACAAAGCTCCATTTTACACCATCGTAAGCCTTTTGCAGATCTACCTTGATCATACATCTAGGTGAAATATGTTTCCTTGAGTAGGCCTTAATCAGCTCATGCGCTAGGATGATATTGTTAGCTCATTTTCTTCCTGGGATGAAACCAGCCTGAGCTCCATCAATCAAGAACCCTGTTACTTTCTGTATTCTTGATGCTAAGATATTGGAGATGATCTTATACAATATAGAATAGCATGATATAGGTCTGTAGTCCTTGATGTTAGTAGGGTTGGTGATCTTAGCCAATAGATTAACTGTCGTATAGTTAATGGCCTTAGGCATCACATCTGTAGCAAAGAACTCAGATATTGCTTCATATATATTTTCCTTAATAACCGTTCATGCTTTCTTGAAGAAGACAATATTATACTCGTCGATGCCTGAGGCTTTGTCATTACCAATAGCATGCAAACATTCATCTACTTCTTGCTTAGATATATCTTTAACAAGTTCCATTGCTTGTTGATGATTCAGTTGAGGGCCATTCTTCAGAATTTGCATGTTAATAACAAGTAGACTTGTAGCTACAGTTCCTATAAGGGACTTATAGAAATCAACAATCTCTCTCTTGATACTCTTAGGGTCTGTCAGGACTGCACCATTTAGTGAACTTAGTATTGTTATGTTTTTCCTACTTGCTCTGTCTTTTATCATTGCAAAGAAATATTTATTGTTTCCATCTCCAACATTAATCTAGTGAGCTCTTGATTTTTGTTGCAGTATCTTCTCTTCAATGAGTGACTATTTCTCTAATCAAAATCTCGCCTCTTTCTCTATCATCCTTAGCTGATACGAGTAGCCTCTATTAATTTCTTGTTGACATTCAATCAAGTCTGTCCTTGCTTGATCTATTGTCTCTGTTATATTCTTGAAGTCTCCGGTATTTAAGTTCTTAAATTCAGGCTTCATAGCTTTCAGCATGTACAAGATAGTAGCTAACTTGCACGACTGTTAAGCACCATGCCATCCTTCATTAATAATTATCTGGAATTCTTCATGTTCAGCCCAAACATTTAGAAACCTGAAAGGAACTTTTATGTTATTGTTTCTTCTCTAAAACTTTAGTGTGAGTGGTGAGTGATCTGAGATAAATGGATCCCCAATTTCAACTGTTAGGTGACCAAAGTTCGTCATCCAATAATCATTCCCCAATGCTCTGTCTATCCTGCTAATTACCATGTCTTCTCCCATTTGCCCATTTGTCTAGGTAAAAAACTCCCATCTCTAAGGGATTTTAGAAATCATTGTATCTAAACAAAAGTTTGCAAAATCCTGAATATCTACTTGTGTTACTGCAATCTTTGACATTTTATCTTGAGTAGAGATAATAGCATTAAAATCCCCCCAAAATAGTTGTTAGACCTCTGCCACTTTGAGCTTGACTTGACAATGAGAGCGTTGTCATGAGGCAGCACGAGTGTTGCAAGGATAAGGTGCACGAGTAGCACCAAGGCAAAAAGGAAAACATGCAAGTGATAGCCAAGGCTTTGACGGAGCCGAGGTAGCTTGGCAAGGGATTGACAATGAGTAGCAGGCTGAGGGTGGTACTTGATCATGACAAAGGCATCAAGGCATGAGGAAGTGATGCCAAGGCAAGGCAAAAACGAAGTGGCAAAGGCAGGCTAAAGTGCAATGGAAGGCAGTGCACATGATAGACTTGTCATAGAATTGGGGCGCGGCAAAGGGCCATGTTCGTGGGCAATGGCATAGGCTAAATGTGGCCACAATGCAGCTGAATACAAGGCATCGATGCCTGATCCAAGCCAAGGCTCGAAAATGGGAAGCAAACTTCAGATTGACTAAGTCAAGAGCGGTTACGGCACATGTTGTGCACATAGGCAGCAATTGGCTTTGCTTAAAATGCTGACAGATGGGAGTTAGCACGTTTTTGGCCATGTTTCCATTATTTTAGCATGATCTTTATATGTTCCTAGTAATTGGGGAATGTCAACTACACCAGGCTAAAATAGTGGACTTGTGGGACAAGTGTCTAAGCCTAAGTGCGACAAGTGTAAGGCAAAGGGGTTGTTTCATGTATTATAAATGGACAACATCCTTATGCTTGGGGGAGATGTGAAAAATGTATAAGAGTGCACATTGAGATTTAGGAAAGAGTCCTAAGTTTGTTTTCAAGAGTGAAAACGCTTAAGGCCAAGAGTGATCTTTTGTACATGACTGTACTTTGAGTTGAGTTTCTTTGTATGCTCGAGTTAAATACAAAGTTGGGAAAAGAGTTTCCTGTTTATTGTACCTTGTGTTCTTCTATTTCTCTGTTGCCTTTACAATATCTTGTTGCCTATAGCATTTCTAAACTTAGTACGTTGAAAAGCTGCCTAAAATAATGTTAAGTCCAAAGTTGTTGTAATTTTGGCTAAGTGTTGTATGAAGGCTGAAGTCAAGCGCGGGACTTGGCTGCTGTGCAAGCTGGGTTTTGGCAGACTAAAAATGTACCTATGACAACTGGTATTAGAGCGGAGTAGGTTCGTGATAGAGACATGACAGGCAGTGGCAGATTTCATGATCTTGTTTGAGAACATGACCGGTGGTAACAACGAACAGCGGGAAAGGCTAACGAAATTGGAGGCATTGGTGGGAAATATTCCTGAAGGTGAAGAAATTCAGACTCTCGTGACAAGGCATGCCTACTTTGAGGCAGAATTGGCAAGGCTAAGTCAAGAGAATACGGATCTGAAAACTGAGATAGTGGTGTTGCGATTTGTTGTGGGTAAGGATGCTCCTCAACGTGGTGATGATCGTATCAAGGTAAAAATTCCTGAACCTAAGGCATTTGGTGGTTCAAGGAGTGCACGTGAATTGGAGAATTTTCTTTGGGATATGGAGTAGTTCTTTCATGCTATTCGTGTGCAAGACGAGATGGAGAAATTAACCTTGACTAGCATGTATTTGAGTGGAGATGCTAAGTTATGGTGGCGCACTCGTGTAGTTGAAGATGAAAGTTTGGGCAGACCAAATATTAAGTCATGGGAGCGGCTTAAAAAGGAACTGAAGACTTAGTTCCTTCCCAGCAATACGTCTTGGATTTCTAGGGACAAACTGAAAAAAGTTGAGGAAAACCAGATCAGTTAGAGCATATGTCAAAGAATTCACTTCTTTGATGTTGAACATCAGCAATATGTCGGAAGAAGACAACTTGCATAATTTCATGAGCGGGCTGCAACAACCTCGCAAGTGTTGTGGCTGCGGCTGATGCATTGGGAGATTTTAACTTGAGTGGTGAGACTTCTAATTCAAAGTCTAATGACGGAAAGAAAGACAAGGCAAAGGAGCGAAAGACATGTGAAAACAACAATGCTAATGAAGATAAAGGGAAGGGAAGGCAAGAGGCTGGAACTTCAAAGAGCAAGGAGAAGGGCAACAAATTCAGTGGATGTTTCATTTGTGATGGGCCACATCGAGCAAGGGACTGTGAGCACGTGATTTTTGTTTACGCGAAAATCACTCCAAAAGAAATCAAAATAATAACGAATGGTCTCGCTGTACAATTTTTGGAATTTGCGTGGCATTTTTTGTTAGCTATTTGTGGTTTTGTCCGTGTCTGTTTAGTCTTATCCAACAAAAATACAAAAAATATGTGTCGAGTGTAAGTTTAGGATATTATTCTACTATTAGGAATTAATCGAACCATAATTCGGTTATTAAAAGGAAAATCACAAAATGCATCTTTTATTTTTATTTCGTCATTAAGTGATGTTATTTTAATTAAATGTTAATATGTGTGTTAATTGTTGTTTAAAGTTTGTATAGTGTTATTTGACAATTTAATTGGGAAATTAAAAAAAAAGGATCTTCGGATTGGGCCAATTTGAATTAAAACAAACAGACCCAAACCAAAACAACCCAATTCAAAATCCCTATTTGCCCGGTCCAATTGAGCTGGCCACACAACCGTCCAAACGACGTCGTTGAGCCGCTTTCAATCTGGACCGTTGATCTCAGAATGATCAACGACCAAGATCACATCCTCCGTACCCACATACAAACCCGACCCGTTCAACCCCGGACCAACCCGACCCCTTGCATTTGAAACGACACCGTCCCCCACCAACTGAAAGATCCTGGCCCTTCATCTCGCCTCATCCGACGGCCAGAATCTATTCACCCACTAACTATATAAATCTCAAACCTTACCCCACGCCCCATCCAAACACCCCCCCCCCCCTTTCATCGTCCTCACCACAGACCCAAACCCTTTAGAACCCTAGCCGCCTCTGTGCACCTTCGCCGTAAAGCCAGCGGCAAGGACGCCGGTGACCACCACCCTAACACCCTAGGACCACTCAACCACCAACCGTTTAGTTCGAATCAACCCCTAGGTTCTCGAATCTTCATTTGAAGATTCGAGCAAAAACTCGATGTACACCAACCCACCCTAGATTCATACTAGACACTCCCCAGACCTCCCTCGTGGCTAAACCAGGCTTGGTTTGGTCCGAATCTACCCACAAATCCCAAAACCCCAGATCTGAAAAAATCGAACCCTAGAACACAAGGATTTGTGGAGTCTGTTTGAATTTAAACAAAGTTTGGGGTCTAGTAGATCCTAATTGAAGTGTTTTCATTCGAGAACACCTCGGTTAGGATTTGTCCGACCTCAAATGAGCGAATCAAGCTCGGGCCTGGGTCATCTGTGTTAAAACTCTTCTGGTTTGTTCACTGTTTCCTTTTGTTATCTATTTAGTTTAGATTAATTTATCAGCATGTTTGTTTAGTTTGTTTGTCTATTTTTTGGGATTTCTATTGTCAGCTTGTTTCCCCGTTTCCATAAGACCTTTTTATTTGGTCGTTTGTTTATTCTGTTATGTTGAATTCGTATAGTAGTATACATATTTCAATGTGATTAACTTCGTCGAATCAATAAGGCCTGGTTTTCCCCCGTATCGTGCAAAATGGTCAAGAACAGTCTATGCCCTATTTGTGTTTGTTTGATCGACTGTTTGTTCCATGTTATAATTAGTTTAGTCGATTCGATACGTGTCGTCGATTAGTTAGCTGTGGAATGGTGACAATTTGATTCATTTTGTTTTGTTTCCCGCCGAAACTTTGTTTGAATCCAACTAGGAACTGGGTATAGTTTGGTAGTTGTTTAATTTGAATCAAAAACATTTATGAGTTAGGTTATAGTTTCAGTTCAGGTTTGAGTTTTGAATTGATAGCATGTGTATTCTTGGGCAGCATGTGCACTATAGTTCTTTAATAATTAGAGCAAATAGGACAGCATGTGCTATCAGGCCATATTCAGGCTGCCCATACCCTTGTTTAGTTTAATAAAATGATAAAAGGGCTGTCAGGGGAATATCATAGGAGGGGTTTTACTTTTTAAGTGTTTGAGTGGAAAACAACAAAAAAGGAGGGAATCTGAATGGTTTTACAGACTGTAAATGGCCTGATGCTAGGCTATAAAGAAGGAGAGCTTCCATTAGTTAAGGACAGGCATATATATACAGATATAGATACAGACACAGACATATACTAGAGATAGGAGAGGGAGATATACACGCATATACAGGGATAAACATTGAGAGAGGCATATATACAGGAGACAAATAAAGAAAACACACAGATAGACAGAGGAGGAGAGATAGAAAACACACAGACAAAAATTAGAAACTGTTTTTCCCATTGTTGTCTTGATTTCACTTGTTTCGACCTGTTTAATCAACACTGATTTTTTCCAAGTCCCAACTGAGTTTACTGGTTGTTTGTTTCATTGGTTTGTTTCTGGATTTGGTCTATCTGGGATTTTGATTCTACTCTACTGTTTGCTGCTGTCATTTTGCTACTGCTTTCCATCAGTTATAGTTACATTCTCGCACTGGAATTGGCCCTGCTATTATTTGTTGCTACTGCTCCTGCTCGTTGCTTTTATTTGTGGTCACTGCTGCCATCTGATTTGTTGCTGACTTTCTGCTTCCATTTTCTTCTTTGCATTTCAGCATCCAGGTACACATTTTCGAATCTCACATTGATGTAACAATAACAATGAGTTGAAATGAAAGACGCGAAGAATTTTTAGTCATTTGGTGCTGCACCTATAGTCTTATAAAGTGTTAGTAAATTTGCGCAAGTCTTTAGATTGTAACTTGATAGGAGGATACAACATTTAGTTTTATATTTTATTGAAAACTTGGTTTGTTTAATTATCTTGATTTACAATGGTTTAGCTTGTTTAGTTGTGCGTATGATGTAATTATGTAACTCGTGGAATGCACGAGTAATTGGTACACCAATAACTAGACTTCATTTTTAGTTATATTCTGTATGTATAAGATGGATTGCTATTAACTTGGACAGACACAATATAGCTTTAAACCATTTAATTTAACTCCGTCACGTCCGAATTCCATTAGGCAGTTTCGAATTCAACTAGTAGCATCTTCTAATAAGTAGCCGATTTCATTAATCGAGCCCAAATAAGTTAGTTTAAATTCGAATTTGAAGAACATTTAGTGTAAGTTTAGTATTTGTTATTAATCTTGCTTGCAATCTCCTTTAGCGAATTAACAACATAATCACTCGTTGAGATAAGGCATGAGATAATTCCCACCTCATAAACAACCAATCAGATAATTAAACAAGAATCCGGAATCGGCCAAGCATGCAATTTACTTAGAATGTAATTTCTTTCTCCATTCATTAGAGACGAACATAATAAAGATGTAATCATCATAGGTTTACCTGCTTCACAAAATGAGACGAGCCTCGCCAAATGAGAGACACAAACTGCGGGGCCCTCATAAATGTATATATATTAAATACTTAGAATTAGGGATGGACTGTTTAGTGAATTTCACTGCCTTCCCCAAAGATAATAACGCGTTAGACTCTTTAGGCGTGACTTAATTAAATTACATTCTTAAATTCGGGTGCACATTGATGTGACCCAAATCCAAATCTCAACGGAGTCGAAATGTGTTAACAACTACGGGTGCATTGATTGTGACGTGGTTCGAGATGCATTTTCACGACGTTGCAATTCTATAAAAATAAATGATAATAATAAAAGCGGTTTAAACTTAATAAAAGCACATAAGTCATAACATGTATTTAAATCAGATATTTAGCCATTATAACAATTTAAGCGACCATGCTAGAACCACGGGATTCGAGGGTGCCTAACACCTTCCCTCGGGTCAACAGAATTCCTTACTTAGAATTTCTGGTTCGCAGACTTCATTTGGAAAGTCAAAAATTTCCTCGATTTAGGATTCAAGATAAACCGGTGACTTGGGACACCAAAAGCCAAACCTTTAACAAGTGGCGACTCTGAATAAATAAATAATCTCATTTCGAATATTATCACTTAAATTGGAAAAACTCCCTCGCGCATTCTATCCTTCGGGGCGGGCACGCAAAAAGGAGGTGTGACAGGGACTGCCTGAAGAAGGCAGTGTTAAATTTTATGACTGTCGCGGACAAGAGGGCTGCATTAGAGGCAATGGCTAGCGATAAGCAAGTCACAGTGAATGCAATTATGGCTGAAGAGAAGGGAGGCCAAGGGGCATTGCTTATCAACCCCTTAGGACTCATAAATTGAGCTAACCTCGACGAGGACGTCGAGTTTCAAAGGGTGTGGGTCATTTGTTAGACTTCCGCCACTTTGAGCTTGACTTGACAACGAGAGTGTTGTCATGAGGTAGCAAGAGTGTTGCAAGTCTAAGGTGCACGAGTAGCACCAAGGCAAAAAGGAAACGATCAAGTGATGGACAAGGCTTTGACGGAAGCGAGACAGCTGGCAAGGGCTTGACAATGAGTTGTGGGCTGAGGGTGACACTTGATCATGTCAAAGGCATAAGGCAGTAATGCCAAGGCAAGGCAAAAATGAAGTGGCAAAGGCAGGCTAAAGTGCAACGGAAGGCAGTGCGCGGGACAGACTTGTCATGGTATTGGGGCGTGACAAAGGGCTATGTTCGTGGGCAATGGCATGGGCTAAATGTGGCTACAATGCAGCTGAATACAAGGCATTGGCGCCTGATCCAAGCCAAGGCTCGAAAATGGATAGCAAGCTTCAGATTGACTAAGTCAAGAGCAGTTACGGTACATGCTGTGCAATTGGCTTTGCTTAAAATGCTGGCAGATGGGAGTTAACACGTTTTTGGCCATGTTTTAATTATTTTAGCATGATCTTTACATGTTCCTAGTAGTTGAGGGATGTCAACTACACTAGGCTAAAATAGTGGGTTGTGTGGAACAAGTGTCTAAGCCTAATTGCGACAAGTGTAAGGCAAATGGGTTGTTTCATGTGTTATAAATGGACATCATCCTTATGCTTGGGGGTGATGTGAAAAACGTGTAAGAGTGCACATTGAGAGTTAGGAAAGAATCCTAAGTCTGTTTTCAAGATTGAAAATGCCTAAGGTCAAGAGTGATCTTTTGTACACGGCTGTACTTTGAGTTGAGTTTCTTTGTATGCTCGAGTTAAATACAAAGTTGGAAAAAGAGTTTCCTGTATATTGTGCCTTGTATTCTTCTATTTCTCTGTCGCCTTTACTATATTTCATTGCCTATAACATTTCTAAACTTACTACGTTAAAAAGCTGCCTAAAATAATCTAAGTCCAAAGTTGCTGTAATTTTGGCTGAGTGTTGTGTGAAGGCTGAAGTCAAGCGTGGGACTTGGCTGCTGTGCAGGCTGGTTTTCGGCGGACTGAAAACATGCTTGTGACAATAGACATGGTTGATTTATAGTTTATGAAAAGTTCTTGAGCTTTTACCACAACTCCTTTCGCATCTCTAAGTTGTTATAACCATATAGCACAGTCATCGCACAACTGACATTAGAGGTACTCATGGTACAATGAATAAATTGACTATAAATACACAATTAATTAATTGTAAGGTAAATTGTTAACCATTATATTTAGGGAAAAATCTTTTTGGCCACACCGTTTTTGGCCAGATTGACCCAAATGGGGTCATCTAGGTAATTTTACGCCCCAATTAGGGTTTCAGGTGTATTTCTATACCGATAATACCATTTCAGTTAATTTTGAATATTCTCTCCCATCATTTAATATTTGTCTTCTTAATGCATGGAAGATCTCAAAGGTTCAAACCCTATTTCCCATAAAGTTTTTTTTTTTATTTTATTTTTTTCACATATTTTCAGCCTTTTTTTTTGTAGTATACATCCATATAATTCGAAATAGTTCATCTATATACATGTATTTGATTGTGCAATTCGTATATTTTTAGTATTTGATTGTGTATTTCGTATATTTTTAGTATAATAAGGTCTTCAAAGCCCTACTATTTAAACAAACCTACACTACAACATTATGTATATATAGCTACAAATTCTTAGCTACATGTATGAAAATCGTGGCTAATAAATAACAATAGCCACAAAAATTAAAATTCCGTGGCTATTTAAAATTTCATAAAAATATTTAGCTACAAAATAAAATTGGCAAAGGTAATTTATCAATTTTGCTATATTTGCTAACTGTCGTGGCAATAATTACTGTCACGACCCCAAATACCCGGTCGTGATGGCGCCTATGACATTACTAGGCAAGCCAACCCAAACAAAAATCACAACCCTTTTTCTCTTATAAAACCATTTTCTAACACGGGTTAAATCTCAATTTTCCATAAAAAATGTATAAAACAACTAAAAATGTGCGGAATTCAATAAAATAGTAAACCAACACAGACCAAACATCTCGTGTCATGAGTCTAGAGCCTCTAAATATACAACCGACTGTCTAATACATCATAAATCTAAAATTCAGAAAAGAACAAGATACGAAGGAGGAAAGCAGGGCTGCGGACGCCATGCGGCTATCTTGCAGTCTCCGGCAAACTCTGATAATGTTGAGGACCCTCACTCTGCCGCTCGGGCACCTGGATCTGCACACAAGGTGCAGGGAGTAACGTGAGTACGCCAACTCAAGAAGTAAGGTCTGAAAGCAGTGACGAGCAATTAAAATCACAGAAAGGAGTACACAACAGAATAACAGATCAAACTCCACAGTTTAAAACCCAGTCTCGTCATAAAATCTTCTGTTTCAATTGGAATATTTGAAATCATTTACTTAGCAATTTTTCAATAGAGGCTTATTTTAAAAGAAGAGTGAAATCAGTGAAAATATCATAAATGGGCCCCTCGGGCAAGGTATCACTCAGAATATGGCCTTTCGGGCAGCCTCTCAGTCACTCGTGACCCAGCTCTCGTCACTCAGTACTCACTCTCAGCACTCAGGCTCAATAACATCTCATAATAGTAATAATCATAGTAACCGCTGCAGCGTGGAGCCCGATCCATAGTTTATAGTCAACTACGCTCACTGGGGGTGTACAAACTCCGGAGGGGCTCCTACAGCCCAAGCATTATATTGCTGCAGCGCGCAACCTAATCCAATATATATATCGTTGCGGCGTGCAGCCCGATCCATAATATGTATATATATATATATCCTTACCATTAGGTCCTCAACCTCTCTCAGTCATTAACCTCACAGCCACTCGGGCATAATAGTAGAAATCAGGGAACTCAGTCCGAACAGTTCTCACATTTTAAGAAGTGTAGTAATAAAATCAGTTTTAAAAAATAAACAGGTAAAACATGACTGGGGATATGCTTTCAAACAAATAGAGTGAGGAAAAACAGTAAAAATGCCCCTAAGGGTCTCAACAGGTCGGCACAAGGCCCCAAACTTGGCATACAACCCATAATAGAGTGTAAATATCTAAAATACGGAATATTATAAGATTTCAAATCAAATACGCGGCTTGATAGTCGCTACAGGACGAACCAAATCACAATCCCTATCGGTGCATGCCCACACGCTCGTCACCTAGCATGTGCGTCACCTCATTTATCAAAACAATTCGAAATACTGGGGTTTGTACCCTCAGTTCCAGATTTACAATGGTTACCTCAAACCGGGTGAATTACTACTCCGTGACACCTTTACCTCTTGCCTCGGCCTCAACTCATGTCGAATCTACCCAAAATCAGAATCATGACATTAGAATATGCTAAAGGATCGAAGCCCAAGCGAAAATAATCAAATTATACCAAAAATCCCGAAATTGGCCAAACTCGACCCCCTGACCCACGTCTCGAAACTCGATAAAAATCATATCAATAGAATTCTTATCCTCCCACGAGTTCATACATACCAAGAATACTAAAATCCGACCACAAATGGCCCCTCAAATCCCTAGATTAAAGTCTTAAGTTTCCAAGCCCTAACTCACCAATTTAGGCTTCAAATTCTCCAAATTTCATGTTTAAATAGGTAGAAATTACAATAGGATCGAGTATTAAGTCCAAAATGCTTACCTCCAACAAGTTCTCATTGATTCCCTCTTCAATCTCTCTCAAAAAGCTTCAAAACCGAGTCAAAAATGTTGAACTTAGGCCAAAACTCGCAAAAATGGCCTTTTAAACATTCTGTCCAACGATCAGAAGTCGTTCTTCACGAACGCGGTCAAAGCCTCGCATTCGCGAAGCACAAATATTCCATTGACCAAAATTCTTCTACGCGAACGCGACCGCATCATCACGAACGCGATGCCTCAGCCTCACCAACCATCGCGAACGCGGTCAGGCATCTCGCAAACGCGATGCTTCCCATTCCGACCCTTCGCGAATGCGGGACCCCCCTCATGAACGCGAAGAACAAAATGCCTGCAACAGCTTAAACCAAAATCTGCAACTTTCCTTTAACTTAAAATTATCCGTTGAACCATCCGAAACTCACCCGAGGCCCTCGGGACCCCAACCAAACATGCCAACATATCCAATAACCTCATTCAAACTTGTTCCAACCTTCGGAACGCCCAATACAACATCAAAACACCAAAATTACATCGGATTCAAGCCTAAGAATTCCAAAAACCTCTAAATTCCGCTTTTGATAAAAAATCCAGCCAAACCACGTCCGAATGACCTAAAATTTTGCACACACATCCCAAATAACACAATAGAACTACTGCAGCTCTCAGAATTTTATTCCGACCCCTATATTAAAATCTCACCTATCAACCAGAAAATGCCAAAAATTCAATTTCACCAATTCAATCCTAAATCTACTCCGGACCTCCAAAACACATTTCGATCACGCTCCTAAGTCCCAAATCACCTCCCGAAGCTATCTGAACCATCGGAACTCATATTCGAGCCCTCTAACACATAAGTCAACATCCGATTGACTTTTCCAACTTAAGCTTCCTGAAAAGAGACTAAGTGTCTCAAACCTTGCCAAAACCTCTCTGAACCCGAATCGATCAACCCGATGACATGAAATACAACTGAACAAAGCAATAAGAATCAAAAATGGGGAAAACAGAGCGGTAACTCATGAGACGACTGGCCGGGTCGTTACAATTACACAAATAGCTACAAATTTATTGCTACAATAAAATTTTGTAGCTAATCGTATTTTCTTTGCCACACATTTGAAGTTACTATAGCAATAGCAGTTATATAGCCACAAAAACTTACTTTTGACAAAGTGTTATAGCTAAATAGATATTTTTGCCTCAAGTAATAAAAGCACATGGCAATAACTGGATTAATAGCTATAAATTTATTGTTACAACGATATTTTGTAGCTAATTGTGAGTTTTTTCCACACGTCTGAAATTACTATAGCAATATTAATCTTTTAGCCACAAATATTACTAGAGACAAAGTGTAGTAGCGGAATAGGTATTTTTGCTTCAATTATGAAAATTTATGGCAAAAACTAACTTAATAGCTACAAAGTTATTGTGATATAATAAAATATTCTATCTAAATATAAATTTTTGTCACGTGTTTGAAGTTACTGCAACTATAACATGTTAGCTACAATAATGATTTGAAATAAATATTGAATATAAAAACTATTTTAAAATTCAAGTTATAAGAAACCGAGAACATCGTTGGCCTAATAGCTATAATTATTTGTTATGATAGATTGATATAACCGCGACAATCAAGATAGCCAATGAACTTCCGTAGTTAGTTATAATTTTTGTCATGCGCTTGAAGTTACCATATAAATATTATTTACCATAATAAATTAGTTGTTAAAAAAGTTCATAGCTAAAAAACATTTGCTTTGATTATAAAATCAAGAGTTTGTCCAAAAATCAGAGAAGTTTTATGAAAATAAATTTCAAATATAAAAAGTTAGATTTTTCCTAGAATGTAAAAAAGTTAGTAAGTGCATAAGATTGGAAATTTTATTAATTCTCGAATAACAAAGATTAAAATAAAAAAAATAATAGATTATGTGCACACTTATTTATGGCATCAATGCGTAACTTCTTGACTTGTTAAGCTCATACTTTATTCAATGTATATTAGGTCTTTTATTATTTTAAATAAGAATTTAGCATAATTTATTATATTTAAGCACTTATTTTAAAATAAGTACTCATATAGAAGACTTTAATATGGTACTTAATTATTTTAAATAAATATTTAAAGCAATTTCATATATCTAAGCATTTATTTTTTAAATAAGTACTAATATTCATTTTAGAGTTTCAAAAACTAAGTTTTCCGATTATATAAACTTAATATTATAACATGGTTAATATTTAAGTCCATAACAAAAATAACTATATTGCCATTCTTACAAAATAAGTATTACTCAAAGGTTTGAATTATACTTATAAAGAACGAATTGAATATATCTAATTCATGTGTAAGTAACTAATTATATAGAATTTATACAACTATAAGCTCGTATACATTACATTGTATATAGAATCAAGATGACAAAAAAGTGATATAAATTTAGTCCTTTACTAATCTAATAATTTATTAATTATCATAAAACTCATTATCTATCGAAACAATTGAGAGTTTAATATGGTTCTCATACTATATCATGTTTCCTCTCTTTTGTGACTATAAAGTTTTATTTTAAAAATAAGAATTTAATATGTTTGATATTAAAGTATATGACTCAACTAACTATTATATTATATTTTATATTAAGTAAATTATTACTTTTAAATTTTAATTTAATTTAACTAACTATGTGATCTACTTAGTTAATTTTAAGTATTTAATTATCTCACATTTAAATAAATATGTTTTTGTATGTAATTATATTGATAACTAATAATATTCAATATAAATAACCATAAAAGTTATTGATATTGTAATCCATTACAAATATATATATATATATATATATATATATATATATATATAGATATTAAAAATTAACAATTTAATACAATATAAATATGAGCATATGACAAAAATAACAATATCAAAAAAGTATTACTACATGTAAGTTGTAGTTATATTTTAAATAACTATGCAACTATAGTCATTTCTAAACTAGTATATATAATAAGTACATATTGATAGTGACCATAAATTACATTTACTATGGTTCCACTAGTCACTGACACCAATCGTTATATTTTGGGATATAATTAGAAATTTAATTATGAAATATAAATAATAAGTAGATATTGATGCTAGTTAATTACAAGTAACGGCCCCATCGGTCGTTTTGAGCTTTTGCACTTTGCTCGCCAGTTCTCGGGCATGACTTGCCACGTGTAATGGATTATGACTTATGTAATTGGTTTTGGTTTTCAGGGTAATTAGAATAAATTTGGAAGAACAGTTCTCAGTTTGAAGCTTGAAATTTGAAAAGTTTTGACTTGTTGGTATATATCGGATCAGAATTTTTATGATTTGATTAGCTCCGTTAGGTGATTAGGGACTTACAAGCGTGATCGAAATGCATTTTGGAAGTCCGTGGAAGGTTTAGGCCTGCGTTGGCGAAATTGAGATTTCGGCATTTTTGCGGTTGATAGGCGAGATTTTGATATAGACGTCGGAATGGAATTCCGGAAGTTGCAATAGTTCCGTTGTGATATTTGGGATGTGTGTGCAAAATTTCAGGTCATTCAGACGAGGTTTGGTTGGGTTTTTGATCAAAAGTGGAATTTAGAAGATTTTTGGAATCCTAGGCTTGAATTTGATGTGATTTTGGTGTTTTAATGTTGTTTTGAATGTTTCAAAGGTTGGGACGAGTTTGAATAAGGTCATGTGGCTTTTTTGTATGTTTGGTTGAGGTCCTGGGGGGCCTCAGAATGATTTCGGATAGTTTTCGGGAAGGTTGAACTTGAGAAATGCAGTTAATGTCGTTGCTTTTGTCATATCCGCACCTGTGGATTGGGGACCGCAGGTGCGAGCTCCGCAGGAGTGGAAGAAAAGCGCAGGTGCGAGAAGGAACGCAGGTGCGGCTTGATAACCGCATCTGCGATACCGCAGGAGCGGTGAGGCAACTGCAGATGCGAGGCCTGGTGACATAAGTGAAATCCGCAGAAGCGGAAGCGCAGATGCACTTATGGAATCGCATGTGCGAAAGTGCTGGGCAGAATGTATAAAAAGGCCCCTTCGCGAATTTCAGTCATTTGTTCATCATTTTTGTGCGATTTTGGAATTCCAAGCTGTGATTTCAAGAGGGAATCAAGTGTTGATAAAGAGGTAAGCTACTTGGGCTTTGTATCTTGTGTTTATGGTGATTATTTCATTGTTTAATCATGATATTTGTGGGAACAATTAGAGAAAGAGTTGGGAAAATTAGAGCTTGAAATTGGAAAGTTAGATAGGGGATTTGAGGTCCGATTTTGATGTTCTTAATATGTATAGACTCGTGGGAGGATGAGGATTATATTGATGTGATTTTTGTCAGATTCCGAGACATGGGCCCTGGGGCCTGGTTTAAGCAATTTCGGGATTTTTGATGTAAATTAGATATTTTCGAGTGGGCTTTGTTCTCTTAGCATATTTTAATAATTATGTACTGATTGTGGCTAGATTTGGAGCATCCGGAGATCGATTCGTGAGGGCAGAGGCATCACGGGCTAGAGTTTGGACCGGATCGAGGTGAGTAATTATTGTAAATGATATTCTGAGGGTATGAAACCCCGGATTACACATCGTTGTACTATATTGAGGTGACACACACGCTAGATGATGAGTGTGGGGCTGTGCACTGTTGGGGATTGTGATGTAGTCCATCCCAAATGATTGTTTTACTGCGTATTTGATTAAAAACTATTTGCTATCATCATGTTTTGGGTTGAATGCCATATTTGGGCCTCGTGCCAACTATGTGAACTCTTCGGGGATTTTTATTTATATTTTCTTCACTGTTTTGACTTTAAATTTGTACTCAGTCATGCTATATTCTACTATTTTCAAAACTCAACCATGTTTACTCTGCTTTAACACTTGAAATGATATTTTAAATAATATTTTGGGCTGAGCATCATGTGTTTACTGTTGCCCGAGTGGCTTATGTGATTTTGATTGAGTAAGACCGAGGGACTGTGTTGTGAGAATACTTTTGGGTCGGGTTGCACGTCGCAGCGGTGATACATTGATTATTATTATGAGGCCGAGGGTCTGAGATATGTACGCCACGAGGTGGCTTGATTGATATGAGGCCAGAGCCTAGTGAGACGCCACGAGATGGGTTGATATTGGGCTTGGGCCGTAAGAGGCCCCTCTAGGAGTCTGCACACCCCCAGTGAGTGTGGGTACCCATTGTGATGTGAGATAAAGCCTGAGGGATTGGTATTGTTCTGAGATATTGCCTGAGGGGCAGATTTATTGACATTGTGCCCGAGGGACGAACCTTTATGTGTTTATCTTTCTTATTTGCCTGTCATCTACCTGTTTAATTGTGTAGTTGTACCCGAGGGGCGGATTTTTAGTGCTTATCTATTCTAATTGCTTTGCATTCAATTGTTTAACTGTTAAAAAGCTATTTTTTTAAAAAACGTTTAAATTGAGCTAAGGTGCTTTAAGAGATTTCACAGCTTCATTGCTTTCTTACTGGTTTTGTACTACTCTATACAACATGTTGATGTATTTTTCGTGATTTCCTATCACTCAGTCTTTAATTATGATTATTACTCACTGAGTTGGAGTACTTATTTTACGCCTTGCACCTTGTGTGTAGATTCAGATATTTCTGCACCCGGTAGTGGGTATTGGTTGATCAGAGGCAGAGTCTTTGGAGTTTAGCAAGGTAATTGCCCGACGTCTGCAGCACTCCTTTTCTCCCTTTGATGTTATTAGACTGTATTTAGTACATTTACCGAAATTCTATTGTATTTTAGACCTTAGTAGATGCTCGTGACTTGTGACACCCCGATGTCGGGAAGTATCTATTTCTGAACTGTTCTTTTAAACTTACATTATGCAATACCTGATTAACTAAAAGGGCTTAAATTGACTTATTAAAACTTTTGAAATGAACTTGGGGATTGTGTCGGCTGGCCTTGTCTTCACGAGAGGCGCCATCACGACCGGGTCCGGTTTAGGGTCGTGACATTACATTGTTGCGCTTTATATATAGTTACATTGAACATCTATATATGTGTGTATAGTAGCCAACATATAATTTCATTCATTAAGGTCATGTGTATATTGATAGCGACCACATAATTACGTTTATTATAGTTCCACAAGTCAATTGACACCAATCATTATATTTTGGATATAATTAGCAATTTAACTATGAAATATAAATAATAAGTAGATATTGATGCTAGTTAATTACATTGTTGCACTTTATATATAGTTACATTGAACGTCTATATATATAATAAGTAGATATTGATAGCGACCATAAATTACGTTTACTATGGTTCCACTAGTCAATTGACACCAATCGTTATATTTTAGGATTTAATTAGCAATTTAATTATGAAATATAAATAATAAGCAAATATTGACACTAGTTAATTACATTGTTGCTATATATATATATATATATATATATATATATATATATATATATATATATATATATATATATATATATGTGTGTGTGTGTGTGTGTGTGTGTGTGTGTGTGTGTGTGTGTGTGTGTGTGTACAGTAGCCAACATATAATTTAAGGTCATGTGTATATTGATAGCGACCATATAATTACGTTTACTATGGTTCCACTAGTCAATTGACACCAATCGTTATATTTTGGGATATAACTAGCAATTTAATTATGAAATATAAATAATAAGTAGATATGGATTCATATTTTCTTGCACCACCAAATTTTCTTGGTTTGAATCCATTTTTTAGATAGGGTAAAGTGTCCACTTGAATTGGTTTGATATGAAGAAAGTATAATAAATCGTATACCGTATTTGTGTTTAAGAAAAGAAAAAAATACAATAATTTGTATAAACACAAAATCGTATAATTTGTATAAACATAAATACACATAAATACAATGGAAATACAAATATAATACACAAGACTCTTTAGCTCCCAACATTTAATTTTTGCATATTTCAAGACTTAAAATTTAATTTTATATTTTGAAGGAAAAAATGTAGGCTAATTAATCAGGGGTCTTGGATGTCTTTGCACTGGTGTGGCCATAATTGGATCACACCAGTTGGGCCCTTTAGCATTACTCTATATTCAGATTGCAAATCTATCTCCCACAATGTCGGGATTGCAGTCAAATATTAGTCTAGAGAGATGTTGACGCAATTTAACGGTATAAAGTCTATTTTGTCCCATTCTTTAGTTTCATTGGGGTTTTTTAACGTTAAAGTTGCTAGTACTCCTAATAGGCGTGGTACTCTCCTTTAATTTGCTATGAACGTTTAGAGCAATAGTAGGATTTAGGAGAGAACAAAGTTCCAAAATATGGTACAACCCAATTGAAGTAAAGTGGTGCCTCAAGCCCTGCAACTTTAACTTCTTCCAATTTGTGTTTTTTTGAATTGTAAACGACGAATACACCTTTATGCCACAGAAACAATATTTCTCCATTCTTGATCATAAAGCTCACTGGCCTCAAGCAACGTCCGCAAGCACTGATGGAATCGTCAACATCTTACTCCACGAATAGCTCGTTCCATTATTCGTCATGCATATACCAAACTTCAAAATCACGTCTCGAGTCATTGTGCAACCTAGTAGGCACACAAAGCTGGATCTTCCCAACTTTTAATCCAATCTGGAAACAATATTTCCTGAAATTTTTCCTTCTCCAAATTAAAACGTACTATAGTAAAGTCATTCAGACTAATATTACAACAACAACAACCCAGTATAATCCCACTTAGTGGGGTCTGGGGAGGGTAGTGTGTATGAGACCTTACTCCTACCCTGAGGTAGAGAAGCTGTTTCCAAATAGACCCCCGGCATCCTTCCCTCCAAGAACTTCCCACCTTGCTCTTGGAGAGACTCGGACTAATATTACACAAATCCATTATTGCTATGATATAAACAATCTCATCTACAGTAATAATGTCACCATCAAAAAACTTGTTATTTGGATGAAACTTGCCCATCAATTTCCACGAGTTACTATTTGTTGAATATATATGGACATTATAATAAGTTGAATAACGTTTTTGTCCCACTCTAATAATTTTGTAATTTTCAGTAGAAGAAACATAGCCAACGCAATAAATAGCTGCATGGAACTGCTTCCAGTTAGTTGTCCTCTCCCTCTTTCTAAGGATTGGACATTGAATTATTCTTGATTTACTGATGGCTGGGTTCCAGAAAACAACTAAGTCATAAGGGTAATAAGGTAAAACTACAACAAGTATACCATTAATAAAACATAGACTACTCAATTTATTGATTCCTAGAATTGGAGATTTAAGAATTGACGCAACAGAATCATGTTGAAGGGGGTCGTCTATGGAATAACTATCATGTGTTTCTAAGAAAATTCTTCCATAAAAATATTTTAATAGATCATATATTTGTCAATTTTTTTAAATTTTTACTAAACATATATTTACTTATAAATTTTTTAACAAAGTAAGATTGAAATAATATTCGTATAACAAAAAATCCTGAAAACCCCGAAAAAATCGAACCAATTTAAACCGATATAGTTGGTTTAGTTTGGTTTTGATAAAAATTGAACCAATCCGGTCCATGTACACCCCTAATATTAGTAATTCTAGTCTCAAGATACTGTATTTCATATTTTGTACTTACAAAACGAATCAAGTGTTACGTTTAGTAATTGTTCTTCGAATTAATTTTGCCGTACTGCTTATCCTTGCATTTCATGCGATAATAATTGTAATTCGAGTTAAAGTTTAAATAAAACTTATTGCTCTTTAAAAAATAAAAGGAAATTGAGGAAGAAGAGAAAGAAGGGATGACAGGATTTGGTGAAAGAATAAATAAATAAAAACAACTCTTTAGAATCCTTTTACGACCACAAAAATTTCGCAGTGTTTAAAGGTTTTTTTTTTGGTTGCAATGTTTGAAGTCAGTTCCACTTATAATACGTCCTCGTCTTATAGTTATCTAAAGAATAATATATTTCCCGAAACCTAATTTAGTAGGAGTACCAATTTAGATTAATTTTCGCTCGGGCGAACATATTGCGTTAGACGTGTTTTTTTTTGGTCAATAAAGATGCATACTCCATATATTAATGAACATTACAAGGAGCAATGTTTGGTACAGTGTTACAAAAAGGATGGAGTTCACTGGTACCAATTTGTAATGAATTGCCATAGTTACTATTACAAGAGTTTGACAACATATTTAAACAAAATGATGGGTATTCCAGCTGCATGGTATTGGTTGTTCTGCGCTTGTGGAGTGTTCTCCGTTGGTTTTCTGTCAAATCTTGCATTACAAAAAGAGATGGTTCCAAAAATTCAGTAGTAGGGGCATTGTGAGCTAGGGTTGCCCCATGTTTGGCCAGTTTGTCTGCAACTTAATTTTGCTCCCTGTAAATGTGTGTCACCCAAGGACTACTTAGTTGATGTAGGAGATACCGGAACAATGGAGTGTATTTCTTGGCTTGTGGCAGCCACTTGATCAAGCTTGATTTCATCCTCCCTCCAAAGTAAGGCTATTCCTCCTGAAATTCCTTCAGCAGGTGATTGAGCCAAATGTGTGGACCTAAAGTCAGGCTTGAGATGTTCGTGATCTTGCATGTGAGTTTCCAGTATAGACACTAGAGATGGTTTGTGGTAGTTGAGCATTGAACGAAAATTTCTTTTGAACTCCAGTGACTGAGCTCCTCTATAGTTCCATATGTCAAATTGCATGGATTGATTATTGAGTGGGCTTGGTGGAGTCTCTCTCTCCATTGTTGAGGATCTGTTCATCAGTGATGGGATTAACACTATTGTAAACTTTTCTACCTCTGTGTTTCTTGTTGGATGTATGTTTAGTGAAACACTTTGTAGCTTGGGTGGACAAGTGATTATCACTTTTCTTTCGTACTAGTTTTGAGGATCTATGTTTTGTTCCCATTGAAATAACTCAAGATTAGAAGTTTTTCTTGTATCTCTGTCATAGTTGTTGCTACTTCCAGTTAAGCTATTTCATCTAGTTCGTTAGGAAATGGTCTGGGTGGGTGAAGTGGACTTGTTGGAGGGGTGAGTAGGTGGTGTGGGGATGCTTGTGCATGGAGTGGTATTATGGGTGCTATGGATGAACGAAGCTGGATTCAAGGGACAAATGTTTGGTGTGGTTGTTGTGGTGGATAGAAGGGAAGTTCCAAGGTGTTCAGTGGTGGTGATGGTGGTACTGGCATTGAGAGAGGAGTTAGAAGTGGTGGTTCCATTTGTTGTTGTTGATGAAGGACTGACGGGGGTCACTCCCATGCGTATCCCCTCTGTGACTATCTGTGCGATGTTCGCTGGATTTTGTATCATTACTATCACATCTTGATTGTCTATTTTCATGGTGAAGGTCAATGCATGCTCATCTCTAGCCATGACTGGGGGGGGGGGCGTAAGTTTGAGTTGGTGGATATTGTGTTATGTATATGGGTGTGGGCTATGGGGATTAGTCGTGTGGTGGTTGCATTGTGATTGTGTTAAGGAAAATGGGGTGTTGGAGGAGATTGGTATTGGTGAAGGACAGAGTTCTCCTGTGTTGAAGATTGTAGT
The DNA here is from genome assembly GCF_000393655.2 of Nicotiana sylvestris. Taxonomy (NCBI): domain Eukaryota; kingdom Viridiplantae; phylum Streptophyta; class Magnoliopsida; order Solanales; family Solanaceae; genus Nicotiana; species Nicotiana sylvestris. Next base: position 37,379,758 of record NC_091068.1, read on the forward strand.
TTGATCGGTTCATTTGGGAGTGGGAGGTGTGTTAAGGAGGAATTATGTGTAGTTGTATGGGTAATAGTAGTAAATGATGAGGGTTCAGAGTGTGTTTGATTTTGAGAGGTTAATTTGGACGACTGATTTGATGTGGGTAATGGAAGTGTAGTTGATCGCGGCGAACTCAACCTTACACAACGGTAGGAGGAGCGGGCGCTAATACTTTTACCCGAATAATGGTATCAGGGTCAATTTTCACAGGGAGCTTGGAATGGAGTTGCGTATTTGTTTAGACTAGGAATATGTGTTTGCTCCTAATTGTACTTCTACCATTTTTTGGGTTTTTGTTTAATCACTACTATTATCAACTACAAGTTTAAGCTAATTTATTGTCACACCTCCTTTTTCCGCCAAGCGAGGGGACAAGGGAGTTTTTTCCAATAAAAGGACAATCGAAACGGGATTTGTTTATTTATTTCAGAGTCGCCACTTGGGAGATTTAGGGTGTCCCAAGTCACCAAGTTTAATCCCGAATCGAGGAAAAGAATGACTCCATATTACAGTCTACGTACCAGAAATCCGGATAAGGAATTCTGTTAACCCGGGAGAAGGTGTTAGACATTCCCGAGTTCCGTGGTTCTAGCACGGTCGCTCAACTGTTATATTCGGCTTGATTATCTGATTTTATACAAAATATGAACTTATGTGCAAATTTTAACTTTTACCGCTTTCATAATTATTATTATTATTTTTTACAGGGAATTGCAACGTCGTGAAAATATATCTCGAACCACGTTACATCAATGCACACGCGGTTGTTGACATATCTCGACTCGATTGAGATTTGGATTTGGGTCACATAAATGTACACCCGAGTTAAGGAAAATAAATTATTAAAGGCACGCCTAAAGCAACTAGCGTCTTGTTATTTTGGGGAAGGCCGTAAAATTCGCTAAACGGCCTGTCCTCGAATTCTAAATATTTTAATATATACATTTAGAGGGCCCCACAGCTTGTGCACTTTTTGTTTGTCGAGGCTCGTCTCATTCATTATTTAAAAGATGTCATTTTTTAATACCTTTAACAATACCAAACCTTACAGCCTCTTTACAACTAAAATCCCATAACTTGTCAAAAGTTTAAGAAAGGAAGTTTAGCGAATGAGTGTTTCGGAAATAGTAACAATAGGTACTAATACTAATTTTGTCCGAATGAACTAAGCAAAGGAAGGGACGAACAAATTAACGTCAAACTTGTGTCATAGAACAACTAACCCAACTTAATTAAATGACATCAAATAAACAAGAATAACATAACGCAAAATGAACAAAAATGCATACGGTGAACACATAAGCAGAAAATTATCATACCAATTTCTATATTGCATCTTCGAACATTTAACGTAACATTTCCTTATCTAATACTTGAGGTTTACTAACATGAACAAACAGGGACGGACAGAACCATGGACTAACCCTCAACTTCGACCTCAACGGATAACCTCGAACGGGAAGTCATAGAAAAGATCATCAAAACTTAGACGGAATAGCTCGCGCCAGAAACTCGAACACGAACGGACTGAAAACGAGTCATGGCTGCTACTGGTTTTTCCAGATGGTCATTTGGACGCTCGTTACTTTTAAGGGCTGGGTTCGATAGAATGCCGATTGAGGGTCGTTTGGCAAAGTCGGAGTTCAGTGGTCGTTTGATCCACTGCTGGGCGCGAGGAAACGACGGGGAGGCTGGTTGTAGCGTGAGGTTGAGCTAGAGGTTTGGTGAGCGATAAGGCAGTAATGGAGGTTTGACGGAGGATGGTGACGTTGGTGGCGACAGTAAGGTCGAGGGGGCAGTGACGACGATGGTGAATGAGCTGGGTTGTTTGGTCGTCGACTGGAAAATGACGACGAGCAGGAGCTCGCTGGCTGGGGGGATAGGGTGGTGCGACTGGTTGTTTGGTTGTGACAGTAGGGTCAAGAGGCGGAGAGGGAGCTGGGGCGACGATGGTTTTGGGGTTGTTGATGGTGGTTTTTATATTTTGTTGGACTGGTTTTGGTTACGCCGAAGGAGAAGAAGTGGTCGACGAACGTAAGGGAGTGGTGACGACGAGGAAAGCAGCAGCAGCTGCTGCTTGATAGCAGCTGAGGCGTGGGGGCCGTTTGCGGGTTCAGTTGGTGAGGAAGGAGCAGCTATAGAGGGTTTGGAGCAGAAGGACGTGAAGTAACAGCAGCAGCTGCTGCTCGACGGGCTCCGGTGGTCGTGGTTTCTGGTGATGAAGGGGGGGGGGATGCGATGGTTTAGGGTTCTTGTTTGTTTTCTGGTTTTTGCCGGAGAAGATGACAATTTAGGATTTTTCTAGGGTTTTCTGTTTGGTGATGGCGTTTGGTGGTGGCAGGGAGCTGGTGGTTTGCTTATGGTGGTGGTTCAGGCGTTGGGGGTAGGGATCGTTATGGTTTTGTTTTGGTTCTTCTCAGGAAGAAGATGAATGAACAGTGCCTCCTCTCCAAATTTTCAAAGTCTGTCCCTTCCCAAAATCTTTCAAAGTCCAACCCCTAAAAATCTGTCCAACCGTGTATTTTGTACCCCTTTTGCCAAGAAAAATGGACCCCCATGCGTGGTGGGGTTCAAGACTTGTGTCCCCCGCGTGGTGGGGTTCCCCGTGTGTGGGGTTCCGCCCTTGTTCCCCACGCGTGTCCCCCATGTGTGGTGGACTCAGATTATTATGGGCTAGGCCCGAAAATTAGGCCTAAAAACGGGTAGTTTAAACCCAAATATTATTCTTTTGCCCGGACCCGAGAATAAGAACACGACGTTGTTCAACTAATCCTATGTAAGCAAAATAACTACCAAACTAAGACTAATATTTAAAACAAAACTCTATCTTTTTTTAATATTTTTTCAAGATTAAAATAGCTACAAAATATTAATAAAACTATTTTTTGTAATTTTCGTTTTTTTTATATAAAGATAAAATATAAAGTAATATTTTTGTATTTTGCAAAATTAAAATGACTACAAAACATTAATAGAACTATATTTTAGTTTTTTTTTTGTAATTTTCGAAATTATGTAAAGTACAAAATAAGGTACTATTTTTTTTGTATTTTTCAAGTTTATGAGAAATACATAAACTAAAAATTTATATATATATTTTTGTAATTTTTCTTTTTGCAACGAAATAAAGTAAAATAGTTAAAATGGCTATATTAGACCCAATTTCACATATTCACGCTAAAAATGTGAAAATTCTCGAGGAGGGTCAAAAATCACGTGTCTACAGCTGCCCCTCTTTGACTGGAAATACGAAGAGTTTTCCGACAAAGAACGACTAGACATGTTTTTGACCCGACCATTATTTGGAGGGACTATACTAAGGAAAGGAAGGGGATGTGACCGAGCCCTGGTATCTGAGCTGCCTACATATCCTTGGTTATACAGGAATCAGGCCACGTGTAGTTCGGAGTTGAGAGAGATGGTAGAGTGTACCGAGGTGAAGAGCCGATCGAGGTGCCGTTCCGTTGAGGTTCCGGTCTGCGGTCCTGTCATTACATCAAAAATGAAAAATGAGAAAGACTAACTAAACCTATCAGCTATTAGTTACAAGGATTCCTATCTGTAAGTCTTCTGAAACTTGATCTTGAGTCTTGAATGGTGCTTCATACAGACTTTGGATTTGAACCTTGATACTTGCTAGTTGTAGGCGCTAGTTCTTGAGCAGACCACATATGTTCTCCCCTTCTGTACTTTGGATTCTTTTTTCTTTTTCTTTTTCTTCTTTTCGAGTTTTTTTTTGTTTTTTTTTTGTTTTTTGTGACTAGCTTTTGTTGACTATCTCAGACTGTTGACTCGCATTCTTGAGGCGAGCTTCTTGTTGTTTCTAACTTGGATTGAATGCTGGGGATTTTTGTTGTAGCCTTCTGCCTTCCAATGGGTTACGACTTGACCTTGAACGATGTTCCTCTGTTCTACAGGTGGACCCCTAACTTCTTCAATCTTTGACATATAACAACCTCCGCTCTACAGGCAGGCTCCTAACAACCAAAACAAACAACACAAATGAAATTTCCTAACCCAGTTTGCACTGGGAAGATTTGTGAGTCGTTAGCAAAATCGTAACCCACTGATATTACTGATACAATGAAGAAGGTAAACTAAAGACTAAACTAGGAAGTGCGTCTCCTAGGGGTGAAAAACTTCGGTGGCTAAAACTAGGAAATGCGTCTCCTATGAATAAAATCTCAATTTAGGAAGTGCGTCTCCTAAAAAACTTGAAAGACCTTAATTAGGAAGTGCGTCTCCTACATGTAAAACTTCAATAAACTAGACTAGGAAGTGTGTCTCCTATGATCGAACTTAAAATGAATCAAACTAGGAAGTGCATCTCCTAAGGGTGAAATCTCAATTCCGGAAGTGCATCTCCTGAAATAAAATATATTCTGCAAAAGCCAAACTAGGAAGTGCGTCTCCTATAAATGAACTATCAATTTCAGGAAGTGTGTCTCCTATGGGTAAAATATCAATGACTTAAACCAGGAAATGCGTCTCCTACGAATGAAATCTTAAATAAACCAGACTAGGAAGTGCGTCTCCTATTGGTAAAACTTAACTGGGGACGTGCGTCTCCTATAGGTGAAATAAACTTAGGAAGTGCGTCTCCTATTGGTAAAACTTAACTTAGGACGTGCGTCTCCTATTGGTGAAATAAACTTAGGAAGTGCGTCTCCTATTGGTAAAACTTAACATAGAACGTGCGTCTCCTATTGGTGAAATAAACATAGGAAGTGCGTCTCCTATGGGTACAACTAGACTTAGGAAGTGCGTCTCCTATTGGGTGAAATAAACTTAGGAAGTGCGTCTCCTTTTGGTGAAACTATTCTTAGGAAGTGCGTCTCCTATTGGTACAACTAAACTTAGGAAGTGCGTCTCCTATTGGTAAAACAATTCTTAGGAAGTGCGTCTCCTACTGGTGAAACTTGACTTAGGACGTGCGTCTCCTCTTGGTGAAACTTAACTTAGGAAGTGCGTCTCCTATTGGTGAAACTATTCTTAGGAAGTGCGTCTCCTCTTGGTGAAACTTAACTAAGGAAGTGCGTCTCCTATTGGTGAAACTATTCTTAGGAAGTGCGTCTCCTATTTGTGAAACTATTCTTAGGAAGTGTGTCTCCTATTGGTGAAACTATTCTTAGGAAGTGCGTCTCCTGTTGGTGAAACTTATCTTAGGATGTGTGTCTCCTCTTGGTGAAACTTAACTTAGGATATGCGTCTCCTGTTGGTGAAACTAACTTAGGATGTGCGTCTCCTCTTGGTGAAACTTACCTTAGGATGTGCGTCTCCTCTTGGTGAAACTTATCTTAGGAAGTGCGTCTCCTCTTGGTGAAACTTAACTTAGGATGTGCGTCTCCTGTTGGTGAAACTTAACTTAGGATGTGCGTCTCCTCTTGGTGAAACTTATCTTAGGAAGTGCGTCTCCTCTTGGTGAAACTTAACTTAGGATGTGCGTCTCCTGTTGGTGAAACTAACTTAGGAAGTGCGTCTCCTGTTGGTAAAACTAACTTAGGATGTGCGTCTCCTCTTGGTGAAACTTAACTTAGGATGTGCGTCTCCTGTTGGTGAAACTAACTTAGGAAGTGCGTCTCCTCTTGGTGAAACTTAACTTAGGATGTGCGTCTCCTCTTAGTGAAACTTAACTTAGGATGTGCGTCTCCTATTGGTGAAACTAACTTAGGAAGTGCGTCTCCTCTTGGTGAAACTTAACTTAGGATGTGCGTTTCCTGTTGGTGAAACTAACTTAGGAAGTGCGTCTCCTCTTGGTGAAACATAACTTAGGATGTGCGTCTCCTCTTGGTGAAACTTATCTTAGGAAGTGCGTCTCCTCTTGGTGAAACTTAACTTAGGATGTGCGTCTCCTGTTGGTGAAACTAACTTAGGAAGTGCGTCTCCTGTTGGTGAAACTAACTTAGGAAGTGCGTCTCCTATTGGTGAAACTTAACTAAGGAAGTGCGTCTCCTATTGGTGAAACTATTCTTAGGAAGTGCGTCTCCTATTGGTGAAACTATTCTTAGGAAGTGCGTCTCCTATTGGTGAAACTATTCTTAGGAAGTGCGTCTCCTGTTGGTGAAACTTATCTTAGGATGTGCGTCTCCTCTTGGTGAAACTTAACTTAGGATGTGCGTCTCCTGTTGGTGAAACTAACTTAGGATGTGCGTCTCCTCTTGGTGAAACTTAACTTAGGAAGTGCGTCTCCTCTTGGTGAAACTTAACTTAGGATGTGCGTCTCCTCTTGGTGAAACTTAACTTAGGATGTGCGTCTCCTGTTGGTGAAATAAACTTAGGAAATGCGTCTCCTATTGGTACGACTAAACTCTAGGAGGAAATGCATCTCCTATGGGTAAAAGTAAACTTAGGAGGAAATGCATCTCCTATGGGTAAAAATAAACTTAGGAAGTGCGTCTCCTATGGGTAAAACTAAACTTTAGGAGGGAATGCATCTCCTATGGGTAAAAATACACTTAGGAAGTGCGTCTCCTATAGGTAAAATAAACTTTAGGAGGAAATACATCTCCTATGGGTAAAACTAAACTTAGGAGGAAATGCATCTATAAAAATAAACTTAGGAAGTGCTTCTCCTATTGGCAAAACTAGACTTAGGAAGTGCGTCTCCTATTGGTAAAGGCGTGGAATGTATTCCCTTGTTATGCAGGTGGGCGCCTAATATGTGAAATGAACAGACAAAAAAGTATTCCTCTCGTTATTTAGGTGGGCGTCTGTCTTCAACAACAACTTCGAAAATAAAATCCTATTTGAGGGCGGATGAACCCGACATATCCTATTTGAGGGCGGATGAACCCGGACTATCCTATTTGAGGGCGGATGAACCCGAACTATCCTATTTGAGGGCGGATGAACCCAACATATCCTATTCGAGGGCGGATGAACCCGACATATCCTGCTTTGAGGGCGGATGAACCCAACATATCCTGTTTTGAGGGCGGATGATCCCAACATATCCTGTTTTGAGGGCGGATGATCCCAACATATCCTGTTTTGAGGGCGGATGAACCCAACATATCCTGTTTTGAGGGCGGAGGAACCCGACATATCCTGTTTCGAGGGCGGATGAACCCGACATATCCTATTCGAGGGCGGATGAACCCGACATATCCTATTCGAGGGCGGATGAACCCGACATATCCTATTCGAGGGCGAATGAACCCGACATATCCTATTCGAGGGCGGATGAACCCGGGATATCCTGTTCGAGGGCGGATGAACCCGACATATCCTATTCGAGGGCGGATGAACCCGACATATCCTTAAATTTGAAAATGTCTTACCTCAAAACTTGTTGGGGATAACACTGCTGAGGACTTATTTACTTACCTGTTCGCTGGGGATAACGCTGTTGGGGGATTCTGATTCCTTTGCTGGGGAACAACTTCCTCCATTGAAACTTATTATGTTGGGGGCACACTGGTTTAAAGACCACTTCCCTTGAGACTGGTGTTATCTTTACTTTTCCCCAAATGGGTACCTGACTTCCAGAAAATTTTCTAAATGAAAGGAAAATTTTCTGCCCCAGTTTGATAATATCCCTTGCGGCATGCATTTTGGCATCAATGCCATTTCCTTTACCTGTTTCAAATCAAACAAAATTTGTTAGTTTAAAACATGGTGGTTGGTTGTGATACTCCTACTGGGATGACTTTCCCTTTCTCCTTCCTTGCTCTGTGCTCCACAACTTGTTGGGGATGATATTATTTGCTGGGGATAATCCCATTCTGCTGGGGATATCCCTCTTCTTTTGTGGCATAGACGGAAACTGGCATTTCCTCGATCGTTTTTAGTATCGTATGGATTTCCCAAACCATGCTCACTGCTCTCCTTGCTTTGTCCACGGGCCTAGGCCTTGAGGTTTATAACCTTTGATTTCGGCAAGGATATCCCTTTTGACACTCGTCAATCCTTTTGTCAATTCCCTTTTGTTGGGGATATTTTTCTTGACACTGGCCTCGCGCTTGTTCCTTGCTGACTAAACCACTTGGATGTACTAGTCAGATCTCATCTGGCATAATTGGAAAGCTGATGGCATATTTTGAAGTCAATTCTCACTTGTTCTGACCGAACAGACTCTATTGGGGAATTTTTTCTATGAAAGGAAAAAGATAAAAGGGAACAGAAAAAAAGACAAAGGAAAAGATGACTCTTTAACAAAAGAAACTATAAATAAAAACCCATCAAACGCAGATACCGACTCTAATGGTCATGACATCCATATATGGCCTATCCTCTACCGCCAATCATCTTTCAAGATCTTCAATTGGCAATTCCCCATCTAATTCTCAATCCTATTCGACTTGTAGTGCCCGAAGGGTTTTTACTATCAAGTCTCTCTCATATTTAGTTTTTCTCTCAGCTTTCGTCGCCTTATGGTGTCCGTAAAGATTTTCACCGATAAGACTCTCTCATTTGTATCACTTTTCAGCTGGGGATTTGGAGTGTTGCCGGTATGACTCTTTCTGCTGGGGCTTAGAGTCCTTTCTACTGTGGAACAGAGTGTTATGTTCACCGGTAAGACTCTTCATTTGTCTGACTTGGCGTCTTGTGAAGACTGATCAGAAGGTCTTTCTTTGGACCGTAATGTGGGTTTTTGGATAGGGCTAGAAAGAAAGGGTATTAAAGGCTCAAAAAATGCATTAATTTTGGGTTATTAGTTACAACCTTCGGAACTAGATTTATTTACAACAAACACAACCTTTGCCCCAGTTTCTTGCTTGGGGATTTTTAATTGATTTTTTTTTTTCATTTTTCAAAATTATGACCGAGCCGTGAAGCGCCTACGTATCCTCTTTGAGGAATCAGGTCAAACATAGTTCCCAATTCCTCTTTTTCATTTGACTTTCCTTTGTTTTTTTTTGTTATCATTTTTCTCTTCTTTTTTTTTTCTTTTTGTTGTTTTCTTTCTTTTTTTTCTTTTTTTTTCTTCGTTTACCTGCCATGCTTGTGTTTTCTAGTCATTGCTACTGATTCCGAACGAGGGGTATGAAAGAAAAATAAGTAAGGCTCAAAAGGGGTAACGAAGGATAAAGTGTTTAGGTAGCAGAACAAAATGTCTTCGTCATTCCAGTCTTCAAAACATGCCAAGTGCAAACAACACAATTGAACATAGATTTATAGTCTCTTCCGATGGTGCTGGACTTGACAATTATGTTAAACATTTTATTTTTCCTTTGTCATTTCTAAAGCACCGTTGGGCGACACTCTCATTATCATGAACGACCCTCATGCCAATTTGGCGAATCTTGCTTTTAACGGTTTTCTTTGTGTTTTACTTGCCCTAGTTCCACATGACTCGGGCTCCAAATAATCTCAAACCGTTCTTATTTCCTTTAAATACTTTGGTCACCTTCCTAGGGTTTTATGATTAACTTTTAAGATTAGGCCCAAACTGTGTGCGCATGTCATGTCACTAGAATCGGCATTGAACAAAAATGATAAAAGGACTAAACAAAAGATGATTGGAAATAATAAAAGACCGGGTTTTGCATTAGACTACCGGTGAAATGGTTTGAATAGCAAAACCAGAACAAAAACCCAAAAAGCAAACTGGACAAAACTTAAACAAACCGCTATGACAAAACGGAAAGATAAGACAGTCTGACACAAGACAATATCCGAATTATAACCCTAATAATCCGAACAACAGAAATGACAACAAAATAAGCCACCACAAGCTTCTCTCTTGCTGACCAAGGAACGAAGCGTCCTCCCACTTTATCAAAAACTGGCATCTTAGCCACTGAGCTTTGCATCAATACTGCCAAGACCATTACCAGCTTCAATATCATCAACCTCCGTCAACAAGTTCCCAATAGGCTTCGAGTGTTTCTGTTATCAGGCCTGATCCCCGCAGAGTGTGCATCATGAGAGGCAAGTAAAGGATTCTAGGTGTCATTGTCCGGCTTACCACAAACCAACCACCTTAACTTCATTTGCGAAACAAACAGGTTAGAATGGACTCAGTCGGTCCTCATTATTAATAACATCTTTTTTTTTCTTCATTTTTCTGTCTTTTTTTCATTTTTCTCTTTTTTCATCTTTTTTTTGTTGTGGTCGAATCTTATGGAGATTGCCTACGTATCATGACCCCGCATGAATCAGACCTTGCGTAGTTTGGACCAATAAAAGATAAACAATAATAAACACATTTTTTTCAATTTTCATATTAAAATAAACTGGGTTTCAAAGGTTTGAAGATGACCTACAAACTCGAAAATCAAACGACCCACGTATTCTAATCAAAATACTTGCAAACTTCAAAAACAAATGGCCAACTTTCTTCCTCCATTTGCTAATTTTAACCAAATGGTTGTTTTTGCAAACGTGGCCCCTTCCAACTTTCACATGAATTTTGAGGCCGAGGAGGATTATTTTATGACACTTTACAAACTTGTCCGTTCTTTTACGAAAATAACCTTTCGACAGCTGAAAGATACTCTAATGCTATTTCGGCAAGAACGGTTTTAATACGCGGCCGAAGCTGACTTGGCTTATTATGACAAAAATTCAAACGGTATTCACCTGACCGCTGACTCTTTGTTTTTTTTTCAAATTACAATAAAAACCTTGTGTTGCAAACGCGACCCTTCAGCGCCTCGGGGACGAAGATTTATAGGGCTGTGTGGGTCAACTAGACCAAAATCCTAAACATGACCCAAAAGGTGGCTGTTTATGCAAAGTCAGCCTTCAGGCGTCCCTTTCGGGAACATTCGGCTATTTATGACAAGACAGCATCACCCGACTTCTTTATGACAGAATTAAAATTTTGACACATTTTTTATTATTATTTTTTGTTTTTGGCTATTTTAGCAAAAGGTGGGGTTGGACCCGATGAGGGTTGCCTACGTATCTCACATCCGGTGAGAATCAAACCCGCGTAGTTCGGGTAAATAAACTATTTTTGAGAAGACCCTTTTCCATTTTCTATATATATTTTTATTATTATTTTTTTTATTACAACAAATAAACTATTATTTTTCATTCATAACGAACAAACAAACTAACGTAAAACATAAAACATTCCTTCTTTTTATTTTCTTTTTTTTCAAAATTTCGGCAGAGTTTCGCCACTACTTGGAGATTTGTTTTTTCTTAAAAATAAGTAGTTATATCTCTACACTGTTATTTTCTCCTCTTTTTCACGATTTTCTAATTTGTGGAAAATGATGACAACATACAAAATCTTTTTGAATTTTTCAATGCTCTTTTTATTTATAATTATTTTCAAAAATGTGGCATGGGGGACATAGGGAATTCCAAGACTTCTTGGATTCCACAAATGTTCCCCATGTGCTTCTTCCCAAAAATGAAGCGTGGGGGACATAGGGAATTCCAAGACTTCTTGGATTCCCCATGTGCTTTTCCCAAAAAATGAAGCGTGGGGGACATGTGGAATACCAAGGCTTCTTGAATTCCACAATGTTCCCCATGTGCTTAATTAACATAATAGCATGCTTATCTAAAAAATCGTGCAACTTTCTTATTTAACGTGATCAGCATGATAAGGAGTGTCATTTGTCCGCGACTATCATTGGTCCGCCAAATGACCCATTCACCCTTGAATAAATACAACATGTAGCACATAGGATGCCAAAAGATGGTCTATTATTTTCAGGTTGCTTGTCCTAGACGGACCCAACCCCTGTGTTGAGTCCCCTAAGTCAAATGCACATGATGCAAATAAACGTTCCTACTAGGGATCCGGCATGTGGCTTTGTTATACTAAGTTCATAACCTGGGTATTTGTTCTAGACCTGGCTTACCCGAGCGGACAACTCGAGCCGAGGATGGGAGCTGTGTACCGGTAACCAAAAGGCCATCCGGTTTTGCAACTCCTCCGAATCCTCGTTCTATTTTGGTATATGACACTAACAGAAAGAAGTCACGACCAGCGTGCACTCCTCAAGAGAGAGAAGAGAGGGGTTTCAGCACAGTTTATATATTCAGTCCAGATAATATCAAAACGGTAAAAGCATCATTTAGAACATTAGGCATATATCATGTAACAGAATCTGACAAAACCAAATATAACAATTTATCTAAGCTCGAATTTCTAACCCTGAACCAGTGGTTCTGGGTCCAAGTCCCCAGCAGAGTCGCCAGAGCTATCACACCTCCTTTTTCCGCCCCGCGAGGGGACAAAAGAGTTTTTTCCAATTAAAGGACAATCAAAACGGGATTTGTTTATTTATTTCAGAGTCGCCACTTTGGAGATTTAGGGTGTCCCAAGTCACCAAGTTTAATCCCGAATCGAGGAAAAGAATGACTCCATATTACAGTCTGCGTACCAGAAATCCGGATAAGGAATTCTGTTAACCCGGGAGAAAGTGTTAGGCATTCCCGAGTTCCGTGGTTCTAGCACGGTCGCTCAACTGTTATATTAGGCTTGATTATCTAATTTTATATAAAATATGAACTTATGTGCAAATTTTAACTTTTACCGCTTTCATTATTATTATTATTATTATTTTTTTACAGGGAATTGCAACGTCGTGAAAACATATCTCGAACCACGTTACATCAATGCACACGTGGTTGTTGACATATCTCGACTCGGTTGAGATTTGGATTTGGGTCACATAAATGTACACCCGAGTTAAGGAAAATAAATTATTAAAGGCGCGCCTAAAGCAACTAGCATCTTGTTATTTTGGGGAAGGCCGTAAAATTCGCTAAACGGTCTGTCCTCGAATTCTAAGTATTTTAATATATACATTTAGAGGGCCCCGCAGCTTGTGCACTTTTTGTTTGTCGAGGCTCGTCTCATTCATTATTTAAAAGATGCCATTTTTAATACCTTTAACAATACCAAACCTTACAGCCTCTTTACAACTAAAATCCCATAACTTGTCAAAAGTTTAATAAAGGAAGTTTAGCGAATGAGTGTTTCGGAAGTAGTAACAATATGTACTAATACTAATTTTGTCCGAATGAACTAAGCAAAGGAAGGGACAAACAAATTAACGTCAAACTTGTGTCATAGAACAACTAACCCAACTTAATTAAATGACATCAAATAAACAAGAATAACATAACGCAAAATGAACAAAAATGCATACGGTGAACACATAAGCAGAAAATTATCATACCAATTTCTTTATTGCATCTTCGAACATTTAACGTAACATTTCCTTATCTAATACTTGAGGTTTACTAACATGAACAAACAGGGACGGACAGAACCATGGACATTTGGACGCTCGTTACTTTTAAGGGCTGGGTTCGACGGAGTGCTGATTGAGGATAGTTTGGCAAAGTCGGAGTTCAGTGGTCGTTTGATCCACTGCTGGGCGCGAGGAAACGACGGGGAGGCTGGTTGTGGCGTGAGGTTGAGCTAGAGGTTTGGTGAGCGATAAGACAGTAATGGAGGTTTGACGGAGGATGGTGAAGCTGGTGGCGACAGTAAGGTCGAGGGGGCAGTGACGACGATGGTGAATGAGCTGGGTTGTTTGGTCGTCGACTGGAAAATGACGACGAGCAGGAGCTCGCTGGCTGGGGGGATAGGGTGGTGTGACTGGTTGTTTGGTTGTGACAGTAGGGTCAAGAGGCGGAGAGGGAGCTGGGGCGATGATGATTTTAGGGTTGTTGATGGTGGTTTTTTGATTTTGTTGGACTGGTTTTGGTTACGCCGAAGGAGAAGAAGTGGTCGACGAACGTAAGGGAGTGGTGACGACGAGGAAAGCAGCAGCAGCTGCTGCTTGATAGCAGCTGAGGCGTGGGGGTCGTTTGCGGGTTCAGCTAGTGAGGAAGGAGCAGTTATGGAGGGTTTGGAGCAGAAGGACGTGAAGCAACAACAGCAGCTGCTGCTCGACGGGCTCCGGTGGTCGTGGTTTCTCGTGACGAACGGGGGGGGGGGGACGCGATGGTTTAGGGTTCTTGTTCGTTTTCTGGTTTTTGCCGGAGAAGATGACAATTTAGGGTTTTTCTAGGGTTTTCTGTTTGGTGATGGCGTTTGGTGGTGGCGGGGAGCTGGTGGTTTGCTGATGGTGGTGGTTCAGGCGTTGGGGGTAGGGATCGTTATGGTTTTGTTTTGGTTCTTCTCAGGAAGAAGATGAATGAACAGTGCCTCCTCTCCAAATTTTCAAAGTCTGTCCCTTCCCAAAATCTTTCAAAGTCCAACCCCTAAAAATCTGTCCAACCGTGAATTTTGTACCCCTTTTGCCAAGAAAAATGGACCCCCATGCGTGGTGGGGTTCAAGATTTGTGTCCCCCGCGTGGTGGGGTTCCCCGTGTGTGGGGTTCCGCCCTTGTTCCCCACGCGTGTCCCCCATGTGTGGTGGACTCGGATTATTATGGGCTAGGCCCGAAAATTAGGCCTAAAAACGGGTAGTTTAAACCCAAATATTATTCTTTTGCCCGGACCCGAGAATAAGAACACTACGTTGTTCAACTAATCCTATGTAAGCAAAATAACTACCAAACTAAGACTAATATTTAAAACAAAACTATATCTTTTTTTTTTAATATTTTTTCAAGATTAAAATAGCTACAAAATATTAATAAAACTATTTTTTGTAATTTTCGTTTTTTTATATAAAGATAAAATATAAAGTAATATTTTTGTATTTTTCAAAATTAAAATGACTACAAAACATTAATAGAACTATATTTTTTTTGGTAATTTTCGAAATTATGTAAAGTACAAAATAAGGTACTATTGTTTTTGTATTTTTCAAGTTTATGAGAAATACATAAACTAAAAATTTATATATATATTTTTGTAATTTTTCTTTTTGCAACGAAATAAAGTAAAATAGTTAAAATAGCTATATTAGACCCAATTTCACATATTCACGCTAAAAATGTAAATATTCTCGAGGAGGGTCAAAAATCACGTGTCTACATTTATGTTAAAAGGGTATGTTCTAAGTTGTGATTAATATAGAGAAAGGCACTAGGGTCGTGGCATTACCTAGGTGGTTAACTAACGGGTAGAGGTTACTAATAATAGATTGACATATTTGGGATCAATGTTATAACCGTGCACATTTGTACTCACTCTCACACCTCTCGGTAGACAGAGAGATTTTGCAAATTAACTCTCTCGAGATCAATTGGGTATGCCAATTTAGATCAAGCAACTAGGGTTCAAGTTGGGTGATTACTCTCTCGAGGTTTAACCCGTTAATTGGGACTACCATTTCTCATGGATCCACCCCAAACCCTTGTTGGGTCAATTCTGGGGTCATAGACTCTCTTTCTCAAGAAAGGTCAAGACCCACTAAGCTAGAATCCATATTTGCAACCATCAATCCTTAATTAAACCATAAAATTAACCCAAATAACAAACACCCAATATCAATCTATCAGTAAGAAGCAACACCCATTAATTACCCACACTATGGTTGAGCCACAACCCTAGCTAATGGGTTTAGCTAGACATAATTAAAGCATAAAATGAAGAAATAGAAGATGAAACAACCATATTAATTAATTGCTAATGCTAAACTACAATAATCTATGATGAAACTAAGCTAAAAATGCCCAAGATAGGCCAAAACATAAGTCTCACGAGTGCAGCAGCTGTCAGTTGTACAAAACATCACCTAAAAATGGTAAAATGTTCTATTTATAGTGGGCTGGAAAAACTGGACAAAATTGCCCCTGCGGGGTTAGTGTGGACCGCACAAAGATGGAACGCGGCCGCACTGGGTTGCTTGACCTCTGAATCTTGCTCTCTGAAAATTGTGATGCGTACCGCACAAAGTTGGGGTTCTGCCGCATGGAAACTGGCGCGGACCGCACAAAGTTGTTGTGCGTCCGCATGAAAGGTTTTTGCATCTTCTCTAAACTTCACTGATGCGGGCCGTGTGATCATAGAGTGCGGCCGCATGGGGGGAAGTGCGGGCCGCATAAAGTTGGACGCGGCCGCATGTTTTGGTACTGGAATATAATACTCTCTGAACTTCTTGGACGCGATCGCATAGCAAAATTGTGCGGCCGCATGAATTGGGCCGCGACCGCATGAATTGGGCCGTGGCCGCATGGGGGGGGGCTTGTAAGTTCACAGTCTCTGAACTTCTATGGTGCGGCCGCATGACATGATGGTGCGGTCCGCACCAAGTTCTGAATGTCTTCACTCTACTGATCTTTGGCACTTGAGCAGGTTTCACTCCAATTTGAGCCGATCTTTGACGATTTGTCACTTTATAGCTCAAACCTGCAATCAAGCGCAATCTGTAAGCTTTTTGGGACTATTTTGTAGCAATTTACACTCAAAGCGCAGGCAAGTATGGGTATAAAACATGTTAAAATCCTACTTATCAACTCCCCCAAACTTAAACCTTTGCTTTTCCTCAAGCGAACAAAACAAAACCCACCCCTCAAAGGCAACATCCAAGCAATTTCAGGTTATCCTAAAGTAACCTTAACAAGCGTCAATTGGGACTAACAATTGCCCTCAATTCGAATGCATCATTAACACATTTAAACTTTGAAATCTTGTGGATCAAGTGTGACACAAGAGCTTCAAGAGTTGACACATTTCATCAAAGAACTTTTCTCAATTACCTTGGCCATTGTGGAACCCAAACTCAAACACCCTCAACTCTCCCTAAGCGAACCTCACCTTTTTGAGTATTATCACACAAACCGAGGTTGATGGATTTCCACTCATATCTCTCAAGGAAGAGGCCACAAGTCCGACTCTAAGTACCATATGCTTGCCCCTTATGTAAGTATCCACTAATGTAGGTTCCCTTCAACTCAAAATCATGTAGGGCTTTTATGGAGTCATTGTGAAGGCTTTTGGGTAATGGTAGGACATAGTTTTGTTCAAGTGGGTTCAATCTTCCCTTAAGCACTTCTTTTGATTCATTTCGGCACACTTTCTTGACTCATTTGAGTATTCACTTCTTTTTCAAGGGGTTAGAGAGACACATTGTCACCCTTTTTCATGCAATTCAACACATTTCTCATTTTTTACTTTTTCCACACCTTATTCAATTGGGTCTTTCTTTTTGTCTTATCTTTTCTTTCTTTTTTCTTTTTTTTTTCTTTTTTTTTTTGCTTTTGTACCTTTTTACCACATTGTTTTCTTTCTTGTCTCCCCCCCAAACTTAGATGTTTGCCATCTACTTAAGGGAAGATTTGGGTGCCACGAGAGGGTATCGTTAAGAACGGGTATAGGCTTGTAGCTTCGGTTCTTGAAAGAAGAAGGTTCAAGGCTCAAAAGGGTTAACTAGGGATCATTTCATTGGTAGGTCATGGAATTTTTCAATCTTAGCATTTTGGATCAAGGAGAGCCTACAATCACTTCTCAAGCCAAATTTCACCTAGGATTTTGTCTCAACAAACATTCGGGGCAAGTTCTAGACCATCGGTTCGGGACCTGGACTCGCAAGTTGAATTCTCACCACACACACTCAAGGATTGCTAAAGATGTTGAGTCGAGGGCCCACAATGACCTTAGTTACGATTCAAGCGCACAATGGTTCAATACAACCACATGATGACTGTTTGGTCAACACAAGAGTCTCAAGGCCACGACTTTCACCATCCTAAGAACAACATTATGTCTTTGACCATGGGATCAAAGGCAAATGTGTTAGGCCCAAGTGAAGCTTTGCCTGAGGTATCCTTGACTGCAAAACTTGAAAATAAAAAAAACGAAAAATCAAAAACGGACTCAAACCCTTAAGAAGGTTGTCACGCCATCTATCATTGGGAAGAGCCACTCGGTTCGCACAACACTCTACCCTTGGAAAGAACCGTGACATTAAGAAAACCAAGGGCTTATTGCAAATGCCAAAACAAAACAAAAAGGCTACGAGCTTATTATGAAGCTACAAACGAAAAATTTTAACGAAAAAAAAATAAAAAAAAATGAATGAATATGAACAATAGGGGAGTAGAATATACAACGGGGGGAATGAATATGTACATAAAGTAGAGAAGTAACTAGAATGAAAAGTTATATACAGGCCAACTATCAACTAGCAACATAAGCTAAGAATCAAATAAATATGTACAGTAATCCCAAATGTATCAACCATCAAAATACAAAATAGTAGGGCGCACCCCCACGAATAAAAGCCGGCATTATCCCCAATGCCAACTACCAAAATAAGCATATAAACAGAGAAATGATATAGAGTGGCTCCTCAAGCTTGATCCGTCATCATGGGTTGATCAGTGGTCTCCTGGTCCTTTGTACTGGCGGGAACCTCAGACTGGTTTCCGGCCTGCTGCTGCTCTGCTGCTGGGACATGGGTCGGGTCATGGACCGGCTGAACATCTGGTGGAGCACTGGAAGTATCCTTCTGAACCTGTGCTACCTCTATCACAAGACCCTCAGTGCTAGGAAGCTTCCTCTTCTTCCTTGGGTGCCTAGGCTCCTCCTCCTGCTGTGGCTCCGGTACAACTACTGATGGTGAAGGTGATGACTCATCAAAGAACAAGTCTAAAGGCAGCTGGTCTGCCTTTAGCTTGTCAACCTCAGCTCGGAGCTCCTTCACCTCATCCTTGGATGCCCGAGATTTTCTCATCTTTTTATGTTCTCGGGCAACCTCCTTTAGAGCTTTGCCCTGTGCATTAACTGCCTTTGTCAAGGCAGCCTGGGTAGCCAAAATCTTCTCCTGGTTGGCCAGGAGTGTCTGCAATGTCTCCTCAATAGATTGAGGAATCTCAACTATGGCTGGAACAGACTAGGCCGCAACTGTGGTAGCCAAAGTGTACAACTTGGATGTCGAGATTGACATCCAGTTGTTCAAACTAGCCAATGTCTTTGCTAATTGCTGGGCCGTGAGGGGGTTGGATCTGGAGGTGGGAACCACTGGGCTAATTGAAGAATTGGGACCCTCAGAGGAGGATGGGATGTCCGGAGCAGTAGTGGCAGCGGGGGTGGGTGGCTCAACAGAGACTTCTACTGTAACTGGCTCCTCAGACTAGCCAGTCGGGGCAGATGTGGATGCTTTTCCCTTCTTATACCCCTTCGGGTTGTCCGGCCCCTGAATATTAAACTATGAGAATGGGTACACCGGCCGGACTTCAACATCGAAGGGGTATTTTTTTACCTTTGCATCTTCAAAGTACATTGTGAGGGTATTCGGGTAGGGGTAGTTTCTGTTCGTATCAATGCTAATGGATGTGATCACACTGTACATAACATTCCCCACATTGATGGGGAAACCTGACATGATGGACGCAATGAGAACCGCTCGGGCGATTGGAATGGTTTGGTCATGGGACGAAGGGTCCAACCTGTTGCATACAAAAGTTAACCATCCTCTCGCCTCAAAATTAAGGTCCTTTCTCACTATTTTCTTCCCCACCTGAATCCATTCCGGAATGGTACCCGGCTGAGCTAAGAACTGTGCCACCCAAGGACGAGCTTTCTCTGTCAATGCTAATTTCTCCCTGTACAAAGTGTCATCCTCCTCGTTGAAACCCAAATATTCGTTCAACGCCTTTGCCGAAAACACTATTGTCTTATCCCGCACTTTGGTTGCAATTGACCCTTCTTTGGTGTGGGCTACATTGCAGTAGAATTCCTTCACCATATGTTCATTTGCATCGGTCAGCACATCTTTAAAGAAATCCCACCCCACTCTAGTAAGAAATTGATCATAGACTCTGGGAAGGTAGGGTAACAAATCCCGGGTGACTATTCTTCTTTCTGGAATCAGCTTCTTCTTTGGCAACACTTCCCAAAATTTATGAAAGGCTACCTCGCTGACAAATCTATCCTGCCATACAGCTGGGTTTCTACTTCTTTCAATTCCCCCAACTCTAGGTACCCCACTGTCCGGGACCTCCTCCTCATTCTTGTTTTTGTCTTCTGCACTTTCCGTGGATTCTGAAGCTGTGGGGGAGGTGGAGTATTTGGTACTGCCTGCTTTTGAGCCCTCAGACGACTCAGGTTGTATAATAATTAGAGCTTTAGCAGGGCCTGCAGGGGCTTTCCACGAACCTGTTGAGAAATCCTGGGAGGGGAGGTACTCACTCCCCGATTGCTCTTCAACACTCACCACCTGCTTTCTTGTTTTTAGCTTTGATTGGGGAGTGAGTTTCCTCAATTTAGCTTTACCTCCCCAGGAGGGGTCACCTCCCCGTTCGGGCTGTTTAGCTCCACAACCTCGTTGTTTAACCATTTTTTTCACACAAATAATTCTAACATTGTTAGTTTAGGTAGTTGCAGAGTTTAAGTACAGAACAGAAACACAGATAGAGAATAGCTGACAGTAGTGCGGACCGCACAAACTAGGCATGCAGATCGCACTGACCAACTTTAGAATTCAACACCTCTCTGATTAGGGATCATGCAAACCGCATGAACAGGGTGCGCGGCCGCATGGGATCCAACGCGGTCCGCACAAACTGGTCATGCGGCCGCATTGGCCATAATATTGAAAAGTGGTGCCCTCTGAACCTCACCCATGTGGACCGCGCAAACATGGCATGCGGCCGCATGGAGCATGGCGCGGACCGCACAAACTCGGCATGCGGCTGCGCTGAGAGAATCAACCTTTGGGTTCAAGGTTTATGCGAACCGCGTAACAGACTGATGCGGCCGCGTGGGGTATGGCGCGGACTGCACAAATAGGGTGCGCGGCCGCGCTGAGCTGAAAATACAGGGGCAACTAGGGCTTTAATTACTGGGCTCAAATCTTTCATGTTTTAGCATCCTACTTTGTCCCTACCCATTAATAACATGCCCATCATTTCAAAGAGCAACAAGAACACTATAGAACTATTCTAATCATGAAAAAAATGAAAATCAAAAAGAAAATTTTTAGAAGTTATGACTAGGGGAACATGTATAAATTTAAATTAATGCTAAGTAAACAGTAATGTGAGAGATATGTTACCAGGAAAGCGAAGAAATACTGTTGATATTAACACTAAGAAGGATCTGAAGGTGAACAGTAATTTTTAGGGCTCAGGAGTGAATTTTTGCGTAAAGTTCTACTGAAGACCCTAATGGTCTATTTATAGGAAACAAGGGGGGTCCATCACTTACCATCTAGTGCGGCCGCGTGAACACGACCACGGGCCGTACTGGGGTTTAACTGTTTTACCTGAAACTGCAACGAAAGCACGTGGACCGCATGAAATGGGATGCGGCCGCATGAGTACTATGTGAGCCGCACAAAGTGGGACGCGACCGCGTGATCACAGTTCAGAGACTTGGCAATAATTTCTTTCGCCGGTGCGGACCGCGCAAAGTGGGATTGCTGCCGCATGGGTCACTGTTCAGAGACTATTATTTTACACAGTTGTTTTTGCACTGGTTTAATCGCAACTCCTGCAACATCTCACAAACCATTAGCTCAAAAATCCTAATCTACCATAGAAATCAAAAAGAAAGAAAAAGACATGGGTTGCCTCCCAAGAAGCGCCTGATTTAACGTCGCGGCACGACGCATGTTACCATCAAAGTCACTTCAAATGAATGAGTGCCACCACGGTACTGTCATCAAACTTTCCCAAGTAATGCTTGACACGATGCCCATTGACCCGGAAAACTTCACCATTTTTGTTTTTGAGATCAATAGCACCAAATGGGGTTACACTGACAACTTCAAATGGACCACTCCACTTAGACTTAAGCTTTCCCGGAAATAACCGCAACCGGGAGTTGAAAATAAAAACCATGTCACCAACTTTGAATTCCTTCCCCCGGGCATACTTATCGTGAAGATACTTCATCTTGTCCTTGTACAAGGACGAGCTGGAGTAGGCATGAAATCTAAACTCGTCTAGCTCATTGAGTTGCTCAACCCGGAGATTCGCAGCGACATCCCATTCTAAGTTTAATTTTCTCAAGGCCCACATAGACTTATGCTCTAATTCCACCAGAAGATGACAAGCTTTCCCTAACACCAACCGGTATGGAGACATACCAATCGGGGTCTTGTAAGCTGTCCGATAGGCCCAAAGAGCGTCATCTAGTTTCTTCGACCAATAGGTCCTATTGGCATTGACAGTTTTGGACAGTATATTCTTGATCTCTCGGTTGGAAACCTCAACTTGGCCACTCGCTTGAGGATGATAAGGAGTGGTCACCTTGTGATTTACACCATACTTGGCAAACAATGAATCAAAAGCCCGGTTGCAAAAATGAGAGCCACCATCACTAATGATAGCACGTGGAGTGCCAAACCTTGTGAAGATACTCTTTTTCAAGAATGCCACCACACTTCGAGCTTCGTTGTTGGGCAAAGCGACGGCTTCGACCCATTTCGACACATAATCAACCGCTACCAAGATATAGGTCTTCCCAAAAGAACTCACGAACGGCCCCATAAATTCGATACCCCACATATCAAAAATATCTACCTCTAGAATTGTGTTGAGAGGCATCTCATCCTTTTTAGAAATCCCACCGGTTCGTTGGCATTCATCACATCTGTTGACAAAATCACCGGCATCTTTAAACAAGGAGGGCCAATAGAAACCGCAACTAAGCACCTTAGAAGCCATCCTCACCCCGCCATGATGGCCACTATAGGGAGAGGAATGACAAGCTTCCAAAATACTCAATTGTTCTTCTTCCGGGACACACCGGAGAATCACACCATCGGTGCAAATCTTGAACAAATATGACTCATCCCAATAATAATCCAAACTATCCCGCTTGAGCTTCTTCCTTTGGTTAGAAGAGAGCTCATACAGGATTATACCGGTCACAAGATAATTTGCCACATCAGCAAACCACGACATATCATGCATAGATACCGCAAGGAGTTGTTCATCTGGGAACACATAATTGATTTCAAGGCCATCAGAAGGCCTCCCCTCTTCTTCCAAGCGGGACAAGTGGTCCGCCACTTGATTTTCACTTCCTTTGTGGTCCACAATTTCGAGATCAAACTCTTGAAGAAGAAGCACCCATCTCATCAACCTTGCTTTTGAATCTTTCTTGGTCATCAAATACCTAAGGGTGGCATGATCGGTATGGATAATTACGTTGGCCCCTATAAGGTACGATCGGAACGTTTCCATGGCAAACATAATAGCTAGCAATTCCTTCTCGGTGACTGTATAGTTTCTTTGAGCTTCATTCATCGTCTTGCTTGAGTAGTACACCGGATGGAACATCTTGTTGATTTTTTGGCCCAAGACCGCCCCTACCGCAACATCACTAGCGTCACACATGAGCTCAAATGGCAAGCTCTAATTGGGTGCGGTAATGATAGGGGTTGTTGTCAACTTGTGTTTTAGTAGCTCGAAAGCCTCCATGCACTTCTCATCAAAAGCAAATTTGGCCTCCTCCTCTAACAACTTGCACAACGGATTAACTACCTTAGAGAAATCTTTGATGAACCTTCGGTAGAAACCCGCGTGCCCCAAAAAGCTCCTCACCCCTTTGACAGAAGTAGGGGGAGGTAACCTTGAAATGACTTCAATCTTGGCTTTGTCAACTACAATACCTTTCTTCGAAATCTTATGACCGAACACAATGCCCTCTTCTACCATAAAATGGCATTTTTCCCAATTGAGGACTAGGTTTGTATCTTTACATCGGGCCAACACTCGGTCCAAATTTGTCAAACATTCCTCAAAGGAGTTTCCCACCACGCTAAAATCATCCATAAAGACCTCCAATATATCTTCCACCATGTCGGTGAAAATTGCCATCATACATCGTTGAAAGGTCGCTGGGGCATTACACAATCCAAACAGCATCCTCGAAAATGCGAATGTGCCGTAGAGACATGTAAAGGTCGTCTTTTCTTTATCTTCTAGGGCAATGAGAATTTGATTGTACCCCGAATACCTATCTAAAAAGCAATAGAACGACCGACCCGCAAGACGATCAAGCATTTGGTCGAGGAATGGCAACGGGAAATGATCCTTTCGAGTCACCTTGTTAAGCTTTCTATAGTCCATACAAACTCTCCATCCTGTCACCGTCCGAGTAGGAATCAACTCATTGTTGGCATTGGATACCACAGTCATCCCGCCCTTCTTCGGTACGCATTGCACCGGAGAAGTGCATGAGCTGTCAGAAATAGGATACACCACACCGGCGTCAAGCCACTTGATAACTTCCTTTTTGACCACTTCTTGCATAGCTTCGTTGAGTCTCCTTTGGTGTTCAAGTGAGGGCCTCGCATCCTCCTCCAATATGATCTTATGCATGCAAAAGGCGGGGCTTATGCCCCGTATATCTGCCAATGTTCATCCAATTGCCCTCTTGCGCTTTTGTAGAACCGCCAAAGTGGCGTCAACCTGCACGTTAGTCAAACAAGACGAAAGAATAACATGCAAAGTGAAATTAGGGCCCAAGTATTCATACCTGAGGTGAGGAGGAAGTGGTTTCAACTCTAACACCGGCGACTCCTCAATAGATGGCTTAGTTGTGGGAGTTTTTCTATTCTCAAGATCCAAAGATAACTTCCTAGGCTCATAAGAATACGAGCCTATACCATGCAAAGCGTTTACACATTCAACTCTCCCAGCATCATCATCAACATCCATGTTCAAGAGAACGGCTTCAAGTGGGTCTTCAACATTCACCATTGCACTTGTGTCATCCATTATCACCATCATGACAATGTCAACAAATGAGCACACCTCGGTGCTATTCGGTTGCCTCATAGATTTGCATACATGGAACACCACCTTTTCATCACCAACACGGAAGGTCAACTCTCCCGCCTCGAGATCTATCAAAGCCTTCCCAGTAGCTAGTAAAGGTCTTCCAAGGATAATTGGAACCTCAAAATCCACCTCACAATCCAAGATAATGAAATCGGCCGGCAATATGAACTTATCAACACGAACAAGGATGTCATCAATAATCCCCAAAGGTCGCTTCATTGACCGGTCCGCCATTTGAAGCCTCATAGAAGTTGGACGAGGTTGTCCAATTCCCAAGGTCTTGAAGACCGAATATGGCATTAAATTGATACTTGCCCCCAAGTTACAAAGGGCTTTTGCAAAGTCGGCACTTCCAATAGTACATGGGATAGTGAATGCACTGGGGTCCTCAAGTTTCGGAGCCATTGAATGTACAATTGCGCTCACTTGATGGGCCATCTTGATTGTCTCACACTCCATTGATCTCTTTTTTGTAACCAAATCTTTCATGAACTTTGTGTATCCCGGCATTTGCTCGAGTGCCTCCACCAAAGGCACGTTGATAGTCAAACTCTTCGTCATCTCAATGAATTTCTTAAATTGGTTGTCACCCTTTTGCTTGGCCAACCGTTGAGGATAGGGAGAAGGAGGTCGAGGTAAGGGTGATCGAGCTTTGGGCACCACCGGCTCGGGCATATCAATCACGTGTTCCCTAGATGGGTTCACGACCTCTTGTGTTTCTTCCTCAACCTCATGAACATAAATCCGCATATCATCTCTCACACTTGGTTCAACTACATATTCAACCACCAAAGGTATCTCATTATCTCGCAACTCATCTTTATCCACCGCCTCTTCTACTTCGCGTTGTCACTGCCATCACATGATTATTGTGCCCACCCTTGGGGTTTACTACTGTATCACTTGGTAGAGCACCCTTTGGGCGAGTATTTAAAGATTGAGAGATTTGGCTTTGCACTTCCAAGTTCCGGATAGATGTGTTATGGGAAGCTAATTGGGCCTCGGAATCTTAGTTCTTTTTCATCATTTGCTCGAACATGCTTTCAATTCTCCCCATCTCGCTTCCGGACGAACTAGGACCTTGAGAAGGAAAGGGGGGTGGATTGTTCAGTTGTTGGTACATAGGGGGCCTTTGAAAACCTTTCCCTCGGTTGCCTTGGTTCCCACCATTGTTCCACCCTCCTTGATTGTTGTTGTTGCCCCAATTATTATTATTACCATGCCAATTTCCTTGGTTTCCTTGATTACCCCAATTGTTGTTTTGGTTGTTGTTATTCCAATTACCTCCGCCTTGTTGTTGATTGTCCCAATTACCTTGAGGACGCCATTGTTGGTTTGAAGAGTTACCTCTATTCCCTTGATAGTTGTTGACATATTGGACCTCTTCGCTTTGATCATCATAGCACTCATTTGAATAGCCACCACCATCATTGTTGTTGTCATATTGTTCACAATTAGCTTGAGGTTGTTGTCCTCTTTGCCTCCTTTTCAACATAGGAACACCTTCCATTGCGTTGACTTGGCGCGGGTTTTGGACTTGTTGCAATTGCGCCTTTGCCAATTGATTCATAGTTGTTGTAAGCTCGGCGATAGCTTGGCCATGATCGTGCAACTCCTTGTGCAAATGGATGACCGTGGGGTCACCTTGGGGCACGTTTGCTCGGCTTTGCCATGCCGAAGAGGTGTCGGCCATTTCATCAAGTACATCATATGCCTCTTGGTAAGAAAGTTTCATAAAGTTGTCTCCGGCCAATTGGTTCACGATGCATTGATTTGTGGTGTTGATGCCCCGATAAAAGGTTTGTTGAATCATAGCCTCGGTCATATCGTTATTAGGGCACTCTATCACCATTGTTCTATATCTTTCCCATATCTCATGCAAAGGTTCCATTGGCTCTTGCTTGAAAGCTAGAATTTCATCCCGAAGAACTGCCATATGACTTGGAGAGAAGAACTTGGCAATAAATTTGTCCCCCAATTCATCCCATGTTGTAATAGAATGATTGGGGAGCCTTTCTAACCAATCTAATGCTTTACCCCGAAGAGAAAACGGGAAAAGCCTCAATCTCAATGCATCCTCGGACACGTTTGTTTGCTTGCTACCCCAACATGTATCCACGAACCCCTTCAAGTGCTTGTAGGCATTTTGATCGGAGGCACCCGTGAAATAACCTCTTTGCTCGAGCAAGGTCAGCATAACATTTGTGATTTGAAAGTTCCCCGCCCGGATTCGGGGAGGAACAATAGCACTGGCGTATCCTTGATTTGGTAAAACTCTGGGAGCCACTCTCGGCAGTATCAGAGGATGGTCTGGAATATTGTTGTTATCATTTGTATTTATATTGACATGTCGGCCTCTCCGTGGAAGTTGAGGTAAGACCTCATCTTGTTCTAGATCCTCTACCTCCTCCCCCGCTATCACATTACCGAGAGGGTCATTTGCATTAAGATCCATTGTACCTGATTGATCGACACAAACAAAATTAGTAAACAAGAAGGAAAGAGAAGCAAAACACAATTCTAGCTACACAAATAGTCAACACCGTAAGCTCCCTGGCAACGGCGCCAAAAAGTTGATCGCGGCGAACTCAACCTTACACAACGGTAGGAGGAGCGGGCGCTAATACTTTTACCCGAATAGTGGTATCGGTGTTAATTTCCACAGGGAGCTTGGAATGGAGTTGCGTATTTGTTTAGACTAGGAATGCGTGTTTGCTCCTAATTGTACTTCTACCATTTTTTGGGTTTTTGTTTAATCACTACTATTATCAACTACAAGTTTAAGATAATTTATGCTAAAAGGGTATGTTCTAAGTTGTGATTAATATAGAGAAAGGCACTAGGGTCGTGGCATCACCTAGGTGGTTAACTAACGGGTAGAGGTTACTAATAATAGATTGATATATTTGGGATCAATGTTATAACCGTGCACATTTGTACTCACTCTCACACCTCTCGGTAGAGAGAGCGATTTTGCCCAATTGACTCTCTCGAGATCAATTGAGTAGGCCAATTTAGACCAAGCAACTAGGGTTCAAGTTGGGTGATTACTCTCTCGAGGTTTAACCCGTTAATTGGGACAACCATTTCTCATGGATCCACCCCAAACCCTTGTTGAGTCAATTCTGGGGTCATAGACTCTCTTTCTCAAGAAAGGTCAAGACCCACTAAGCTAGAATCAATGTTTGCAACCATCAATCATTAATTAAACCATAAAATTAACCCAAATAACAAACACCCAATATCAATCTATCAGTAAGAAGCAACACCCATTAATTACCCACACTATGGTTGAGCTACAACCCCAGCTAATGGGTTTAGCTAGACATAATTAAAGAATAAAATGAAGAAATAGAAGATGAGACAACCATATTAATTAATTGCTAATGCTAAACTACAATAATCTATGATGAAACTAAGCTAAAAATGCCCAAGATAGGCCAAAACATAAGTCTCGCGAGTGCAGCAGCTATCAATTGTACAAGACTTCACCTAAAAATGGTAAAATATTCTATTTATAGTGGGTTGGAAAAACTGGACAAAAATGCCCCTGCGGGGTTAGTGCGGACCGCACAAAGATGGCACGCGGCCGCACTGGGTTGCTTGACCTCTGAATCTTGCTCTCTGAAAATGGTGATGCGGACCGCAAAAGTTGGGGTGCGGCCGTATGGAAACTGGCGCGGACCGCACAAAGTTGTTGTGCGGCCGCATGAAAGGTTTTTGCAGCTTCTCTGAACTTCACTGATGCGGGCCGCGTGACCATAGAGTGCGGCCTCATGGGGGGAAGCACGGGCCGCATGAAGTTGGACGCGACCTCATGTTTTGGTACTGGAATATAATACTCTCTGAACTTCTTGGACACGACCGCATAGCAAAATTGTGCGGTTGCATGAGTGAGACGCAGGCCGCATGAATTGGGATGCGGCTGCATGGAGGGGCTTGCAAGTTCACAATCTCTGAACTTCTATGGTGCGACCGCATGACATGATGGTGCGGTCCGCACCAAGTTCTGAATGTCTTCACTCTACTGATCTTTGGCACTTGAGCAGATTTCACTCCAATTTTAGCCGATCTTTGACGATTTGTCACTTTATAGCTCAAACCTGCAATCAAGCGCAATCTGTAAGCTTTTTGGGACTATTTTGTAGCAATTTACACTCAAAGCGCAGGCAAGTATGGGTATAAAATATGTTAAAATCCTACTTATCAGTAGTCTCACGTGAATGGCTTGTTGGTTTTGGGGTTGATTGTGTTGGGTATTGGGCTGTGCCAGTAAGTGGCTTTGTTATTTGGGTGGGGTGTGAAGGTATTGGGCCTTGTGTGTGAGAATGACTTTGGATTATTGGGGAAGGGATATTTGTCGTAAGGTAGGCTTGTAATTGAGTGCCTATAGTTAGGGGTGAGTTGGATTTGCATGTGCCATAGTTGGCAGGAAGATCAGGCTGTTGTGCCACGTGAAAATGGCTCTTGCTAGGTGTTAGTAATGTAGAAGGTGAGCCAGCTATAATGTTTGATGATTGGATTTTGTTGTAGTGGACAGGTTGTGGGCTAAGTATGAGGTTGTTAGTCTCATGGGCTAATTAATCTTGGCCTGTGGTGCTGCCCGTTTGGTCCCTAGGATCGGGTTTGTTTAGGAATTGTAAAGTGATTTCATTAAAAAAATTGGGGTGATTAGCGGAGGCAGTAGGAATTATTTTATTAGTTAAAGAAATCTTAATGGGTATGTGATTAGCTGCATGTGAGAGGTTAGGGTTAGGAGACCTACCTGTAGGTCCCGCGCCGCCAGTGATCAACTTGTTTAGTTGGACTTTGCGTGTTGCGGGCAATTTTGCTGTGGACCGATTCTTTGATGGGAAAATAATTGTTTGCCATTTGTTGGTATCGGTATTGGGTTGTTTGTGTTGTTCCTGGATAGTGGTATGATTGGGGTATGAAGTTGAAGGTTCATTTGGTAGTGGGGTGTGCATAGTGTTGGAGATGGATGACACAGGAGTTGATGGAGATGGACAGAAATTTTTTTTGTGGCCAAGTCGACCACAAAATATATAGAGCATATTGAGGTCCTCATAAACTATTTATTACTTATGGGGTACCAATATACACACGTGTTTTGAGAGCCATTTCTAAGGGAACTTCTATACATATTCTTGCATAGCGGCTTCTTGTAGTTGTCGACGTGCATGTATCAATTTTGAGTAGGGAACCATTTTTCACACCTACGCGTTGAAGTATTTCAAAGTCATAGAACTCCGTAGGTAGTTCAGGTAATCTTAGCCAAATGGTTGTGTACATGAGTTGGGTGTTAAAAGTTATAAATTTAGGTTCCCATTTGTGGATGGAGAGAAAGTGATTGAGTATAAACCAAGGTCCATTGTAGAGGGCAGTGAGCGTATTTTCTTCTTTTTGGAACTTCACTAGGTAGAAATCGCATCCTAAGTCAATCCATGGCAGCTCCTTTGTGGGTTTCCAGAGAGCAGTTAGTTTAGCTCGTAGTGTTTGGTGCCCAACTTTCCTGCCATAGACTTTGACAATGACATAAAATTTTCATGGCAAGTATAGGCGTGATTTATCGGCTGATGTGAGTGGTATGAAGGTGTCTCTGTGGAGATCGTTTGTTGTTTCGTCGGTTAAGTCAATATGAGAGTGTGTTTGATTGCATGTATTGGGATAGTAAGTGAATTGGTTGTTGGTGAGCAAAGTTTGTGCAAAGGTGAGTGGTAATTGTGTGGCAGTGTGTTGTTCCTTGGATGGAGTTGGAGCTGGATCAAGGTGCATCGAACTTATGTTTGGTGGTTCCGGTGGTGGGGAGGTGGTGGAGATATTCATTTGCTAGAGAGAATTTTTATTTTCGTTTAGACGTGCTTTTAAATATATACTTATCCCATCCTTTGCAATGTTTGAAACTATGGAGAGACATAATTCCTTCCATATTGGATTCTTCCTCATGCAATTTTATGTTTGGTTTTATAATTTAAAATTCATATATACTACTTTGAAAAAAGAAAATTTTACCTCCTATATCAAAACTGTATACCCTATTTATTATGAATAAAAATTCTTTTAAAATATTATTTTCTATAGTTACCTTCTAGTTTTATAGGAATTTTTTTATTTATGGTCACTTCCTACTGTTAAGCCATTAAATATGTTGTCTAATATTTTTCTCTCTCATTCTTTTTTATTCTCTCCCAAAATCACACATAGTATCTTATTTCTCTCTCCACGATCTCTCTCATTCTTTCCTATATGAATTGGAAAACTGGTTTCCTCCGACAAACGGTGAGTTTTCCATGATTTCCGTGGTTGTCACTACTCTTCAGCCATGAGAACAGTGAGATTTTCCCTAATTTCCTGCAAGTTTTCTTTACATCCTTTTCAAAATTGTTCTTTCCCAATTCCACAGGACTTGGTGGCGTGACACCAAATTTTTTCCCTTCCGATTCATAATTTCTTGCTTTTGTCAAGAACTATGAAATTGTGCAAGTCGTAAATCATCAACACAGATTTGCACCACTCACCACTAATGTTTTTGGGTTTTTGGCAATCTAAAACTTCTTCTTTTTCTCTTCAACTATTTTTTTAAATATCCACCATTGTTAGGTTTTCTGCAGAATACCCTCTAAAGCACTCAATTTCGAAGGGCCATCTTTTGATTTGCTAATCACTCAAGAGAAACATGTGTTCATCAGCCGCTCTAGTAGCACCAGCTCCGGTACCAGCTGTGCCCATTGTGATTCCGGGTCTTCAGGAGGCCTTGGCTTAGATTCTATTAGTTTGCACTGGCCTAGCTCAGGCGGTTTCAGTCACTACAGTCGCAACTAATTCTCAGGCCGGGGGAGGCAATCAGACTCCCGCCGCTCGCACACCTGAGCAGGTCATGCAGGGACTTCAGACACCGGGGGCACATCCAGCCCAACCGGTTGCAGCTGCTCAGGATTATGTAGTTCCTGCCATGCCAGAGGACGAGCATCATAGATTGGAGAGGTTTGGTAGACTTCAGCCTCCAACCTTCAGCGATGCAGAGTGCGAGGATGCCCAGGGTTTCTTGGATAAGTGTCAGAGGATGCTTCGTACAATGGGTATTCTGGAGACCAGCGAGGTCACTTTCACTACTTATCAGTTTTTTGGAGCTGCCTTCACTTAGTGGGAGACTTTTGAGAAGCGTAGGCCTGTTGGTACATCACCCCTTACCTGGTAACAGTTCTCCGTTCTTTTTCTAGAGAAGTATGTGCCACAGTCTCACAGAGAGGAGCTGCACAGGCAGTTTGAGTGATTGCGTTAGGGAGAGATGACTATGACACAGTATGAGATGAGGTTCTCTTAGTTAGCTCGCCATACAATTTGGTTGGTTCCGATAGATAGAGAGAGAATTAGGAGGTTTGTTGATGGCCGCATTTATCAGCTTCGTATTCTTATGATTAGGGAGAGGGTGACTAGTGCTACCTTTAAATAGGTTGTAGACATTGGTCGTGAGATTGAGTCTGTTTGCCGCTAGGAGCGAGAGGAGAGGGAGCCCAAGAGACCTCGAGGATCTGGTAGTTATGGTGGTTCTTCTTTGAGAGGTCAGTTTCAGTACGGTAGAGACCGTCCATTCAGGCATTCTCAGCCATCTCGCCCAGGTTATCGTAAGGCATCATCGGGTCGTGGTTCTCACAGTTCTCATCAGGGCCAGTCATCACTTAGTGCCCTTATAGCTCAAAGTTCGTCCCGTGCTCCATCAGTTCAGGGCTCTTCTGTGCCATGTGCATCAACTAGTCATTTCAGTGCTAGGGGTACCCTTTAGTTCCCTTCTCTGGCACCTGGGAGTTGTTATGAGTTTTTATAGATGGGTTATATGTGGAGGCAGTGTCCTCGTCATCTTGCGGGTCCATCTCAGTAGTGGAGTCAACCATCGACCTCAGCGCCAGTTACTTCACCACCACCCACCCAACCAGCTAGGGGAAGAGGTCAATTAGCTAGGGATCGTCGTAGAGGGGGAGGTCGATCAGGTGGCGGTCAGGCCCATTTTTATGCACTTCTAGCTAGACCCAAAACTATTGCTTCTGATGCTATTATCACAGGTACTATTTCAGTCTGCCACAGAGATGCCTCTGTATTCTTTGTTCTGGGTTCCAACTTTTCTTAAGTGTCATCATACTTTGCTCATTATTTGGGTACTCCTTGTGAGTCTCTTGTTTCACCTGTTCATGTATCTACCCCGGTGAGCGATATTGTTGTTGTAGACCATGTGTACCAATCATATATGGTGACTATTGGGGATTTGGAGACCCGAATGGATCTTTTATTATTACATCTGGTGGATTTCGATGTCATTTTGGGCATGGATTGGCTAGCTCTGTGTCGTGCTATTCTGGAATGTCATGCTAAGACAGTGACATTGGCTATATCGGGTGTGCCACGGATTGAGTGGCAAGATGTGACTAATTATGTTCCCAGTAGAGTGATCTCATTCTTGAAGGCCCAACGTATGGTTGGGAAGGGTTGTCTTTCGTATCTAGCCTTTGTGAGGGATGTCGGTGCTGAGACTCCCAGTATTGATTCTTTTCCTGTTGTGAGGTGATTTTCCCGATGTGTTTCCTGCAGACCTGCCGGGCATGCCACTAGACATGGATATTGATTTTGGTATTGACCTAGTGCTGGGCACTCAGCCCATTTCTATTCCGCCGTATCGTATGGCACCAGCGGAGTTGAAAGAGTTAAAGGAGCAGCTTTAGGAACTCCTGGATAAAGGGTTCATTCGGCCTAGTGTGTCACCTTGGGGTGTGTCGATTCTATTTATGAAGAAGAAGGATGACACTATGAGGATGTGCAATTATTATAGGCAATTGAACAAAGTAACAGTTAAGAACAAGTATCCTTTGCCTCGCATTGATGATTTATTTGACCAGCTTTAGGGAGCGAGAGTGTTCTCCAAGATTGATCTCCGTTCAGGTTATCACCAGTTGAAAATCAGGGACTCAGATATTCTTAAGATGGCTTTCAGGACTCGATATGGTCATTATGAGTTCTTGGTAATGTCTTTTGGCCATTATGAGTTCAGAACCAATTGGCCAAGACCTGAACATCAACTACAAGAGCATCAGAGATTAGCAGATGGATATTCCAGAGTGGAAGTGGGAGCAGATCACCATGGTCTTTGTAGTTGGACTTCCACGGACTTTGAAGAAGTTCGATGCTATTTGGGTGATTGTGGATTGGCTGACCAAGTCCGTGCACTTCATTCCTGTGTGTACTACCTATTCTTTAGAGCGGTTGGTAGAGATATATATCCGGGAGATTGTTCATTTGCATGGTGTCACAGTTTCCATCATTTCAGATAGGGGCACTCAATTTACATTGTAGTTTTGGAGGTCTATACAGCGAGAGTTGGGTACTCAGGTTGTGTTGAGCACAACTTTTCACCCTTAGATGGACGGGCAGTCCGAACGTACAATTCAGACATTGGAGGACATGTTGCTTGCTTGTGTCATCGATTTCGTAGGTTCATGGGATCAGTTTCTACCGCTTGCAGAGTTTGCTTATAACAACAACTACCATTTTGGTAAGGTTTGAGACAGTTAGTTTCTTTTGAGTAAGCTTAAGTTGGAAAAGTCAATCGGATGTTGACTTATGTGTTAAATGTATCGGATATGAGTTTTTATGGTTCTTATAGATTTGGGAGGTTATTTGGGACTTATGAGCGTGATCAGAATGTGTTTTGGAGGTACGGAGTAGATTTAGGCTTCAATTGGCGAAATTGGAATTTTGGCGTTTTCTGGTTGATAGGTGAGATTTTAATATAGGGTTGAGAATGGAATTTCAGGAGTTGCAGTAGGTTCTTTGTGTTATTTGGGATGTGTGTGCAAAGTTTCGGGTCATTCGGACATGGTTTGGTAAACCTTTTGATCAAAAGCGTAATTCGAAAGATTTTAGAACCTTAGGCTTGAATCTGGTGTGTTTTGGTTGTTTCGATGTTGTTTGAGGTGTTTTGAAGATTGGTATAAGTTTGGATAGTGGTATATGTCTTGTCGGTGCTTTTTGTTGAGTTCACGGGGGCCTCGGGGTGATTTCGGGTGGTTAACAGAAAGATAGGAATTTGGAAATGGCAGCTGAAGTTGTAGGGCTGCAGTCATAACCGTATCTGCGGTTAGGAGGCCGCAGGTGATACCCCCGCAGATGCGGACAATCATTCGCAAAAGTGGAAGGAGCCAAGGAAGGCAGGAACTGTAAAAGCGGTTAAGGAACCACACCTGCGATGGCGCGGGTGCGGATGGTGCATCGCAGATGCGAAAATTGAGGACTTAAGTGAAAACCGCAGGTGCGGTTCGCTAGACCGTAGAAGCGGGACCGCAGGAGAGGGATTTGGGTCGCAGGAGTAAAACGCCTGGGCCAGAAGGTATATAATCTCCCCTTCACGAATTTTGAGTTGTTCTTCACCATTTTATTTGGTTTTGAGCTTGGGGAAGCCATTTTGAAGAAGGATTCAAGGGATAACGTCTGGAGGTAAGTTTTTCGAACCTAATAGTTGATCCTATGACATTATTTTCACTGATTTGGCTTGAAATCAATGAAAATTAAGGTTGAAAATTGGGGATTAGGGCTTGGTATTGGAGACCTTGACTTGAGGATTTGAGGGGCCATTTGTGGTCGAATTTTGGGACTTTTAATACGTATGAACTCGTGGGGAGATAAGGAATCTATTGATGTGAATTTTATCGAATTCCAAGACATGAGCTCGGGGGTTAGGTTTTGGTTAATTTCGGGATTTATGTTGTAAATTGATTATTTTCGCATTGGCTTCGTTCCTTTAGCATAATTTGACTTTGTGATTCTTATTTTTGATAGAGTCGACGCGAGTTGTGACCGATTCAAGGGGCAAAGGCGTCATGGGCTAGAGTTTGTACAGGATTGAGGTGAGTAATGATTTTAAATGTTATCATGAGGGTATGAAATCCTGGACTTCACATCGTTGACGAGCGTGGGGTCGTACACCGTTGAGGATTGTGACTTAGTCCATCTTGATTGACTGTTTCACCGCGTATTTGATTGAAAACTGTTTGCTATCATCATGTTTTGGGTTGAATGCCATATTTGGGCCTCGTGCCAACTATTTGGACCTTTAGGGGATTTTTACTGCTATTTGCTCACTGTTTTGATTTTATATTTGGGCTCAGTCATGTTATATTATACTGTTTTCATAACTCAACCATATTTACTCTATTTTAAACACTTTAAATGATATTTTGGGCTGACCATCATATTTTACTGCGCCCAAGTAGCTTTTAGAGATTTCTGACTGAGTAGGCCGAAGGCTTGTGTTGTGAGGATTATCATGGGATCGGACTACACGCCACAATAATGTTATACTGATTATGATTATTAGGCTGAGGGCCTGAGTTGTACGCCACAAGGTGGCTTGATATGAGGTCGAGAGCCTATTGATTATGCCACGAGATGGTTTGATATTGCGCTTGGGCCGTAAGGGGCCCCTCTTGGAGTTTGTACACCCCTAGTGAGTGCGGGTATCCATTGTGATATGAGATATAGCCCGAGGGGCTGGTGTTGTTCCATGTTATTTTCCAAGGGGCTGATTTTTGTTGACATTGTGTCCGAGGGGCGGATTTTATGTGTTTATCTTTTCTAGCTGCTTTTCATTTACTTGTTTAACTGTTGAAAAGGTGTTTTAAAGAAGCTTTTTCTGAACCAAGGTGTTTTATAAGATTTCACTAGTTTATTGTGTTTATTTGGTCTTACTCTGCTTCTTTATAGCATTATGTTGTGTTTTTATGTGATTTCTTATCGCTCAGTCTTCATTTATTGTTATTACTCACTGAGTTGGAGTACTCACTTTACTCCATGCACCCTGTGTGCAGATTCAGGAGCTTCAGGTCCCGCCAGTGAGGGTTGATTGCTCAGCAGGCTATTCGGAGTCCACTAGGTAGCTGCTCGGAGTTCGCAACCTAGTGTTTCTCCCTCCTATTTTATTTCCCTTGTCCTAGTTATGTAATAGATTGTATAAACTCTTTCATACTCTTAAACTATGTTAGATGCTCATGACTGGTGACACCCCGATATCGGGCTATGTTTGGTTTTTCCGCAGTTGATATATTTCACCCTATTATGGGATTTATCATTATTAATGACTTAATTATGAATTGTTATTTGTTAATTTTATTGGGGGTTTGTGTCGGCTGGCCTTGTCTTCATGAGAGGCGCCATCACGACCGGGTCTGGGTTTAGTGTCGTGACACAGCATAATCTGGTAATCTTTCCAACTTAGGGCCTCCGATCCCCGTTTGATTTCATTTTGGATATAGGGCTCCACTCCCTAATCTCTTTTTTTTTCAAGGATACACAATCCTGATTTTATTGCTTTTAATAAAAAAGTAGTTTAGATTTTTGTTACAATAACTCACGAAATTTTCCTAGTGAAAACTGGGGCAGAAAAATTTCGTTCGTTTGTTTGTTTTGGTGCCTGAGCAAGATTTTACCTTGAGGCACAAGTTTTGAGACGACCAAAAGAAGAAGTCTCGATTCAACTAAAAGAAAATAAAAACAAGAAAAGAAGTGAACTCTAAGTGTAGAAGCGGAGAAAAGATGCGTACTGCTCAAGATATGATTGAAGTCACAAAATTTTCATGTCCCCCCTTGATCCAAAAAGCTGAAGAAGAATGAACTAGCGGTTGCAGCTAACGAGCATCAAGATTCAGATCAGAGTCTGCAGGAAGAACCAGCCAAGACTCAAGATCAAGCTTTAGAAGGTTATAAATAGGAATCTTGTAACTCGTTGTTGATAGGCTTAGCTAGTTTAGCTTTTTATTTTTTATTTAGGTGTAATAAGAAACAGCAGTAACGGCAGTGAAGTCACAGCTATTCGATAGTTCCGGCTACCAAAAACTTCCAGAACTTCACCGACCTAATTCCTTTATAGACAAGGGTATGTAGGCAACCTCCGAAGCAAGGTTCGGTCAAACTTTTTTAAAATGCTTCCAAATGGAGTTTCAAACGGGCAAAATTTGCTCGTAGTTTCTCACTTTATCTTTTCCCAAAAACTCTTCCTGTTTCCGAGCAAAGAAGGACAGCTGTGAGCACCTAATTTTTGCCTTGCATGGAAATAACTCCTAAATATAGAACAAAAATAATTTTAGTGAAATTTAGGTGTTTTCTTTATTTAGTTGCGTTTCATGCATTTTTAATATTTTAAAATCATAAGAAAAACCATAAAAATTATCACATTTTTCATTTCATGTCATTTTAGTTTTAATGTGCATTTTTAGAAATTAATTACTCTTTAATCGTTTAAAATTAATACATAAAAAAGAAACAATTTTTTTTTAAATTTTACATGCATTTGTTAAAATTGGAAGATTAGTTAGTTGTTAGAAAATGGATAAATAGAATGAATGTTGCAAATTAGATAGAGTTTAATTTAGAATTTTTAAAGATAAGCAAAGAAGAGGAATTAATGTTCTTTGGGTCTTGCTTAGGATTTGGGCCAAAGAAAATTTCAATGGCCCAATTGTGGAAATCCGCTCCAGCCCAGATCCCATTAAAAGCGAACCGCCTGACCCATCTCTCTAAAATGACTAAGAAAACCTATACCTAAGGCATCAGATCTTGGACACTCAAAAAGATCTGACCTCACCCCTAGAGAGAGCAAAAACGACGCATCTAGAAGGAGCTCTCATCTTCTTCTTTAATATCATTTTTTTTCAACCCCAAATCAAAGAAAAGCTTCATCAGAGAGCCCTCATACACAACAAAAAATCGAACACCCTCCCCTTTTTCATTCTATTCTCACTTTCACAAACAGAAACATTCGGATTTAAAAGCACTAAATTTCAGATCAAAAGAGAAGAACATCGAAAAATCAAAAAAAAAAAAAAAAAGAAAAAAGAAAAAAGAAAAAAGAGAAACGAAGAAGCTGAAAACAAATTCAAGATTTCAAAATTGAGTTCAAAGTCTACAAAATCGAGTTTAAGAGTTCTTTGGATTTAAAATAATGCTGATTCTATTGCTGCACCATGCTTTGCTGAACTTCATCTTGCGGTCGTTTCTTTGCTTTTTTTTGGCTCGTCTCAGATTTTAATTTCAGCACTTTAGGTATTCCTTTCATCTCTTACTTAATGTGTGTTTAAGCCTGTTATCAACATGCTGAAAATCGCACTAAAATGCTTGTTTTCTTTTTGATATCAAAAGGGATCTGAATCTTTATCTCTTTTAGTTTAGTTTAATTAGAGGAAAATTCTCTAACTAGAAGGTTTAGAGCAGTCAAAGTTTATGAGAAAAGAGATTTATAGGCATTTTAAGTACTAGTGTTTCTTACTTCAACCGTCTTCTGCTGCAAACAAATACCATTGAGGTGAACATTTTTTAATTAGAATTTTTATTTATTTATTGAAGACAATGTATATGTGATACCAGATACACATTGAAAAGTGGACTTTGGAACATTTATAAGCTAAGCAATATATTATGAAATTTGTACTCATGTATAGAAAAAATCTTGATCACAGACTATATGAAACCAAAATAGCAAAATAGACAACACAGATGGCTTGACTAGCGGTCCGTATGCGAAATGTGCCATCCTTCTGTTTTTTTAGTTTCTCTTACTGTTCTTTTTTTTTGTATAATTAAAAAATTGATGCCCTATTTTATGTCATTCTCTCTTTAAAGTTACCTGTTAAAAAATACTAGTTTAAGCTTGATAAATAATATGTTTAAGGCATTTTGGGTATGTGATGATGATTTCGATAAATCAATTTCCCTTTTGGTTTGGTTGTGATTTGTAGAGTAACGTGCTGGGAATGAGAATTTTGAAGTTTTTTTTTAAATTTTATTTACGTCTTTTAGTGTAACAATTAAGTCATATCTTTCCTTCACAACAAATTTCCATAATCTATGGCTTTTCACAACAACCTCAAATTTAGGGAATTCTTTTAAACTTATAAACACGGTAGTTTGCTTTAGATACGTAATTAAATCATTATAACTACGGGTACGGTTCCTGTGGCGTAGTTGTGATAAATAATTTCAAATTAGTTTAAATAGGAGCATCCTTAGTTTGCTTTAGTGAAATACAAATATTTTAAAAATAAATCGAGGCGTGCCATTCACAATTGAATCACCTAATCTATGGCCCTCATATTAATATTATAACTTAGTGAAAAAAATATTTTGAACATTCGTAGTTTGCTTTAGGCGCATTTATAACATAATCCTCATAGCTACGGCTACGGTTCCCGTGACGTAGTTGTGATACCTAATTCCAAATCCGAGGGTACATTTATGTGACCCGGCCATAACTTCTAATAACCTTAATAAATTAAACATGTTGTAGATCGTGGGTACGGTTCCCGTGACATGATTCACAATGTGTATCAAACAAACAAGTGTACGACAATCATACCTTGTTTCAGAATAATTCCCTAAAATAATTAAAAGAAGTTATAGAGCTAAAATGCACAATAGTTTCAAAACGTGTAGTAAATCAGATAATAGGCTAATTATTAATAGTTTAAGTGACCGTGCTAGAACCATGGAACTTGGGAATGCCTAACATCTTCTCCCGGGTTAACAAAATTCCTTATGTAGAATTTTTGGTTTCGCGGACTTTTAAATAAAGTCAATTTCCTTGATTTGGGATTTTAAAAATAAACCAGTGACTTGGGACACCAAATAAACTATTCCAAGTGGTGACTCTGAAAAAATAAAAAAATTATTCCATTTAGAATAATGTCACTTTAATTGGAAAAACTTCCTTATATATCCCTTTCGGATATTAAAAGGAGGTGTGACACCGAGGACTCAATTTACCCTTTTTCTGAATCTCATAACACCCTTCTTAGGTGAAACCTTCAGTAGAACCTTCTTCCTAACCATGTAAGACACATCACGAACCTTCCTGTCAGCATAACTTTTCTGTGTCGATTGCGCTGTATGAAGCTGCTCCTGAATCACTCTCACCTTTTCCAAAGCATCATGTACCAAGTCTATCCCCAAAAGCCTAGCCTCGCTAGACTCAAACCATCCTACTTGAGATCTATACCATCTCCCATATAAAGTCTCATATGGAGCCATCTGAATACTCGACTGATAACTGTTGTTATAGGCAACTCCGCGAGCGGTAGAAACTGATCCCATGAACCCCCAAAGTCAATGACACAAGCGCACAACATGTCCTCCAATATCTGAATGGTGCGCTCGGACTGCCCGTCCGTCTAAGGATGAAAAGTTATGCTCAACTCAACCTGAGTACCCAACTCTCACTGCACGACCCTCCAAAATTGCAAAGCAAACTGAGTGACTATTTGAAATAATGGAAATCAGAACCCCATGCAGGTGAACAATCTCTCGTATATAAATCCCAGCTAACCACTCCGAAGAATATGTGGTACACACAGGAATGAAGTGCGTTGACTTGGTCAGCCGATCCACAATCACCCAAATAGCACCGAACTTTCTCGAAGTCTGTGGGGGTCCAGCTACGAAATCCATGGTGATTTGCTCCTACTTCCACTCTAGAATATCTAATCGCTGAAGGAAGCCACCAGGTCTCTAATGCTCATATTTTACTTGTTGACAATTGAGACACCGAGCTACAAATCTCACAATATCCTTCTTCATTCCCCTCCACTAGTAATGTTGTCTCAAATTCTGATACATCTTCGCTGCACCCGAATGGATGGAATACTGCAAACTATGAGCCTCCTCTAGAATCAACTCCCGAAGTCCATCTGTATTGGGCACACATATCCGGCCCTACATCCTTAATACCCTATCATCACCAATAGTCACATCTCTAGCATTGTCGTGCTAAACTCTGTCCTTGAGGACAAGCAAATGAGGATGATCATACTGGCACTCTCTGATGCGATCAAACAATGAAGGCCGAGAAACCACACAAGCTAAGACCCGACTGTGGCTTCGAATTATCCAACCTCACAAACCGATTGGCCAAGGCCTGAACGTCAACCGCAAGAGGTCTCTCCCCAATAGAAATATATGCCAAACTTCCCATACTCACCGCCTTCCTAATCAAGGCATCGACCACTACATTAGCCTTTCATGGATGATATAAGATAGTGATATCATAATTCTTTAGCATCTCCAACTATATCTGTTGCCTCAAATTGAAATCCTTCTGCTTGAACAAGTGCTGGAGGCTACGATGATCAGTAAACACCTCACAAGGCACACCATAGAGATAATGCCTCCAAATCATCAACGCGTGAACAATGGTAGACAACTCCAAATCATGAATAAGGTATTTCTTCTCATGTGGCTTCAACTGACGAGAAGCATAAGCAATCGCCCTACCCTCCTACATCAACACATATCGAATACAAACTCTCGAAGCATCACAATACACTGTATATGAGCCTAAAACTGATGGCAAAACTAACACTGGAGTTGTGGTCAAGGCAGTCTTGAGCTTCTGAATGCTTGCCTCACACTCATCCGACCACCTAAATGGAGCACCCTTTTGGGTTAATTTGGTCAAGGATGATGCAATAGATGAAAATCCCTAAACGAACTGACGGTAATAACCCGCCAAACCAAGAAAGCTGTGAATCTCCATGGCTGAGGACGGTCTGGTCCAACTCTGAACCGCCTCTATCTTCTTCGGATCAACCTGGATACCCTCGCCGGACACCACGTGGCCCAAAAAAACTACTGAACGAGTCAAAAATCACACTTGGAGAACTTTGCATAAACCTGCTCCTCCCTCAACCGCTACAATAACACTATCAAATGCTCGGCGGGCTCCTCCTAACTATGTGAGTACAACAGAATATCATCAATGAAAACAATCACAAATGAGTCAATATAAGGCTGAAACACATTGTTCATCAAATGCATGAACGCTGCCGAGGCATTGGTCAGCACAAAAAACATCACAGGGAACTCATAATGACCATATCGGGTCCTAAAAGTTGTCTTAAGAATATCCGAGTCCCTGATCTTCAACTGGTGATACCCCAACCTGAGGTCAATCTTGGAGAACATTCTCGCTCCCTGAAGCAGGTCAAATAAATTATCAATACGAGGCAAACGATACTTGTTCTTGATTGTAACTTTGTTCATTTGCCTGTAA
This sequence comes from Nicotiana sylvestris, assembly GCF_000393655.2. Taxonomy (NCBI): domain Eukaryota; kingdom Viridiplantae; phylum Streptophyta; class Magnoliopsida; order Solanales; family Solanaceae; genus Nicotiana; species Nicotiana sylvestris. The sequence continues at coordinate 37,422,419 of NC_091068.1, forward strand.
TCAATGCACATCCTCAACGTGCCATCTTTCTTCTTCACAAATAGAACAGGAACACCCCAAGGTGACAGACTAGGCCGAATAAACCCCTTATCAAGGAGTTCCTAAAGCTGCTCTTTCAACTCTTTCAACTCCGCCGGTGCCATATGATTCGGTTGAATAGAAATAGGCTGACTGCCTGGCACCAAATCAATACCAAAGTCAATATCCCTACCTGGTGGCATGCCTGACAGGTCTACAGAAAATTCATCGGGAAAATCCCTCACTACTGGAACAGAATCGATACTAGGAGTCTCTACATTGATATCTCTCACAAAAGGCTAAGTACGAGAGACAACCTTTCCCAACCATTTAGAAATGAAATCACCCTACTAGTGACAAAATCAATCGAACCTCGCCACTTAATCCGTGGCACACCAGGCATAGCCAACGTCACTGCCTTAGCATGATAGTTCAATATAGCACGACATGGAGATAGCCAATCCATGCCTAATATCATATTAAAGTCCACCATACATAGCAACAAAAGGTCCACTCAGGTCTTTAGACGCCCAATAATCACCACACACGACAGGTATACACGGTCCACAACAATAGTATCGCCCATCGGAGTAGATACAAAAATAGATGAAATAAGAGACTGACGGGACGCATCCAAATAATGAGCAAAATATGATGACACTTATAAAAAAATAGAACCATGATCAAATAACAGAGATGCATCTCTGTGGCAAACTGAGACAATACCTGTAATCACGACATCTGAAGCAATATCATCTGTTCTAGCTGGGAGTACATATAAACGGGCCTAACCACCACTAGATCGACCTCCCCCTCTAGGGCGACCCCTAGTTGACTGACCCCCACCCCTAACAGCCTGAGCGAGTGGTAAATTAACTGGAGCTGAAGTCAAGGGTTGACTCCTCTACTGAGCTGAACCCCAAAGAAGACAAGGACACTACCTCCTCATATGCCCAAACTCTCCACACTCATAACAAAACCCTGGTGCTAGAGACGGGGACTGAAGGGAACCCCTAGCGCCGGGATGACTAGCAGAAGAACCTGGTATGGAAAAGCCCTGAACTGATGGAGCACGGGACGAACTCTAGTCTGGAAGGGCACTAAGTGATGAATGGTGCTGATGAGAACCGTGAGAACCATGGCCCGATGATGCCCCACAATAAACTGTGCGAGCTGACTAAGCATGTCTGAATGGACGGCCTCTGCCGTGCTAAAAATGGCCTCTCGAAAGAGCACCACCAAAGCTACCACATCCTCGAGACCTCTTGGCCTCACTCTCATCTTGCTCGTGGCGACGAACTTACTCAATCTCTCGAGCAATATCAACAACCTACTTAAAAGTAGCATCAGACACCCTTTCTTTGGTCATGAGAATCTGAAGCTGATATGTGAGGCCATCCACGATCCTCATGATCCTCTCCCTATCCGTAGGAACCAACCAAACAGAATGACAAGCTAGCTCTAAAAGTTTCATCTCATACTGCGTCACAGTCATATCATCCTGACGCAATTGCTCGAATTGCCTATGCAGCTCCTCTCTGCGAGACTGTGGCACATACTTCTCCAAAAAGAGAGTGGAGAATTGCTGCCAGGTAAGGGGCGCTGCATCAACAGGCCTACGACTCTCATAAGCCTCCCACCAAGTAAAGGCAACTCCTGAAAATTGGAAAGTAGTGAACGAGACCCCATTGGTCTCCAAAATACCTGCGGTCTGAAGCATCCTCTGGCACTTGTCCAAGAAACCCTGGGCATTCTCGCCCTCTGCACTACTAAAAATCGGAGGCTGAATTCTACCAAACCTCTCCAATCGATGTTGCTCATTGTCAGGCATAACTTGTACCACATAATCCTGGGCAGGTGCAATCGGCTAGGCTGGAGGTGCCCTCGATATTTGAAGTCCCTACACAACCTGCTCAGGTGTGCATACGACGGAAGTCTAAGTGCCTCCCCTGACCTAAGAAGTAGTTGCGACTGTAGTAATTAAGACCACTTGAGCCAGGCCAGTGCACACTGATAGATTTGGGCTAGGGCCTCCTGAAGGCTTGGAATAACAATTGGCACAGCTAGTGCTTGAGCTGGTCCTGCTGGAGCAACCGCAGCTGGGACTTAATCGTGAATTAGGGCAGTTGGTGGATCTGCAGGCGCTGCCCAAGCTACTGTGCGGGATACACCCTTGCCCCTACCACTGCCTTGACCTTGGCCTCTTGTGGCCCCAACTAGTGGTACTGGTGGTCCTCCGTCCTGACCGGTAGCACGTGTCTTCACTATCTCCGAGAAAATAGAATAACAAAAATTTAATACTAGAATCAACAGATCCGCACGATAGGAATTTCAAGAATGTGAAGCTTTTCCTAAAGGTTCTGCAGCCTCCCGAGGATAAGTACAGACGTCTCCGTACCGATCCACCAGACTCTACTAAACCGGCTCATGACTCGCGAGACCTATGTAACCTAGACTCTGACACCAACTTGTCACGAACCAAAACACCCCGGTCGTTATGTCGCCTATCACAGTACTAGGCCAGCCAAAACAACACGAACAATATAAAAGGGTCTTTTGTAAATTCATTTTTCTAATCAACTATAATCTCTAATCTTTCATTTTAATGTATATCAAATATGCGGAAAAACAAATACGTAAGTACATCAACCCAGCCCGATCCTGGTGTCACTAGTCATGAGCCACTAAATACAACTCAACACTATCTGGTTAATATAAGATAAGTCTAAAATATAAAATACTAAGAAGGAGAAAGGCATGGCTACAAACGCCGTGCAGCTACCTTGCAATCTCTGAATAATATTCTAAAGGGAACGATCAGCTCTCACTCGAAGGCTCTGGCACCTGGATCTGCACATAAGGTGTAGGGAGTAACGTGAGTACGCTAACTTAGTAAGTAACCAAAGTAAATAATGTCGGAGTGTAGTGATGGGCATTTAAATCATATACATAATCTATCATAAACTATCAATGGAAATATCAAAGCCCAATCCATAGTTCAATTTCCAAACAACTCGTAAAAACTTCAGTATAAATGAAAGTTATTTAAAATATTTGTTCAACACATTTTCAATAGAGGCTCAATATAAAGGAGAGTGAAAACAGTAATTTCATAAACAAGCTCCTCAGACTAAGCATCGCTCATATATATATATATACCTCTCAGTCACTTGTGACTCAGCTCTTGTCAAACATCACTCTCACTCAGCACTCCCACTCAATGGATATCTCATAATAATAACCGTTGTGGCGTGCAGTCCGATCCGTAATATATAGTCGACTACGCTCACTGGGAGTGTGTAAACTCTGGAGGGGCTCCTACAGGCCAAACGTTATATCACTGCAGAGTGCGGCCTGATCGATATATATATATATATATATATGGCGTGCATCCTGATAAATAAATATATAATCTTCACCATCGGTTCCTCGACCTCTCCCAGTCATTAACCTCACAGCCACTCAAGCATTTAAGTGAAAATTAGGGAACTCAGCCCAAACAATTTCTATATATTCAAAAACAGAATAGTGAAACTGAATCAAAATAAACAAGTAAAAATCATGACTGAGGATATGCTTTCAAATCGAACAGTGTGGGGAAAGTAGTAAAATACCCCTGAGGGTTCAAAAAGTTCGGCACAAGGCCCCAAACATGGCATTCATCCAAGTTAACATATTCATTTCTAAAACACATGGATATCATATAAAGTTTATCAAAATATGCAACTCTACAGTCGCCACGGGACGGACCAAGTCACAATCCCTACGGGGGCACATCAACACACCCATCACCTAGCATGTGCGTCAGCTCAGTTATCAAAACAATACAGAATTCTGAGATTTCATACCCTCAGGTCTAGATTTACAATCATTACTTACCTCGAACCGGATGAAAAGCTACTCCGCAATGCTCTTGCCTCTCGACTCGGCCTCAAATAATCCCGAATCTAACCAAAATCAGAATCATAACATCAATACAAGCCAAAGGGACAAAGCCCACACGAAAATTCTCAAATTAAACTCAAAATCCTGAAATTGGTCAAACTCGACCCCTGGGCCCACGTCTCGAAATTCGAAAAAATTACATCACTAGAATGCTTATCCTCCCACAAGTCTGTACATACCAAGAACATCAAAATCGAACCTCAAATGGCCCCTAATATCACCAATTTAAACTCACCAATTTCTAGTCCAAATTTATCAAATTTTCACCCTTAAATCCCACAAATTTCATGCTTAATCAACTGAAAAAATCACCATGGAATCGAGTATTAGGTTTAAGAAACTTACCTCAGTCACCGTCCGAGTTAAGCTTTCTATAGTCCATACAAACTCTCCATCTTGTCACCGTCCGAGTAGGAATCAACTCATTGTTGGCATTGGTTACCACAATCATCCCGCCCTTCTTCGGTACGCATTGCACCAGAGAAGTCCATGAGCTGTCAGAAATAGGATACACCACACCGGCGTCAAGCCACTTGATAACTTCCTTTTTGACCACTTCTTGCATAGTTTCGTTGAGTCTCCTTTGGTGTTCAAGTGAGGGCCTCGCATCCTCCTCCAATATGATCTTATGCATGCAAAAGGCGGGGCTTATGCCCCGTATATCTGCCAATGTTCATCCAATTGCCCTCTTGCACTTTTGTATAACCGCCAAAGTGGCATCAACCTGCACGTTAGTCAAACAAGACGAAATAATAACAGGCAAAGTGAAATTAGGGCCCAAGTATTCATACCTGAGGTGAGGAGGAAGTGGTTTCAACTCCAACACCGGCGAATCCTCAATAGATGGCTTGGTTGTGGGAGTTTTTCGATTATCAAGATCCAAAGATAACTTCCTAGGATCATAAGAATACGAGCCTATACCATGCAAAGCGTTTACACATTCAACTCTCCCAGCATCATCATCAACATCCATGTTCAAGAGAACGGCTTCAAGTGGGTCTTCAACATTCACCATTGCACTTGTGTCATCCACTATCACCGCCGTGACAATGTCAACAAACGAGCACACCTCGGTGCTATTCGGTTGCCTCATAGATTTGCATACATGGAACACCACCTTTTCATCACCAACACGGAAGGTCAACTCTCCCGCCTCGACATCTACCAAAGCCTTCCCAGTAGCTAGGAAAGGTCTTCCAAGGATAATTGGAACCTCAAAATCCACCTCACAATCCAAGATAACGAAATCGGCCGGCAATATGAACTTATCAACACGAACAAGGATGTCATCAATAATCCCCAAAGGTCTCTTCATTGACCGGTCCGCCATTTGAAGCCTCATAGAAGTTGGACGAGGTTGTCTGATTCCCAAGGTCTTGAATACCGAACATGGCATTAAATTGATACTTGCCCCCAAGTCACAAAGGGCTTTTGCAAAGTTGGCACTTCCAATGGTACATGGGATAGTGAATGCACCGGGGTCCTCAAGTTTCGGAGCCATTGAATGTACAATTGCGCTCACTTGATGGGCCATCTTGATTGTCTCACACTCCATTGATCTCTTTTTTGTAACCAAATCTTTCATGAACTTTGCATATCCCGGCATTTGCTCGAGTGCCTCCACCAAAGGCACGTTGATAGTCAAACTCTTCATCATCTCAATGAATTTCTTAAATTGGTTTTCACCCTTTTGCTTGGCCAACCGTTGAGGATAGGGAGAAGGAGGTCGAGGTAAGGGTGCTCGAGCTTTGGGCACCACCGGCTCGGGCATATCAATCACGTGTTCCCTAGACGGGTTCACGACCTCTTGTGTATCTTCCTCAACCTCATGAACATCAATCCGCACATCATCTCTCACACTTGGTTCAACTACATATTCAACCACCAAAGGTATCTCATTATCTCGCAACTCATCTTTATCCACCGTAACTTGGTTTCCTCTTGAGGCATTCACATCACCGCCTCTTCCACTTCGCGTTGTCACTGCCATCACATGATTATTGTGCCCACCCTTGGGGTTTACTACCGTATCACTTGGTAGAGCACCCTTTGGGCGAGTATTTAAAGATTGAGCGATTTGGCCTAGTTGCACTTCCATGTTCCGGATAGATGTGTTATGCGAAGCTAATTGGGCCTCGAAATCTTAGTTCTTTTTTATCATTTGCTCGAACATGCTTTCAATTCTCCCCATCTCGATTCCGGACGAACTAGGACCTTGAGAAGGAAAGGGGGGTAGATTGTTCAGTTGTTGGTACATGGGGGCCTTTGAAAACCTTGCCCTCGGTTGCCTTGGTTCCCGCCATTGTTCCACCCTCCTTGATTGTTGTTGTTGCCCCAATTATTGTTATTACCATGCCAATTTCCTTGGTTGCCTTGATTACCCCAATTGTTGTTTTGGTTGTTGTTATTCCAATTACCTCCGCCTTGTTGTTGATTGTCCCAATTACCTTGAGGACGCCATTGTTGGTTTGAAGAGTTACCTCTATTCCCTTGATAGTTGTTGACATATTGGACCTCTTCGCTTTGATCATCATAGCACTCATTTTAATAGCCACCACCATCATTGTTGTTGTCATATTGTTCACAATTAGCTTGAGATTGTTGTCCTCTTTGCCTCCTTTTCAACATAGAAACACCTTCCATTGCGTTGACTTGGCGCGAGTTTTGGACTTGTTACAATTGTGCCTTTGCCAATTGATTCATAGTTATTGTAAGCTCGGCGATAGCTTGGCCATGATCGTGCAACTCCTTGTGCAAATGGATGACCGTGGGGTCACCTTGGGGCACGTTTACTCGGATTTGCCATGCCGAAGAGGTGTCGGCCATTTCATCAAGTACATCATATGCCTCTTGGTAAGAAAGTTTAATAAAGTTCCCTCCGGCCAATTGGTTCACGATGCATTGACTTGTGGTGTTGATGCCCCGATAAAAGGTTGGTTGAATCATAGCCTCGGTCATATCGTTATTAGGGCACTCTTTCACCATTGTTCTATATCTTTCCCATATCTCATGCAAAGGTTCCGTTAGCTCTTGCTTGAAAGCTAGAATTTCATCCCGAAGTGCTGCCATATGACTTGCAGAGAAGAACTTGGCAATACATTTGTCCCCCAATTCATCCCATGTTGTAATAGAATGATTGGGGAGCCTTTCTAACCAATCCAATGCTTTACCCCGAAGATAAAACGGGAAAAGACTCAATCTCAACGCATCCTCGGACACGTTTGTCTGCTTGCTACCCCAACATGTATCCATGAACCCCTTCAAGTGCTTGTAGGCATTTTGATCGGAGGCACCCGTGAAATAACCTCTTTGCTCGAGCAAGGTCAGCATAACATTTGTGATTTGAAAGTTCCCCGCCCGGATTCGGGGAGGAACAATAGCACTGGCGTATCCTTGATTTGGTAAAACTCTGGGAGCCACTCTCGGCAGTATCGGAGGAGGGTCTGTAATATTGTTGTTCTCATTTATATTTGTATTGACATGTTGGCCTCTCCGTGGAAGTTGAGGTAAGACCTCATCTTGTTCTAGATCCTCTACCTCCTCCCCCGCTATCACATTACCGAGAGGGTCATTTGCATTAAGAGCCATTGTACCTGATTGATCGACACAAACAAAATTAGTAAATAAGAAGGAAAGAGAAGCAAAACACAATTCTAGCTACACAAATAGTCAACACCGTAAGCTCCCCGGCAACGGCGCCAAAAAGTTGATCACGGCGAACTCAACCTTACACAACGGTAGGAGGAGCGGGCGCTAATACTTTTACCCGAATAGTGGTATCGGGGTCAATTTCCACAGGGAGCTTGGAATGGAGTTGCGTATTTGTTTAGACTAGGAATGCGTGTTTGCTCCTAATTGTACTTCTACCATTTTTTGGGTTTTTGTTTAATCACTACTATTATCAACTACAAGTTTAAGATAATTTATGCTAAAAGGGTATGTTCTAAGTTGTGATTAATATAGAGAAAGGCACTAGGGTCGTGGCATCACCTAGGTGGTTAACTAACGGGTAGAGGTTACTAATAATAGATTGATATATTTGGGATCAATGTTATAACCGTGCACATTTGTACTCACTCTCACACCTCTCGGTAGAGATAGCGATTTTGCCCAATTGACTCTCTCGAGATCAATTGGGTAGGCCAATTTAGACCAAGCAATTAGGGTTCAAGTTGGGTGATTACTCTCTCGAGGTTTAACCCGTTAATTGGGACTACCATTTCTCATGGATCCACCCCAAACCCTTGTTGGGTCAATTCTGGGGTCATAGACTCTCTTTCTCAAGAAAGGTCAAGACCCACTAAGCTAGAATCAATGTTTGCAACCATCAATCATTAATTAAACCATAAAATTAACCCAAATAACAAACACCCAATATCAATCTATCAGTAAGAAGCAACACCCATTAATTACCCACACTATGGTTGAGCTACAACACTAGCTAATGGGTTTAGCTAGACATAATTAAAGCATAAAATGAAGAAATAGAAGATGAAACAACCATATTAATTAATTGCTAATGCTAAACTACAATAATCTATGATGAAACTAAACTAAAAATGCCCAAGATAGGCCAAAACATAAGTCTCACGAGTGCAGCAGCTGTCAATTGTACAAAACTTCACCTAAAAATGGTAAAATGTTCTATTTATAGTGGGCTGGAAAAACTGGACAAAAATGCCCCTGCGGGGTTAGTGCGGACCGCACAAAGATGGCACGCGGCCGCACTGGGTTGCTTGACCTCTGAATCTTGCTCTCTGAAAATAGTGATGTGGACCGCAAAAAGTTGGGGTGCGGCCGCATGGAAACTGGCGCGGACCGCACAAAGTTGTTGTGCGGCCGCATGAAAGGTTTTTGCAGCTTCTCTGAACTTCACTAATGCGGGCCGCGTGTCCATAGAGTGCAGCCGCATGTGGGGAAGCGCGGGCCGCATGAAGTTGGACGCGACCGCATGTTTTGGTACTGGAATATAATACTCTCTGAACTTCTTGGACACGACCGCATAGCAAAATTGTGTGGCTGCATGAGTGAGACACGGGCCGCATGAATTGGGATGCGGCCGCATGGGGGGGCTTGCAAGTTCACAATCTCTGAACTTCTATGGTGCGGCCGCATGCAATGATGGTGTGGTCCGCACCAAGTTCTGAATGTCTTCACTCTACTGATCTTTGGCACTTGAGCAGGTTTCATTCCAATTTGAGCCGATCTTTGATGATTTGTCACTTTATAGCTCAAACCTGCAATCAAGCGCAATCTGTAAGCTTTTTGGGACTATTTTGTAGCAATTTACACTCAAAGCGCAGGCAAGTATGGGTATAAAACATGTTAAAATCCTACTTATCACTAGTCTCACGTGAATGGCTTGTTGGTTTTGGGGTTGATTGTGTTGGGTATTGGGCTGTGCCAGTGAGTGGCTTTGTTATTTGTGTGGGGAGTGAAGGTATTGGGCCTTGTGTGTGAGAATGACTTTGGATTATTGGGGAAGGGATATTTGTCGTAAGGTAGGCTTGTAATTGAGTGCCTATAGTTAGGGGTGAGTTGGATTTGCATGTGCCATAGTTGGCAGGAAGATCAGGCTGTTGTGCCACGTGAAAATGGCTCTTGCTAGGTGTTAGTAATGTAGAAGGTGAGCCAGCTATAATGTTTGATGATTGGATTTTGTTGTAGTGGACAGGTTGTGGGCTAAGTGTGAGGTTGTCAGTCTCATGGGCTAATTAATCTTGGCCTGTGGTACTGCCTGTTTGGTCCCTAGGCTCGGGGTTGTTTAGGAATTGTAAAGTGATTTCATTAAAAAATTTGGGGTGATTAGCGGAGGCAGTAGGAATTATTTTATTAGTTAAAGAAATCTTAATGGGTACGTGATTAGCTGCATGTGAGAGGTTAGGGTTAGGAGACATACCTGTAGGTCCCGCGCCGCCAGTGATCAACTTGTTTAGTTGGACTTTGCGTGTTGCGGGCAATTTTCTGTGGACCGATTCTTTGATGGGAAAATAATTGTTTGCCATTTGTTGGTATCAGTATTGGGTTGTTTGTGTTGTTCCTGGATCGTGGTATGATTGGGGTATGAAGTTGAAGGTTCATTTGGTAGTGGGGTGTGCATAGTGTTGGAGATGGATGACACGGGAGTTGATGGAGATGGACAAAAAAAATTTGTGGCCAAGTCGACCACAAAATATATAGAGCATATTGAGGCCCTCATAAACTATTTATTACTTATGGGGTACCAATATACACACGTGTTTTGAGAGCCATTTCTAAGGGAACTTCTATACATATTCTTGCATAGCGGCTTCTTGTAGTTGTCGACGTGCATGTATCAATTTTGAGTAGGGAACCAATTTTCACATCTACGCGTTGAAGTATTTCAAAGTCATAGAACTCCGTAGGTAGTTCAGGTAATCTTAGCCAAATGGCTGTGTACATGAGTTGGGTGTTAAAAGTTATAAATTTAGGTTCCCATTTGTGGATGGAGAGAAAGTGATTGAGTATAAACCAAGGTCCATTGTAGAAGGCAGTGAGCATATTTTCTTCTTTTTGGAACTTCACTAGGTAGAAATCGCATCCTAAGTCAATTAATGGCAGCTCCTCTGTGGGTTTCCAGAGAGCAGTTAGTTTAGCTCGTAGTGTTTGGTGCCCAACTTTCCTGCCCGAGACTTTGACAATGACATAAAAATTTCATGGCAAGTATAGGCGTGATTTATCGACTGATGTGAGTGGTATGAAGGTGTCTCTGTGGAGATCGTTTGTTGTTTCGTCGGTTAAGTCAATATGAGAGTGTGTTTGATTGCATGTATTTGGATAGTAAGTGAATTGGTTGTTGGTGAGCAAAGTTTGTGCAAAGGTGAGTGGTAATTGTGTGGCAGTGTGTTGTTCCTTGGATGGAGTTGGAGCTGGATCAAGGTGCATCGAACTTATGTCTGGTGGTTCCGGTGGTGGGGAGGTGGTGGAGATATTCATTTGCTAGAGAGAATTTTTATTTTCGTTTAGACGTGCTTTTAAATATATATTTATCCCATCCTTTGCAATGTTTGAATCTATGGAGAGACATAATTCCTTCCATATTGGATTCTTCCTCATGCAATTTTATGTTTGGTTTTATAATTTAAAATTCATATATACTACTTTGAAAAAAGAAAATTTTACCTCCTATATCAAAACTGTATACCCTATTTATTATGAATAAAAATTCTTTTAAAATATTATTTTCTATAGTTACCTTTTAGTTTTATAGGATTTTTTTTTATTTATGGTCACTTCCTACTGTTAAGCCATTAAATATGTTGTCTAATATTTTTCTCTCTCATTCTTTTTTATTCTCTCCCAAAATCACACATAGTATCTTATTTCTCTCTCCACGATCTCTCTCATTCTTTCCTATATGAATTGGAAAACTGGTTTCCTCCGACAAACGGTGAGTTTTCCATGATTTCCGTGGTTGTCACTACTCTTCAGCCATAAGAACAGTGAGATTTTCCCTAATTTCCTGCAAGTTTTCTTTACATCCTTTTCAAAATTGTTCTTTCCCAATTCCACAGGACTTGGTGGCGTGACACCAAATTTTTCCTTTCGGATTCATAATTTCTTTCTTTTGTCAAGAACTATGAAATTGTGCAAGTCGTAAATCATCAACACAGGTTTTCACCACTCACCACTAAAGTTTTTGTGTTTTTGGCAATCTAAAACTTCTTCTTTTTCTCTTCAATTGTTTTTTTAAATATCCACCATTGTTAGGTTTTCTGCTGAATACCCTCTAAAGCACTCAATTTCGAAGGGCCATCTTTTGATTTGCTAATCACTCAAGAGAAACATGTGTTCATCAGCCGCTCTAGTAGCACCAGCTCCGGTACCAGCTGTGCCCATTGTGATTCCGGGTCTTCAGGAGGCCTTGGCTTAGATTCTATTAGTTTGCACTGGCCTAGCTCAGGCGGTTTCAGTCACTACAGCCGCAACTAATTCTCACGCCGGGGGAGGTAATCAGACTCCCACCGCTCGTACACCTGAGCAGGTCATGCAGGGACTTCAGACACCGGGGGCACATCCAGCCCAACCGGTTGCAGCTGCTTAGGATTATGTAGTTCCTGCCATGCCAGAGGACGAGCATCATAGGTTGGAGAGGTTTGGTAGACTTTAGCCTCCAACCTTCAGCGATGCAGAGTGCGAGGATGCCCAGGGTTTCTTGGATAAGTGTCAGAGGATACTTCGTACAACGGGTATTCTGGAGACCAGCGAGGTCACTTTCACTACTTATTAGTTTTTTGGAGCTGCCTTCACTTAGTGGGAGACTTTTGAGAAGCGTTGGCCTGTTGGTACATCACCCCTTACCTGGTAACAGTTCTCCGTTCTTTTTCTAGAGAAGTATGTGCCAGTCTCACAGAGAGGAGCTGCACAGGAAGTTTGAGTGATTGCGTTAGGGAGAGATGACTATGACACAATATGAGATGAGGTTCTCTTAGTTAGCTCGCCATACAATTTGGTTGGTTCTGATAGATAGAGAGAGAATTAGGAGGTTTGTTGATGGCCGCACTTATCAGCTTCGTATTCTTATGATTAGGGAGAGGGTGACTAGTTCTACCTTCAAAGAGGTTGTAGACATTGCTCGTGAGATTAAGTCTGTTTGCCGCCAGAAGCGAGAGGAAAGGGAGCCCAAGAGACCTCGAGGATCTGGTAGTTATGGTGGTTCTCCTTCGAGAGGTCAGTTTCAGCACGGTAGAGACCGTCCATTCAGGCATTCTCAGCCATCTCGCCCAGGTTATCGTAAGGCATCATCGGGTCGTGGTTCTCACAGTTCTCATCAGGGCCAGTCATCACTTAGTGCCCTTATAGCTCAAAGTTCGTCCCGTGCTCCATCAGTTCAGGGCTCTTCTGTGCCAGGTGCATCAACTAGTCATTTCAGTGCTAGGGGTACCCTTCAGTTCCCTTCTCTGGCACCCGGGAGTTGTTATGAGTGTTGATAGATGGGTTATATGTGGAGGCAGTGTCCTCGTCATCTTGTGGGTCCATCTCAGTAGAGGAGTCAACCATCGACCTCAGCGCCAGTTACTTCACCACCACCCACCCAACCAGCTAGGGGTAGAGGTCAATTAGCTAGGGGTCATCGTAGAGGGGGAGGTCGATCAGGTGGCGGTCAGGCCCATTTTTATGCACTTCTAGCTAGACCCAAAACTATTGCTTCTGATGCTATTATCACAAGTATTATTTCAGTCTGCCACAAAGATGCCTCTGTATTATTTGTTCCGGGTTCCAACTTTTCTTAAGTGTCATCATACTTTGCTCGTTATTTGGGTACTCCTTTTGAGTCTCTTGTTTCACCTGTTCATGTATCTACCCCGGTGAGCGATATTGTTGTTGTAGACCGTGTGTACCAATCATATATGGTGACTGTGAGCACGTGATTTTTGCCTCACGAAAACTACTCCAAAATAAATCAAAAATAAAATTAATTTCTTTTAGTGTGCAATTTTAGAATTTGTGTTGCGTTTATTAATTGTTTGTGTTTTGTCTGTAAATGTTAACGTTGTTATAATTAAACGAAAATAAAAATACATGTTTCATGCATATCTAGGATTTAATTATGCATTTTAAAAATAATTGAAATAAAATCACAAAAATATGCATTTGTTCTAGTTTTAATGTTTCACTGTGTGATTAACGCTTTGTCTATGTGTTAAATAATTGTTAAAAAGTAATTAATATTTTTGTAAGGTTAAAATTGTTTTATAATTTTTATTAGGATTTTTTATACTTAGGATTAAAATTAGGAAATGTAAAATAAGTTTTAAATGTAAAAATCGGACCTGGACCTAAATCCAGGCCCAAACAAAAAAAATTTCAACCCTCCACAGCCCAATCCCAACACTCCCATGTCCGGTCCAATTCAAACGAACCAAACGACAACGTTTGGTCGTATTTCATCAAGGGCCGTTGGATCAAATCCATCCAACGGCTGAGATCTTACAACCCTTACGCATAACCCTTACCCGACCCATTGCCTCGATTCAACCCGTTCCTCCGAATTAAACCAAACGACGTCGTTTGGTTAAGTGAGCTGATCCTGACCGTGTATCTTACTTGATCGGATGGTCAATATTCATCCACCCCATCCCTATATAAGTCCAAACCCCGGCCCCCTAATTAAACACCCCCCTCTCCACTGTTCATCATCGTCTCCAAAAACACACACCTAACCCTAGCCGCCCTAATTCCCCATTGCCTGAAACCCGGCGGCAACAACGCCGCCGGTCACCACCTTAACACCCCAGACTCCTCACAACCTCCTCTTCACGGATCTGGCATTAGTTTCCTTCGAATCAGGCCCCAACTCTTCGAATCTTAAATCGAAGGTTGGCCTGAAAACCTTATCTTCTCCAATGGCCTCCAAAGTAACACCACAGCTTCCCCTAAATACCCTCACCACGGATCTGTTAGTAGCATGGCTCGAATCCTCCTGGAACTGCTCGAATCTTCATTTGAAGATTCGAGTGAAACCTGACCCTATCCCAACCTACCTCAAACTCACACCAGTTACCCACCTGACCTCCCTCGTGCCTAGAATACCATTGGTTTGATTCGAATATACCTAGAAATGTTCGGATTTGAAATCAAAGAATCAGAAACCCTAAAAATTTCAATTTTTGGGGTTTTCCCCAAATTAAATAAAAGGTTGGGGTCTAATCGACCTTAGTCGAAGTATTTTCAGTTGAGAATACTTCGACTAAGGTCTGTTTGATTTCAAAAGTTCGAATCCAAGTTGCCCCTGTGTCCGTGTGAATTTGAAGAAGTAAAGGTATTTTCCCTATTTTTCTTTTGTTTCCTATGTGTATAATGTTGTTTGTTTCAGTAGCTGGTGTAATTTTTCATATTTGTTTAGTTGGTTCCGTGATTCTGTCTCATACCCGTCTATTTGATCAAAATTATACTATTGTTTCTGTTGGTATGATTACTTGTAATGTGTGTAATCGACTCGATTAAGTTCGTCGATTAGTTATATTATGAATTCTCGTTTATGATAATACTGATTGAAACAATCTGTTTCTATTTTTATAGACTGTTTGTTGACAATTGTTGTAGATAATCTGTTTAATTAATACTCTTCAATTAAATCACCCTTGTTTATATTTCAATGAGTCTGTCAAAATAAATGTTGTGTATATATTGTTTCCTGAACATTAAGTTTCAGGGCATTGTCAGTATATTGACAATGCTCCTATGTTTGTTTGATTTTAGTCCAATGTTGAAATTCAGTTTAACTTGTTATGTTGAATTCAGTATAATGTTGTTGTGATGTTGGGTTTGAATTCAAGTTTACAGGGGTTGGTTAAATACAATTGTATTAGGAGATTAATTATAGGATTGGTTATAGCTGCTTGAACAGATTATAAAATCTGTTCTATATCAGATTCTGATTTTTAGTTTAAAAAAAGACAGTAATAACAGTAGGATTTCAGGGGTATTTCTGGGGATAAAACAGTGAGGGTAACATGATAATAGTAGTGTGCTGATAGTGGAATGTTAGTGGCTATTAATTAATGGGATAATGGGAAACAAAGGGTAATGGGAGTGCTGGAAATCAGGAAAAATTCACTTAATGGGATTTAAAGTAGTTAAAAGCAGATTTGGATATGATTTTCTGGGTTTTAAAAGAAGAAGGGGTCCAGACAGCAGGCTGCAAATAGAGAGGCAGACCTGTATAAGATAGAGGGGATTAGGACTGATTTAGAGAGAGATTTTGAATACATAGAAGAGAGACATTAAGAGGAAAAAGAGAGAAAAAATCTGGAGGAATACACAGAAATACATATATACAGAGAGAAAATCTTGACAGAAAGAGAGGAAAACTGAACAGAAAAATCAGAAATAGGAATCTGAAACAGATAGAAGAACGAAACTGAAATGTGAAACAGATAGAAGAAAGAAACTGAAATCTAAAAATGTTATTTTTCTAGAATCTATCCGTTGTTTGTTTGTGGATATTGTTCGGTTCAAATCTGAAATTTTTCTCAAGTTTCTGTTACTGTTCATCTGGGTTAACGGGTCTTGTTCAGACCTGCTGTGTTATTGGTATATTCTGCTGATTTTGTTACTGCTGCTACTGCTGAAATTTACTCCTTCTACCTTCATTTCCAGGTACATATCTTTTAAACTCATGTTGTGAATATCTCCAGCATAGCAAATAAATGAAGTTTGGAGTTATAATTCTGTCTTCTATTCATCTAAGGTCTTTAGTTTAAAAGTTTGGTTTTGTTTCAATTGATTAATATAGTAGCATGTTTTGACGTGATGACTATAAGTTAAATGTAATTTCTTGAAGTTCGTATAAGTGTTGTAATAAGGTTAATTTCGAAATTTTCATTAAGTGAATATATAATTGAGTTGTCAAGGTAGGGAACATGGCATAAAGTTGACCATTATTTAAATTTTATGGTATTGTTAGCTAAGTAAAGAGTAATGTAGAAATATCAAGAAAACTACATTACTAACCTCTGTTGTTAAATAAGGTTAAAATGGTGTTGGTGGTATTTTTCGTATATAAGATAACGGATGTGTGTATAACCATTAGTGAAAGGTGATTTGATATAGCTCATTACGATGTTAGAATGTTATGAATGTTTCAGACGTACAATTATGTTGCATGTAAGGCAATTTTATTGAATCGATTTGTATAATAATTCCCTTTCTTATCAACTTGATGCCTATCTACCATCGTAAACAAATTAACCAAACGATTACAACTTTGGATTAAAAACAAGTAATGAAGAAGGTGATTAGGTTTATAGATTATAACAATTTTTTTTAAAAAAAATATATATATATAAAAAATAGCATTCGGCTCAAATAGAATAATGAAAATTCTTCGAAAACATCTCTTCCTTTCATAAATCAATTTTTTTAGTTTCATACGCAATTCATTTTTTGGTATACACATATTGCATTTACGAGAAAAATGGTAGTTTTAATTACTCGTTGTTCATTTTTACTCCGTAAATACGAATGTTTTTTTTTTGCGGAATATAATTCATAATATATATATATATATATATATATATATATATATATATAATTTGTGGTTGGCACTCAATAAATTGAGAATTCTTTTCAAGAAATATAGAGACGTCTAAATCAATGTTTCTCTATGGCTTTCATATAAAAATAAGTGGATATAATAAACAATTTGTAAACAAATTTATACTACCATCAAGAATATTTTTGTGATTAGGGATACGTTCGCGTAACCTAATTATATTTCTAAAGGCAATTCGGATTATGCGTTCGCGCAACTTCGATCGAATATTTAATAAAAGGGATTTCTCGGAGAATATCATTATTAATTTCATAAAAACCCGAGATGTGAGGTTCACTACTTAATTATACCAAAAGGGCGAATGTTCTTGATTTTATTTAAAGCATAATTTCGAAAATAATTATTTTAATAAAAATATTATCTATATTATTGTGTACACGTGCGCGTGACACAACTCCGCATGTTTTAAAAAATATAATTTATAACACGAATATACGTACGCGTGATTCGATTCAAAGAAGGGTCTTTAAATCTAAATAGAAGCGGTAACAATAAAATCATGCAATAAAAATGTATTTAACAAATCAAAATAATCAAGCCAAATATAACAGTTGAGCGACCGTGCTAGAACCACGGAACTCGGGAATGCCTAACACCTTCTCCCGGGTTAACAGAATTCCTTATCCGGATTTCTGGTTCGCAGAATAATAAACAGAGTCATATTCTCCTCGATTCAGGGATTAAAATTGGTGACTTGGGATGCCTTAAAATTCCCAGGTGGCGACTCTGAAACAAATAAATAAATCCCGTTTCGACCGTCCTTTAATTGGAGAAAACTCCCTACGCGCCTCCTACGGGCGCGGAAAAAGGAGGTGTGACAGTGACTATTGGGGACTCTGCTAGGGACATAAGTGAAAACTGTAACCCAGAACCACTGGTTCAGGGTTTAAGAATTCGAGCTTAAAATAACTGTTATAGTTGGCTTTATTTATTATTTGATTTTTACATGATATATGCCCAATGTGCTAAATGACACTTTTACCGCTTTAATATTATTTGAATTATGAATATATACAACTGCTACGAAACCCCCTTCTTTCTGAGTCTTCTAAATTTATGGTGCACACGTGCGCGTGACCCACCTTTCTGTTAAAGTCATACCAAATAAGACGAAGTTGGGACAAGTAACTAGGCCGGGTAGACTTTCGTGCTCCCGGTACGTTGCCCCCACTTCGGCTCAAACTGTCCGTTTGGGTGAGCCAGGTTTAGAACAATATGCCTCAGGTTTTTCACCTAGAATAACTCAGCCATGTACCGGATCCCTAGTAGGAACGTCTATTTGCATCATGTACATTTGGCCTTGGAGACTCAACACAGGGGTTGGGTCTGTCTAGGACAGGTGAACCCGAAATAAAAAGACCATCCTGATGCATCCTACTTGCTACCTGTGCATTCATTTGCCTCGGATTTGCTTGTTGACCAGCTTAATTGAAAATATTTTTGAGAGCCGTGGAATAAAATGGGTTATTTTTAGAAAATTCCCAAAAAATAGTTTTAAATCTTGAAATAAAAGTGTTTAATAAATAAAAATTGAAAATGATTTTTTTTAGTGTATATTTTCAAAATGAGTCTTGACTTTATTAAAATTAAATTTCAGATACAAAATGAGCACCACACAAACCCCCCCCCCCATCCACGAATACAGACGAGTTTCTATTTCAGCTTCAAATGTGGTGGTATGAAATAGGCGAAGACGGTAAAAAATGGGTCGTCAAGCATTTGGGAAATCTCACGGATATTATGAAAGTACCCCGTGATGATCTGATTGCGGCGTTAGTAACTTTTTGGGACCCTGTTCACAATGTCTTTCGTTTCTCTGATTTCGAGCTTACTCCTACATTAGAGGCGATAGCTGGATATGTTGGTTTTGACGGAAGTCTAAGAAATCAAAACCTAATATTTACAAAGGCTCCCTCGGTACATCGATTTTTCGGTCTTCTGAACATCAGTAATCAAATCAGGAAAAGCAATGTCATCAACGGATGTTGTTCTTTCAACTTCTTGTATTCAAGGTTCGGAAAGCCAGATGGATTTGAAATTCACGAGAAAGGCCTTACTAACAAGCAAAACAAAGACACCTGGCAGATTCACCGTCGCTTCGCCTTCATAGTGGCTTTTCTAGGAATCATGGTCTTCCCAAACAAAGAGCGAACAATTGATATTCGCACGGCAAAAGTTGTACAGGTCCTCACCACCAAGTAAAATCACACTCTTGTCCCGATCATTCTCTCAGACATTTATCGGGCATTGACTTTATGTAAATCAGGGGAAAAAATCTTCGAAGGATGCAAAATTTTGTTGCAAATGTGGGTGATTGAACATCTCCAACATCAACCCAAGATCATACAATACGGTCCAAGCAATGATAATTGCATCGAGAGTCATGATGAAAGATCAAAAGATTATAAGTCCCCAGAAGGGATAGAAGCATGGGTATCTCATCTAAGGGCTTTAACGGCAAATCAAATTGAGTGGACTTTGGGATGGCTCCCGATGAGGGAAGTGATACACATGTCAACCTCAAATAGTTATTTGCTACTATTGGGATTGAGAAGCATCCAGCCATATGCGCCACTAAGAGTCCTAAGACAACTAGGGAGATACCAAGTAGTTCCTGATGATGAAGATTTGAGTATGCAAGTAATCGAATTACACCCTGAAGCCACTATTCCCGAGGCTCTAATTCAGCAGATGTGGAATGGATGTAGATACTTGAAAAGTGATACTCAAGTCCCAGACACTACAAGGGGTGAAATAAATCCTGGGTATGCAAGGTGGTTCGAGAAACGGTCTCGCGTGGATGATGTACCAGAACCCGAGCTAAGTAGGCCAACAAAAAGACCCCATGTTCAAAACTTTAATGATAAAATTCAAGAGCGGTTGATTTGGGGAGAAAAGGAAAAGGGGTACAAAGCAACTATCCATGCCCTAAAGGAAAATCTGAGGAGCCTCAGTCTGGAGAAAGATTTGCAAGCACAAGAAGCTGAAGGTGAGAAGAAGAGTCTAGCTTGTGAGAAGGAAATCTTCATGCTCGATTTCAAAAAATGAAAAAGGCTTCTGAAACACCAATGAGGAGTTGGAAGGATAAAAAAATCATTGCCAATCTTTTTGAAAGAATGCAAGATTATGATTCCATTCTTGCTAAAAACGAAAGGGCGTTGAGCAAAGCAAAAGAAAGAATCCAACAATTAAACGAAGAAGCCAGATCTAATAAGGAACGCCAGGTAAGGCAATCCGAAGAAGATAGGGCACAATTCAAGAAGGAAAAAGACCATTGGATACGATCAGAAGACCAACTTCGTGCACAACTAGAAGAGGCAAGAAGATACAACAGAGAACATCAACAAACGGACATCGACAGAGAAAGAGCACAGGCAAGATTAGAGCAGGCTAGACTCCGAGCTCTATTAGAGTCAGCTCTAGATCGTGAAGACCGTGTCAGAGATATAGCCACCACTCGCCAGCAGCAATTGCAGAACCAAGACCAACGTCTCCAAGATATCAGGGCACAAATCCACGACCTGGCGGTCTACACCTCTCAAAGTTATGTAAACTGCCAAGGAATGGATTATGAAAGGTTTACAGAGCATGCACCCATTTTTGCCCGTCATCTATCAATAGAGTTGGAAAGGATGTATCGTACGCTGGGAGGTCATCCAGGTCAAGCCCCACATTGAGCAGATAATCCAATGATTGACAACAAAAGTGGAAAGTGGGGCATGTTGTGAGATGTTAAGAGTTTTATCTTTTATTTTGATTTAAGTGTGTGTGTTTCAAACCATTTTCTTATAAGGTTTTCAAATGTAATGTCTGTTCCATCTTTGTATAATGAATAAAAGTGTTTGCCTTACGGTCCGAACTGTGCAAGGTCTGATTCATGCGGGGGCATGATACGTAGGTAATCTCTATAAGATTCGATCACAATACAATAAAAAATGTATATAAGAAAATAAAATAAGAGTGAACAACAATAAAAGACCAAGAAAAGCTGGGATGACGCAAGCAGCCTAGCAAATGCATAATAGAAATGGGTTATTTGTCTAGGAGCATCGCATCTCAACGTGTAATTGTATATGTGTTAAACTCTCAAAACTAACAAGTTTGCTCATTTCCAGAATTCAAGCAGTTAGTTTCTCTAAAGAGTATACTGGCATATTATCATTATCACACGAGAACAAAAGGACCAATACCCGAAAGTATGTCTATCCCAGATGTTGACACAGGTATTGAGATAGAGGAGAGGATGTCGGGAAAATGAAAGAAGAGATGTTTAAACTCAAGCAGCAAATGGCTGAGATGTACCAGGCCTGGTCTACAGGGCAGTCACCCCCATCTTACCCAACTAACCCTGCTCCATCAATGGCCCAAACTCAGGATAATCTTACCACTGAATTATCCCCAAATTTCCCCATCTACCAACACTACCGAGGCACCACCTCTCAGACACCGCAGTCTCCCCTCCTAAACCAGTTCCATACTTTCCTCCACCAGTGACTCCTGTTTTCGTAGCACCTCCCCCGGCTACATTCCACAAATCTCCTAGTGAGCCCATATTCCAGGCCCAGGACAATCAATATTACCCCCGGAGCCCACCTTCAAGGCCTCCGAAATCCATTCAACTACTCCTCATTTTGACCTCCCAACCGAAATTGACAAACTAGTCAAAAATGCTGAACAAGAAGAGATGTTCAGAAAGGTCAAAAGCCTAGAACAATCGTTCCGAGACATGCGAGGGTTAGGAGGACAGGTCAGTGTGGCCTACAAAGATTTATGCTTATTCCCAAATGTGCAATTGCCAGTTGGCTTCAAGTTGCCCAAATTTGACCTATACAATGGGCACGACGACCCAGTAGCCCACTTAAGGGGTTTCTGCAGCAAGATGCGAGGAGCTGGGGGAAAGGATGAATTATTGATGGCTTACTTCAGTCAAAGTTTAAGCGGATCAGCTTTGGAGTGGTATACACGCCAGGACCATGGGAGATGGTACACCTGGGATGACCTGGCACAGGCATTTGCATACCATTTCCAATACAATCTGGAAATCATCCCAGATCGACTATCTTTGACAAAATTTGAGAAAAAACACAATGAAAGTTTCAGAGAGTATGGCTTCCGGTGGAGAGAACAGGCAGCAAGAGTGGATCCTCCTATGAAGGAGAGTGAAATGGTAGACTACTTCCTTCAAGCCTTGGAACCAACTTACTATGCCCATTTGGTTTCAGCGGTAGGTAAATCATTCAACGAAGTAGTAAAGATGGGAGGTATGGTGGAAGAAGGCCTCAAGACAAATAAAATCATGAGCTATTCAGCAATTAAGGCAACTACTCAAGCTATTCAAGGCGGGGTAGGAGGAATCGGAAGAAAGAAAAGGGAGGAAGCAGCGGTAGTTGATTTAGGAACTTGGTTGGGATCGAGAGGTTCACCTCCTTACTATAATCAACATCGACCTCACCAATCAACTCACCACCACAATTCATCTCAACACTACTATCACCCTTCGGAACCTCATTTCTCCATCAATCATACACAAGCATACAATCATCCCCCGACACACGCTAACTGGCGTGCTCCTGTCATATCAGGTACTCACCCACGAGCCTATCCCGGACCAGGTTTCAGGCCTAGGCTAGCATTCAGGGGAGAAAGGGAACAGAAAAAGAAAACCTACACTCCATTGGGAGAGTCTTACACTAGTCTGTTCCACAGGTTGAGACAGCTGGACATGCTAAGACCAATACAATCCAAGCTACCCAATCCTCCTCCAAAGAATCTGGACTACACCATTAGCTGTGAGTATTGTTCCGGTACACCAGGCCATGATACGGAAAAATGCTGGCATTTAAAAAATGCAATACAAGAGCTGATTGATACTAATAAAATCGAGGTTCAAACCCCCGAAGCTCCCAATATCAACAGAAATCCAATGCCAGCCCATCAGGAGGCTAATATGATAGAAATAGTACAGGTTGATGGGGAGACAAAGAAGCCGTCACAAACCGTCATGATGATCAGGTCTCATGAAGCCAAGCCGGATAAGCAGTTAACAGAGGAGAAGTCGGTACCTAAGCAAAACAGAAATGATGATGAACCATTTGTGGTAGTCGAGAAGGGATCTTCGAGCAAAGTAGCCACAAAGCCAGAAAGGCCGAAAGTGATAGTACCAGGGGTTGCCAGCAAATCCATTGTATTCGTGGAAGGAGCCCGTACAGATCGGGTTATTATCAAACCTGTAACCCAGCTACTAGTGATCAACAACAAGGCCATTCCATGGAACTATGAACGGGTGACTGTAATGTACAAGGGAAAAGAAGTCAAGGAAGAAGTCTGTGAGGTGCAAGGCTTGACTCGTTCGGGAAGATGTTTTACTCCCGAAGAGTTAAGAAAAACTAAAAATAATCCAACACCAATAAAGAAAGCTGTGACGGAAGAAGAAGCGGAAGAATTCTTAAGAAAAATGAAGCTCCATGACTATTCTGTTGTGGATCAACTGAAGAAGACGCCCGCTCAAATTTCATTATTATCATTACCGATCCATTCAGAGGAGCACCGTCTGGCTTTGATGAAAATCCTGAATGAGGCTCACGTTCCCGATAAAATCTCTTTAAATCATTTGGGAAGAATAGCCAACAAAATCTTTGAGGCGAACAGAATTACATTTTCTGATGATGAATTGCCTGTGGAAGGGACTGAGCACAATAGAGCTCTTTACCTCACCGTAAAATGTGAAAACTCCGTAGTAACCCGGGTATTGGTTGACAACGAGTCAAGTGCAAACATCTGCCCTCTCTCCACTTTAAGCAAATTGAAAATCAAAGAGGAGAGGATCCAGAAGAATAGTATTTACGTACGGGGGTTTGACGGTGGAAACAGAGATTCATTTGGCGACATAGTGTTGGAACTGAATATAGGGCCGGTTGAATTCACGATGGAGTTTCAAGTACTAGACATAACTATTTCTTATAATTTGTTGTTGGGTCGACCATGGATCCATGCTGCTAAAGCAGTCCCGTCAACACTACATCAGGCGGTCAAGTTTGAATGGGATCATCAAGAAATAGTTGTGCATAGGGAAGAAAGTTTAAATGCTCACAGCAGTGCCATTGTACCGGTCAAGGGAATAGAAAATGACCAGGGACCATGGGTATACCAAGTGTCCGATACAGTGTTGGTAGAGAAAATTCCAGAGGGGAAGTACATTCCGAATCCAAAGATAACCTCTGCATCAGTCATGGTAGCCTATGAAATGTTAAAAAATGATTTTATTCCCGGCAAAGGTCTGGGTTCATCTTTACAAGGAATCATACAACCAGTATCTCTCCCCGAGAACTGGGGAACATTTGGTTTGGGATTCATACCAACTGTCACCGACGTGAGAAAGGCCAGAAAGCTGAAACAAAAAGCATGGGTTCTTCCAAAACCAGTCCCACATCTATCAAATTCTTTTGTCAAGACCGATGCTAAAAATCGCCCGATAACAACAATTCCTAAATCCCTGGTCAATCCCGAGGAGGAATTAATTGAAAGATTCGAGAAATTGTTTAACGATGTGAATATGGTGGAAAGCGGGGAAGGTTGCAGCAACGCAGAAGTTCAATTTGTTGGGCCAGAAACAAAGCTTAATAATTGGAAAGCCACTCCTCTCCCCATTCGAAAGGAGTCTTGGTAGTTTATTTTGATTTTCCTTCAGTTTGTTTGGGTTACTTCAGGGTTGTAATCCCAATGTTTATCTTACAGTTTGTTTGAAGTGTGCAAACCTTGTTATCTTTCATAATCCAATAAAAAGCAGTTTCCTTTTTATTATCATTCCTGATAGTTTTCTTTTCTTTTTCTTCTTTCCTGTACAGTTCTTTTTACGCTGGCTCTAGTGATATAGCATGCATGAGGAATCCTCAGCCCAGTCTTAAAAATCAATCTGCTTCCGAAATAATAATTCAAGAAATATATTGTGATTATGAATCAGAATATGATGAGGATGAGGCTTTCGAAGAGATTAGTAAAGAGTTAATTCATTTTGAAGAAAAAACCAAACCTAACTTGGGTGATACCGAAGACATCAATATAGGGGACACGGATAATATCCAAGAAACTAAAATAAGTGTCCACCTTGAACCAGGGATCCGAGAAGAGTTAATTAAAGCACTCATAGAATTCAAAGATGTTTTTGCATGGTCATATGACGACATGCCGGGCTTGAGCACTGATTTAGTAGTTCACAAATTGCCCACCGATCCAATGGTGCCTCCTGTCAAGCAGAGGCTGAGAAAATTCAAGCCTGATATGAGTGTGAGAATTAAGGAAGAAATCACCAAACAGTTGGAAGCAAAGGTCATTCGAGTCACTCGATATCCTGTTTGGTTAGCTAATATCGTTCCTGTACCAAAGAAAGACGGCAAAATTAGAGTATGCGTCGACTACCGCAATCTCAACAAAGCAAGTCCAAAGGATAATTTCCCATTACCCAATATCCATATTTTGATCGATAATTGTGCCAAGCATGAGATAGGATCTTTCGTGGATTGTTATGCCGGGTATCATCAAATTCTAATGGATGAAGAAGATGCAGAAAAGACGGCATTCATCACACCATGGGGAACTTATTGCTACCGGGTAATGCCATTCGGTTTAAAGAACGCCGGAGCAACCTATATGAGAGCAATGACCACAGTGTTTCATGATATGATACACAAGGAGATTGAGGTATACGTGGACGATGTGATCATAAAATCAAAGCATCAGGCCGACCACGTTGGGGATTTGAGGAAATTCTTCTTAAGACTTCGCAGGTACAACCTCAAGCTTAACCCTGCCAAATGCGCATTTGGAGTTCCATCTGGAAAGTTGCTGGGATTCATAGTCAGTCGACGAGGCATCGAGCTAGACCTGTCAAAAATTAAAGCCATCCAAGAATTGCCACCACCAAGGAACAAAACTGAAGTAATGAGTTTGTTAGGGATGTTGAATTACATCAGCAGGTTTATTGCTCAGCTCACGACAACTTGTGAGCCTATTTTCAAATTGTTGAAAAAGGATGCTGCGGTCAAATGGACCGATGAGTGTCAAGAAGCATTTGATAATATAAAAAGGATACTTGTCGAACCCACCCGTGATGGTCCCGCCAGAGCCAGGAAGACCTCTAATTCTTTACTTGACGGTCTTGGAAAATTTATTTGGTTGTGTATTGGGGAAACATGACCTCACCGGCAGAAAAGAACAGGCCATCTACTACCTTAGCAAGAAATTCACGGCTTATGAGGTTAAGTATACTCATCTGGAAAAGACATGTTGCGCCCTAACGTGGGTAGCTCAGAAGTTGAAACACTATTTGTCGTCCTACACTACTTACCTCATTTCGCGTTTGGATCCGTTGAAATATATTTTTCAAAAGCCTATGCCAACGGGAAGACTTGCAAAGTGGCAAATATTGCTCACAGAATTTGACATCATCTATGTGACTCGAACTGCAATGAAAGCCCAAGCACTGGCTGATCATTTAGCTGAAAACCCGGTCGACGAGGAGTACGAGCCATTGAAAACCTATTTTCCCGATGAAGAAATAATGCATATCGGTGAGATGGAGCAAATTGAAAAATCTGGCTGGAAACTTTTCTTTGATGGGGCCGCTAATATGAAAGGAGTCGGGATAGGAGCTGTAATCATTTCTGAAACAGGGCATCACTATCCTGTTACGGCTCAACTACGATTTTATTGCACCAATAATATGGCTGAATATGAAGCTTGTATTTTGGGGTTAAGGCTAGCCGCAGACATGGGTATCCAGGAAATCTTAGTCATGGGAGATTCGGATCTTCTGGTACATCAAATTCAAGGAGAATGGGAAACCCGAGACTTGAAGCTCATACCATACCGACAATGTCTACATGATCTTTGTCAGCGGTTTCAATCAGTGGAGTTCCGACATATTCCAAGGATCCATAATGAGGTTGCCGATGCATTGGCTACCCTGGCATCAATGTTGCACCATCCAAACAAAGCTTATGTAGATCCACTACATATTCAAGTCCACGATCAGCACGCTTATTGCAATATGGTTGAAGAGGAATTTGACGGTGAACCGTGGTTCCACGACATCAAGGAGTATATCAGGATGGGGATATATCCAGCAGAAGCCACAGGGGATCAAAAGAGAACCATTAGGCGATTGACAAATGGATTCTTCTTAAGCGGAGGAGTTTTGTATAAAAGAACACCAGACCTTGGATTATTAAGATGTATAGATGTCAGACAAGCTACAGCTGTTATGTCTGAAGTACATTCGGGAGTTTGCGGACCCCACATGAACGGATATGTGTTGGCAAAGAAAATCCTCCGAGCTGGTTATTATTGGCTTACCATGGAGCGAGATTGTATCAGTTTTGTGCGCAAGTGTTATCAATGCCAGATACACGGAGATTTGATTCATTCTCCACCATCTGAGTTGCACACAATGTCAGCACCATGGCCCTTCGTCGCCTGGGGCATGGATGTGATTGGACCAATTGAGTCGGCAACATCCAATGGGCACAGGTTCATTCTGGTAGCCATTGATTATTTTACCAAATGGGTTGAGGCCAAAACATTCAAATCAGTGACCAAGAAAGCTGTGGTCGATTTTGTTCACTCAAATATCATATGTCGATTCGGAATCCCAAAGGTGATCATCACAGATAACGGTGCTAATCTTAACAGTAACTTAATGAAGGAAGTATGTCAACAGTTTAAGATTACACATCGCAACTCTACCCCATATCGGCCCAAGGCGAATGGAGCAGTCGAGGCAGCCAACAAAAACATAAAGAAGATACTTCGGAAAATGGTAGAAGGTTCAAGACAATGGCATGAAAAACTACCATTTGCATTATTGGGATATCGCACTACTTTTCGCACTTCAGTAGGAGAAACTCCTTATTTGTTGGTATATGGCACTGAAACAGTAATTCCTGCAGAAGTTGAGATTCCTTCCCTTCGGATCATCGCCGAAGCAAAGATTGATGATGATGAATGGGTCAAAACCCTTCTGGAACAGTTAAACTTGATTGATGAAAAACGATTGGCCGCAGTATGTCATGGCCAATTGTATCAAAGAAGAATAGCAAGAGCATACAACAAAAAGGTGCGTCCCCGGAAGTTTGAAGTGGGTCAACATGTGCTGAAACGTATTCTTCCACATCAGGTTGAGGCAAAAGGCAAATTTGCCCCGAATTGGCAAGGACCATTCATTGTGACCAGAGTATTATCGAATGGTGCACTATGCTTAACAGATATTGAAGGCAAATGCATAGACATGGCTATCAATTCTGACGCGGTAAAGAGATATTATGCATAACTTTTTGAATGTTTGTATTTAGCATTATTTCGAAGATTGGAATGACAAAGGCAATTTATTCTGCTATCCAAACACTATACCCTTTGCTTCCCCTTTGATCCATATTTGTTTCTTTCCTACCCTCTCTTGGAATCAACGAAAATCAAATATGAAATAATTAATAAATATAAAAAAATCAATATTATTTAGTGAACTACGTTTGACCTGATTCCTCAAAGAAGGATACGTAGGCGCCTCACGGCTCGGTCATAGGGTGCACAATATGCATAATCTGCACAAAAAGAAACATTAAGAGACCCCAATCAAGAAACTGGGGCAGGAATTGTATTAGAGATAAGAAAAAGATTCCAAGAGTTGTAATTTTAAACCCATATCAAAACTGTTTAAATTTTGATACCTTTCCATTCCAACCCCATACCAAAAAGACCTTTCGACCGATCTTAGAAAAATGCCGAGTCGAGCAAATGAAGATGGTTCCTAACACTCTGGTCCAAACAAGAAAAGAAAGTAAAAATGAGAGAGTTTTATAGGTGAAAACCCACACGGGCACCATGAGACGACGAAAGTTGAGAGAAAGTAAAATGAGAGAGTCTTATTGGTGAAAACCTTCGCAGGCACCATAAGGCGAAAAGGAATGAAGAAATAAACAAATGAGGAAGGTTTGCCGGTGAAAACTCTTTTAGATACAGCGACCCAAATTGGGTTATGGAAAATTTGGGAAAACAAAATGAATCAATTGAAAAGAGGTTGGTTAAAAAGACTGGGTTGATTAATCCAAAATGCATACCATGATCATTGGTGCCAGTGACTCCAATCAGATAAGTCCTTTATTTTTTCTCCCATAGTCATCAAAATTTGGATTTTTCTTTTCATTCTAGATTTTCGAAATCGTCATGTTTTCGTCACTAATAATCTTACTCTTCTAAAGTTTTTGAGATGAGTTTTGTTCCAAACAAATAAGAAGGAATGTCAAGGTATACTACCAAGATTGAAGATTGCATAGGACAAAGATACGGCCATGATGGGTAGGAAGTAATAGGATAAAAAAAATAAGATATGGGTGTAAGAAAGTGGAATAAAAAATGGATCAGCAATGTCAGGAGAGACATATGATTACGGTTAAAAGGGTTTGAAATGAAAACATACAGTTGGGGATCCTATAGTTAAGGATCAATTACAAGGACAAAACAGTCTTTACAAACATTCCAAGGCGATAAAACAAGACGAAGAGAAGCCCCACCATCGACAAGAATGCCCAGTTAACCACCATATTTTAAACTAACGAAGTTTTCTGTGATTTGAAACAGGGGCAAAAACAACATTTGTGTCAGGAAACACCCGGTAATTTTTTTTAGAAGAAATCAGACGTCCACCTGGAGAATGAGGATGAAGAATTGAAGAAATCAGGCGTCCACCTGGAGAATGAGGATGAAGAATTGAAGAAGAAATCAGGCGTCCACCTGGAGAATAAGGATGAAGAATTAAAGAAGAAATCAGGCGTCCACCTGGAGAATGAGGATGAAGAATTTAAGAAGAAGTCAGGCGTCCAACCTGGAGAATGAGGATGAAGAATTTAAGAAGAAATCAGGCGTCCACCTGGAGAATGAGGATGAATAATTGAAGAAGAAGTCAGGCGTCCACCTGGAGAATGAGGATGAAGAATTTAAGAAGAAATCAGGCGTCCACCTGGAGAATGAGGATGAAGAATTTAAGAAGAAATCAGGCGTCCACCTGGAGAATGAGGATGAAGAATTTAAGAAGAAATCAGGCGTCCACCTGGAGAATGAGGATGAAGAATTGAAGAAATCAGGCGTCCACCTGGAGAATGAGGATGAAAAATTTGAGAAGAAGTCAGGCGTCCACCTGGAGAATGAGGATGAAGAATTTAAGAAGAAATCAGGCGTCCACCTGGAGAATGAGGATGAAGAATTGAAGAAATCAGGCGTCCACCTGGAGAATGAGGATGAAGATTTCAAAAGAAGAAATCAGGCGTCCACCTGGAGAATGAGGATGAAGAATTTAAGAAGAAGTCAGGCGTCCACCTGGAGAATGAGGATGAAGAATTTAAGAAGAAGTCAGGCGTCCACCTGGAGAATGAGGATGAAAAATTGAAGAAGAAATCAGGCGTCCACCTGGAGAATGAGGATGAAGAATTTAAGAAGAAGTCAGGCGTCCACCTGGAGAATGAGGATGAAAAATTGAAGAAGAAATCAGGCGTCCACCTGGAGAATAAGGATGAAGAATTGGAAGAGAAATCAGGCGTCCACCTGGAGAATGAGGATGAAGAAATAAAGAAGAAATCAGGCGTCCACCTGGAGAATGAGGATGAAAAAAAAAATTAAGAAGAAGTCAGGCGTCCACCTGAATAACAAGGATGAAGGATCGAAAAGGCAATCAGGCATCCACCTAGAGAATAAGGAAATACAATTGAAGGATCAGCAATCAGGTGCCCACCTGAAGAACAGAATGGCAATATAGTTTGACATTACGGATGAAGTCAAAAGCTCGCCCATGTGAGAAAGGAGCACAAGTAAAGTCAATAAAGCAGAGGATTCCAACCAAATCCCCAGCAGGAAACACAAGAGTCCCAAACAGAAAAAGGAAATATGGGACACAATGAAAGGAAATGCAGAATAAGCCAAATACCCAAGAATCACCAAGATATGAAGACAACAAGAAACGCAAGGGCATGATCTAGATAATATTTTGCAATTCATGTACCATAGTCTAGTTTAGCTTTTTGTATTACCTTTGAAGCAAGGTGTAATAAGGAGTTCAGCAAGCGGTAAAAGCAGCACGAAACAACAGTAGCATCACAGTCCCATGGTAGTCCCAGCTACCCAAAACTTCCCGAACTACATTGACCTGATTCCTTTATAGCCAAGGATATGTAGGAAACCTTTGAAGCAGAGGTTCGGTCAAATCTTTCAAAAAAATGCTTCCCACGGAGTATTTGAACGGGCAAAAATCGCTCGTATCCGCTCACTTTATCTTTGCACGAAAACTCTTCGAGTTTCCGCACAAAGAGGGGCAGCTGTGAGCACGTGATTTTTGCCTCACGAAAACTACTCCAAAATAAATCAAAAATAAAATTAATTTCTTTTAGTGTGCAATTTTAGAATTTGTGTTGCGTTTATTAATTGTTTGTGTTTTGTCCGTAAATGTTAACGTTGTTATAATTAAACGAAAATAAAAATACATGTTGCATGCATATCTAGGATTTAATTATGCATTTAAAAAATAATTGAAATAAAATCACAAAAATATGCATTTGTTCTAGTTTTAATGTTTCACTGTGTGATTAACGCTTTGTCTATGTGTTAAAAAATTGTTAAAAAGTAATTAATATTTTTGTAAGGTTAAAATTGTTTTATAATTTTTATTAGGATTTTTTATACTTAGGATTAAAATTAGGAAATGTAAAATAAGTTTTAAAAGTAAAAATCGGACCTGGACCTAAATCCAGCCCCAAACAAAAAAAAATTCAACCCTCCACAGCCCAATCCCAACACTCCCATGTCCGGTCCAATTCAAACGAACCAAACGACAACGTTTGGTCGTATTTCATCAAGGGCTGTTGGATCAAATCCATCCAACGGCTGAGATCTTACAACCCTTACCCATAACCCTTACCCGACCCATTGCCTCGATTCAACCCGTTCCCCCGAATTAAACCAAACGACGTCGTTTGGTTAAATCAGCTGATCCTGACCGTGTATCTTACTTGATCGGATGGTCAATATTCATCCACCCCATCCCTTTATAAGTCCAAACCCCTACCCCGGCCCCCTAGCTAAACACCCCCCCTCTCTACTGTTCATCATCGTCTCCAAAAACACACCCCTAACCCTAGCCGCCCTAATTCCCCATTGCCTGAAACCCGGCGGCAACAACGCCGCCGGTTACCACCTTAACACCCCAGACTCCTCACAACCTCCTCTTCACGGATCTGGCATTAGTTTCCTTCGAATCAGGCCCCAACTCTTCGAATCTTAAATCGAAGGTTGGCCTGAAAACCTTATCTTCTCCAATGTCCTCCAAAGTAACACCACAGCTTCCCCTAAATACCCTCACCATGGATCTGTTAGTAGCATGGCTCGAATCCTCCTGGAACTGCTCGAATCTTCATTTGAAGATTCGAGTGAAACCTGACCCTATCCCAACCTACCTCAAACTCACACCACTTACCCACCTGACCTCTCTCGTGCCTAGAATACCATTGGTTTGATTCGAATATACCTAGAAATGTTCGGATTTGAAATCAAAGAATCAGAAACCCTAAAAATTTCAATTTTTGGGTTCTGCCCCAAATTAAATAAAAGGTTGGGGTCTAATCGACCTTAGTCGAAGTATTTTCAGTTGAGAATACTTCGACTAAGGTCTGTTTGATTTCAAAAGTTCGAATCCAAGTTGCCCCTGTGTCCGTGTGAATTTGAAGAAGTAAAGGTATTTTCCTTATTTTTCTTTTGTTTCCTATGTGTATAATGTTATTTGTTTCAGTAGCTGGTGTAATTTTTCATATTTGTTTAGTTGGTTCCATGATTCTGTCTCATACCCGTCTATTTGATCAAAATTATACTATTGTTTCTGTTGGTATGATTACTTACAATGTGTGTAATCGACTCGATTAAGTTCGTCGATTAGTTATATTATGAATTCTCGTTTATGATAATACTGATTGAAACAATCTGTTTCTATTTTTATAGACTGTTTGTTGAAAATTGTTGTAGATAATCAGTTTAATTAATACTCGTCAATTAAATCACCCTTGTTTATATTTCAATGAGTCTGTCAAAATAAATGTTGTGTATATATTGTTTCCTGAACATTAAGTTTCAGGGCATTGTCAGTATATTGACAATGCTCCTGTGTTTGTTTGATTTTAGTCCAATGTTGAAATTCAGTTTAACTTGTTATGTTGAATTCAGTATAATGTTGTTGTGATGTTGGGTTTGAATTCAAGTTTACAGGGGTTGGTTAAATACAATTGTATTAGGAGATTAATTATAGGATTGGTTATAGCTGCTTGAACAGATTATAAAATCTGTTCTATATCAGATTCTGATTTTTAGTTTAAAAAAACAGTAATAACAGTAGGATTTCAGGGGTATTTCTGGGGATAAAACAGTGAGGGTAACATGATAATAGTAGTGTGCTGAAAGTGGAATGTTAGTGGCTATTAATTAATGGGATAATGGGAAACAAAGGGTAATGGGAGTGCTGGAAATCAGGAAAAATTCACTTAATGGGATTTAAAGTAGTTAAAAGCAGATTTGGATATGATTTTCTGGTTTTTAAAAGAAGAAGAGGTCCAGACAGCAGGCTGCAAATAGAGAGGCAGACCTGTATAAGATAGAGGGGATTGTGACTGATTTAGAGAGAGATTTTGAATACACAGAAGAGAGACATTAAGAGGAAAAAGAGAGAAAAAATCTGGATGAATACACAGAAATACATATATACAGAGAGAAAATCTGGACAGAAAGAGAGGAAAACTGAACAGAAAAATCAGAAATAGGAATCTGAAACAGATAGAAGAACGAAACTGAAATCTGAAACAGATAGAAGAAAGAAACTGAAATCTAAAAATGTTATTTTTCTAGAATCTATCCGTTGTTTGTTTGTGGATATTGTTCGGTTCAAATCTGAAATTTTTCTCAAGTTTCTGTTACTGTTCATCTGGGTTAACGGGTCTTGTTCAGACCTGCTGTGTTATTGGTATATTCTGTTGAATTTGTTACTGCTGCTACTGCTGAAATTTACTCCTTCTACCTTCATTTCCAGGTACATATCTTTTAAACTCATGTTGTGAAAAGCTTCAGCATAGCAGATAAATGAAGTTTGGAGTTATAATTCTGTCTTCTATTCATCTAAGGTCTTTAGTTTAAAAGTTTGGTTTTGTTTCAATTGATTAATATAGTAGCATGTTTTGACGGGATGACTATAAGTTAAATGTCATTTCTTGAAGTTCGTATAAGTGTTGTAATAAGGTTAATTTCGAAATTTTCATTAAGTGAAGATATAATTGAGTTGTCAAGGTAGGGAACATGGTATAAAGTTGGCCATTATTTAAATTTTATGGTATTGTTAGCTAAGTAAAGAGTAATGTAGAAATATCAAGAAAACTA
Source organism: Nicotiana sylvestris (assembly GCF_000393655.2). Classification (NCBI taxonomy): domain Eukaryota; kingdom Viridiplantae; phylum Streptophyta; class Magnoliopsida; order Solanales; family Solanaceae; genus Nicotiana; species Nicotiana sylvestris. The sequence goes on from NC_091068.1 coordinate 37,456,911, forward strand.
CATTACTAACCTCTGATGTTAAATAAGGTTAAAATGGTGTTGGTGGTATTTTTCGTATATAAGATAACGGATGTGTGTATAACCATTAGTGAAAGGTGATTTGATATAGCTCATTACGATGTTAGAATGTTATGAATGTTTCAGACGTACAATTATGTTGCATGTAAGGCAATTTTATTGAATCGATTTGTATAATAATTCCCTTTCTTATCAACTTGATGCCTATCTACCATCGTAAACAAATTAACCAAACGATTACAACTTTGGATTAAAAACAAGTAATGAAGAAGGTGATTAGGTTTATAGATTATAACAATTTTTTTTAAAAAATATATATATAAAAAATAGCATTCGCCTCAAATAGAATAATAAAAATTCCTCGAATACATCTCTTCCTTTCATAAATCAATTTTTTTTAGTTTCATACGCAATGCATTTTATGTAAAAGATATATAGAAGAAGAGTTCGCCTTAAATGAAACAATGAAGATTCTGCAGAAACTATTAATTTGTTTATCATTTTAAGTTCTTTCCCAATTTTATACACCATTCGATTTATGGACATCCAAATGTTGTATCCACAAAAAATGTTAGTTTTAGATACATATTGTCTGTTTTCTTCTTCACGCCATTAATTCTTTAAAATTTGAGATATATGATTCATATGTGTAAAATAAGGCTCGCGGTCAACACGTAATAACAATTTGTAGAGAACCTTATCAAGAATATTTTTGTGATTAGGGATACGTTCGCGTAACCTGATTATATTTCTAAAAGCAATTCGGATTATGCGTTCGCGCAACTTCGATCGAATATTTAATAAAAGGGATTTCTCGGAGAATATCATTATTAATTTCATAAAAACCCGAGATGTGAGGTTCACTACTTAATTATACAAAAAGGGCGAATGTTCTTGATTTTATTTAAGCACAATTTCGAAAATAATTATTTTAATAAAAATATTATCTATATTATTGTGTACACGTGCGCGTGACACAACTCCGCATGTTTTAAAAAATATAATTTATAACACGAATATACGTACGCGTGATTCGATTCAAAGAAGGGTCTTTAATTACAAACAATTTAAATAGAAGCGGTAACAAAAATCGTGCAATAAATCACGTACTTAGCAAATCGATATAATTAAGCCAAGAATAAAAACAGTTAAGCGACCGTGCTAGAACCACGGAATTCGGAAATGCCTAACACTTTCTTCCGGATTAACAGAATTCCTTACTTAGAATGTCTGGTTCGCAGAATAACAAAAAGAGTCATATTCTCCTCGATTTAGGGATTAAAACCGGTGACTTGGGACGCCTTAAAATTCCCAGGTGGCGACTTTGAAACAAATAAATAAATCCCGTTTTGACTGTCCTTTAATTGGAGAAAACTCCCTACGCGCCTCCTACGTGCGCGGAAAAAGGAAGTGTGACAGTGACTATTGGGGATTTGGAGACCGAATGGATCTTTTATTATTACATCTGGTGGATTTCGATGTCATTTTGGGCATAGATTAGCTAGCTCTGTGTCGTGCTATTCTGGACTGTCATGCTAAGACAGTGACATTGGAAATATCGGGTGTGCCACGGATTGAGTGGCAAGATGTGACTAATTATGTTCCCAGTAGAGTGATCTCATTCTTGAAGGCCCAACGTATGGTTGGGAAGGGTTGTCTTTCTTATATAGCCTTTGTGAGGGATGTCGGTGCTGAGACTCCCAGTATTGATTCTTTTCCAGTTGTGAGGTGATTTTCCCGATGTGTTTCCTGCAGACCTGCCGGGCATGCCACTAGACATGGATATTTATTTTGGTATTGACCTAGTGCTGGGCACTCAGCCCATTTCTATTCCGCCGTATCGTATGGCACCAGCGGAGTTGAAAGAGTTAAATGAGCAGCTTTAGGAACTCCTGGATAAAGGGTTCATTCGGCCTAGTGTGTCACCTTGGGGTGTGCCGATTCTGTTTATGAAGAAGAAGGATGACACTATGAGGATGTGCAATTATTATAGGCAATTGAACAAAGTAACAGTTAAGAACAAGTATCCTTTGCCTCGCATTGATGATTTATTTGACCAGCTTCAGGGAGCGAGAGTGTTCTCCAAGATTGATCTCCGTTCAGGTTATCACCAGTTGAAAATCAGGGACTCAGATATTCTTAAGACGGTTCAGGACTCGATATGGTCATTATGAATTCTTGGTGATGTCTTTTGGGCTGACCAATGCCCAGCCGCGTTCATATATTTGATGAACAGTGTGTTCCGACCTTATCTCAACTCGTTTGTCATAGTCTTCATTGATGATATTCTGGTGTATTCGCGTAGTCAGGAGGAGCACGCGGAGCATTTGAGAGTTGTATTGTAGAGATTGAGAGAGGAGAAGCTTTATGCAAAAATCTCCAAGTGTGAGTTTTGGCTCAGTTTAGTGGCTTTCTTGGGGCACGTGGTGTGTAGCAAGGTTATTCAGGTTGATCCGAAGAAGATAGAGGTGGTTCAGAGTTGGCCCCGATCGTCCTCGGCCATATAGATTCGCAGCTTTCTTGGTTTGGCAGGTTATTATCGCCGGTTTGTTCAGGGATTCTCATCTATCGCATCGCCCTTGACCAACTTGACTCAGAAGAGTGCTTCATTTGTATGGTCGGATGAGTGTGAGGAGAGCTTTCAGAAGCTCAAGACAGCCTTGACCACGACTCCAATGCTAGTTTTACCATCAGCTTCAGGTTCATATATTGTGTATTGTGATGCTTTGATGGTTGGTATTGGGTGTGTATTGATGCAAGAGGGTAGAGTTATTACTTATGCTTCTCGTCAGTTGAAGCCCCATGAGAAGAACTACCCAGTTCATGATTTGGAGTTGGCTGCCATTGTGCACGCGTTGAAGATTTGGAGGCATTACATGTATGGTGTGTCTTGTGAGGTGTTTAGTAATCATCGAAGCCTCCAGCACTTGTTCAAGCTGAAGTATCTTAATTTGAGGCAGCGGAGGTGGCTGGAGTTGCTAAAGGATTATGACATCACTATATTATACCATCCGGTAAAGGCCAATGTGGTGGCTGATGCTTTGAGCCGAAAGGCGGTGAGTATGGGGAGTTTGGCATATATTCTAGTTGGGGAGAGACCTCTTGTAGTTGATGTTCAGGCCTTGGCCAATCGGTTCGTTACGTTGGATATTTCGGAGCCCAGTCGGGTATTGACTTGTGTGGTTTCTTGCTCTTCCTTATATGATCGCATCAGAGAGTGCCAGTATGATGATCCGTATTTGCTTGTCCTTAAGGATAGTGTTCAGCATGATGATGCCAAAGATGTGACCATTGGTGGTGATGGGGTGTTGAGGATTCCGAGCCGGATATGTGTGCCCAATGTGGATGGGCTTCGGGTGTTGATTCTGGAGAAGTCCCATAGCTCGCGGTATTCCATTCATTCGGGTGCCACGAAGATGTATCAGAATCTGAGACAACATTATTGGTGGATAAGAATGAAGAAGGGTATTGTGGGATTTGTAGCTCGGTGTCTCAATTGTCAGCAGGTGAAATATGAGCATCAGAGATTAGCAGATGGATATTCTGGAGTGGAAATGGGAGTGGATCACCATGGACTTTGTAGTTGGGCTTCCACGGACTTTGAAGAAGTTCGATGCTATTTGGGTGATTGTCGATTGGCTGACCAAGTCCGTGCACTTCATTCCTGTGTGTACTACCTATTCTTTAGAGCGGTTGGTAGAGATCTATATCCGGGAGATTGTTCATTTGCATGGTGTCACAGTTTCTATCATTTCAGATAGGGGCACTCAATTTACATTGCAGTTTTGGAGGTCTATGCAGGAGAGTTGGGTACTCAGGTTGTGTTGAGCACAACTTTTCACCCTTAGACGGACGGGCAGTCCGAACATACTATTCAGACATTGGAGGACATGTGCTTGCTTGTGTCATCGATTTCGTAGGTTCATGGGATCAGTTTCTACCGCTTGCAGAGTTTGCTTATAACAACAACTACCATTTTGGTAAGGTTTGAGACACTTAGTTTCTTTTGAGTAAGCTTAAGTTGGAAAAGTCAATCGGATGTTGACTTATGTGTTAAAGGTATCGGATATGAGTTTTTATGGTTCTTATAGCTTTGGGAGGTTATTTGGGACTTAGAAGCGTGATCAGAATGTGTTTTGGAGGTATGGAGTAGATTTAGACTTGAATTGGCGAAATTGGAATTTTGGCGTTTTCTGGTTGATAGATGAGATTTTAATATAGGGTTCGGAATGGAATTTCGGGAGTTGCAGTAGGTTCTTTGTGTTATTTGGGATGTGTGTGCAAAATTTCGGGTCATTCGGACGTGGTTTGGTAAACCTTTTGATCAAAAGCGTAATTCGAAAGATTTTGGAACCTTAGGCTTGAATCTGGTGTGTTTTGGTTGTTTCGATGTTGTTTGAGGTGTTTTGAAGATTGTTATAAGTTTGGATAGTGGTATATGTCTTGTCGGTGCTTTTTGTTGAGTTCACGGGGGCCTCGGGGTAATTTCGGGTGGTTAACAGAAAGATAGGAATTTGGAAATGGCAGCTGAAGTTGTAGGGCTGCAGTCATAACCGTATCTGCGGTTAGGAGGCCGCAGGTGATACCCCTGCAGATGCGCACAATCATTCGCAAAAGCGTAAGGAGCCAAGGAAGGCAGGAACTGTAAAAGCGGTTAAGGAACCACACCTACGATGGCGCGGGTGCGGATTGTGCATCGCAGATGCGAAAATTGAGGACTTAAGTGAAAACCGCAGGTGCGGTTCGCTAGACCGTAGAAGCGGGACTGCAGGAGAGGGATTTGGGTCGCAGGAGCAAAACGTCTGGGCCAGAAGGTATATAATCTCCCCTTCACGAATTTTGAGTTGTTCTTCACCATTTTATTTGGTTTTGAGCTTGGGGAAGCCATTTTGAAGAAGGATTCAAGGGATAACGTCTGGAGGTAAGTTTTTCGAACCTAATAGTTGATCCTATGACATTATTTTCACTGATTTGGCTTGAAATTAATGAAAATTAAGGTTGAAAATTGGGGATTAGGTCTTGGTATTGGAGTTCTTGACTTGAGGATTTGAGGGGCCATTTGTGGTCGGATATTGGGACTTTTAATACGTATGAACTCGTGGGGAGATAAGGAATCTATTGATGTGAATTTTATCGAATTCGAAGACATGAGCTCGGGGGTTGGGTTTTGGTTAATTTTGGGATTTATGTTGTAAATTGATTATTTTCGGATTGGCTTCGTTCCCTTAGCATATTTTGACGTCGTGATTCTGATTTTTGATAGAGTCGACGCGAGTTGTGACCGATTCAAGGGGCAAAGGCATCATGGGCTAGAGTTTGTACCGGATTGAGGTGAGTAATGATTTTAAATGTTATCATGAGGGTATGAAATCCTGGACTTCACATCGTTGACGAGCGTGGGGTCGTACACCGTTGAGGATTGTGACTTAGTCCATCTTGATTGACTGTTTCACCGCGTATTTGATTGAAAACTGTTTGCTATCATCATGTTTTGGGTTGAATGCCATATTTGGGCCTCGTGCCAACTATTTGGACCTTTAGGGGATATTTACTGCTATTTCCTCACTGTTTTGATTTTATATTTGGGCTCAGTCATGTTATATTATACTGTTTTCATAACTCAACCATATTTACTCTATTTTAAACACTTTAAATGATATTTTGGGCTGAGCATCATATTTTACTGTGCCCGAGTAGCTTTTAGAGATTTCTGACTGAGTAGGGCCGGAGGCTTGTGTTGTGAGGATTATCATGGGATCGGGCTACATGCTACAATAGTGTTATACTGATTATGATTATTAGGCCGAGGGCCTGAGTTGTACGCCACAAGGTGGCTTGATATGAGGTCGAGAGCCTATTGATTATGCCACGAGATGGTTTGATATTGCGCTTGAGCCGTAAGGGGCCCCTCTTGGAGTTTGTACACCCCCAGTGAGTGCGGGTATCCATTGTGATATGAGATATAGCCCGAGGGGCTGGTGTTGTTCCATGTTATTTTTCAAGGGGCTGATTTTGTTGACATTGTGTCTGAGGGGCGGATTTTATGTGTTTATCTTTTCTAGCTGCTTTTCATTTACTTGTTTAAGTGTTGAAAAGGTGTTTTAAAGAAGCTTTTTCTGAACCAAGGTGTTTTATAAGATTTCACTATTTTATTGTGTTTATTTGGTCTTACTCTGCTTCTTTATAGCATTATGTTGTGTTTTTATGTGATTTCTTATCGCTCAGTCTTCATTTATTGTTATTACTCACTGAGTTGGAGTACTCACTTTACTCCATGCACCCTGTGTGCAGATTCAGGAGCTTCAGGTCCCGCCAATGAGGGTTGATTGCTCAGCAGGCTATTCGGAGTCCACTAGGTAGCTGCTCGGAGTTCGCAGCCCAGTGTTTCTCCCTCCTATTTTATTTCCCTTGTCCTAGTTATGTAATAGATTGTATAAACTCTTTCATACTCTTAAACTATGTTAGATGCTCATGACTGGTGACACCCCGATATCGGGCTATGTTTGGTTTTTCCGCAGTTGATATATTTCACCCTATTATGGGATTTATCATTATTAATGACTTAATTATGAATTGTTATTTGTTAATTTTATTGGGGGTTTGTGTCGGCTGGCCTTGTCTTCATGAGAGGCGCCATCACGATCGGGTATGGGTTTAGTGTCGTGACACAGCATAACCTGGTAATCTTTCCAACTTAGGGCCTCCGATCCCCGTTTGATTTCATTTTGGATATAGGGCTCCACTCCCTAATATCTTTTTTTCCAAGGATACACAATCCTGATTTTATTGCTTTTAATAAAAAAGTAGTTTAGATTTTTGTTACAATAACTCACGAAATTTTCCTAATGAAAACTGGGGCAGAAAAATTTCGTTCGTTTGTTTGTTTTGGTGCCTGAGCAAGATTTTACCTTGAGGCACAAGTTTTGAGACGGCCAAAAGAAGAAGTCTCGGTTCATCTAAAAGAAAATAAAAACAAGAAAAGAAGTGAACTCTAAGTGTAGAAGCGGAGAAAAGATGCGGACTGCTCAAGATATGATTGAAGTCACAAACTTTTCATGTCACCCCTTGATCCGAAAAGCTGAAGAAGAATGAACTAGCGGTTGCAGCTAACGAGCATCAAGATTCAGATCAGAGTCTGCAGGAAGAACCAGCCAAGACTCAAGATCAAGCTTTAGAAGGTTATAAATAGGAATCTTGTAACTCGTAGTTGATAGGCTTAGCTAGTTTAGCTTTTTATTTTTTATTTTGGTGTAATAAGGAACTCAGCAAGCAGAAACAGCAGTAACGGCAGTAAAGTCACAGATATTCGGTAGTTCCGGCTACCAAAAACTTCCAGAACTACACCGACCTGATTCCTTTATAGACAAGGATATGTAGGCAACCTCCGAAGCAAGGTTCGGTCAAACTTTTTCAAAATGCTTCCAAATGGAGTTTCAAACGGGCAAAATTTGCTCGTAGTTGCTCACTTTATCTTTGCCCAAAAACTCTTCCTGTTTCCGAGCAAAGAAGGACAGCTGTGAGCACCTAATTTTTGCCTTGCATGGAAATAACTCCTAAATATAGACCAAAAATAATTTTAGTGAAATTTAGGTGTTTTTCTTTATTTAGTTGTGTTTCATGCATTTTTAATATTTTAAAATCATAAGAAAAACCATAAAAATTGTCACATTTTTCATTTCATGTCATTTTAGTTTTAATGTGCATTTTTAGAAATTAATTACTCTTTAATCGTTTAAAATTAATACATAAAAAAGAAACATTTTTTTTAAAATTTTACATGCATTTGTTAAAATTGGAAGATTAGTTAGTTGTTAGAAAATGGATAAATAGAATTAATGTTGCAAATTAGATAGAGTTTAATTTAGAATTTTTAAAGATAAGCAAAGAAGAGGAATTAATGTTCTTTGGGTCTTGCTTAGGATTTGGGCCAAAGAAAATTTCAATGGCCCAATTGTGGAAATCCGCTCCAGCCCAGATCCCATTAAAAGCGAACCGCCTGACCCATCTCTCTAAAATGACTAAGAAAACCTATACCTAAGGCATCAGATCTTGGACTCTCAAAAAGATCTGACCTCACCCCTAGAGAGAGCAAAAACGACGCATCTAGAAGGAGTTCTCATCTTCTTCTTTAATATCATTTTTTTTCAACCCCAAATCAAAGAAAAGCTTCATCAGAGAGCCCTCACACACAACAAAAAATCGAACACTCTCCCATTTTTCATTCTATTCTCACTTTCACAAACAGAAATATTCGGATTTAAAAGCACCGAATTTCAGATCAAAAGAGAAGAACATCGAAAAATCAAAAAAAAGAGAAACGAAGAAGCTGAAAACAAATTCAAGAGTTCAAAATTGAGTTCAAAGTCTACAAAATCGAGTTTAAGAGTTCTTTGGATTTAAAATAATGCTAATTCTATTGCTGCACCATGCTTTGTTGAACTTCATCTAGCAGTCGTTTCTTTGCTTTTGTTTGGCTCGTATCAGATTTTAATTTCAGCACTTTAGGTATTCCTTTCATCTCTTACTTAATGTGTGTTTAAGCCTGTTATCAACATGCTGAAAATCGCACTAAAATGCTTGTTTTCTTTTTGATATCAAAAGGGATCTGAATCTTTATCTCTTTTAGTTTAGTTTAATTAGAGGAAAATTCTCTAACTAGAAGGTTTAGAACAGTCAAAGTTTATGAGAAAAGAGATTCATAGGCATTTTAAGTACTAGTGTTTCTTACTTCAACCGTCTTCTGCTGCAAACAAATACCATTGAGGTGAACATTTTTTAATTAGAATTTTTATTTATTTATTGAAGACAATGTATATGTGATACCAGATACGCATTGAAAAGTGGACTTTGGAACATTTATAAGCTAAGCAATATATTATGAACTTTGTACTCATGTATGTATAGAAAAAATCTTGATCACAGACTATATGAAACCAAAATAGCAAAATAGACAACACAGATGGCTTGACTAGCGGTCCGTATGCGAAATGTGTCATCCTTCTGTTTTTTTAGTTTCTCTTACTGTTCTCTTTTCTGTATAATTAAAAAATTGATGCCCTATTTTATGTAATTCTCTCTTTAAAGTTACCTGTTAAAAAATACTAGTTTAAGCTTGATAAATAATATGTTTAAGGCATTTTGGGTATGTGATGATGATTTCGATAAATCAATTTCCCTTTTGGTTTGGTTGTGATTTGTAGAGTAACGTGCTGGGAATGAGAATTTTGAAGTTTTTTTTTAATTTTATTTACGTCATTTAGTGTAACAATTAAGTCATATCTTTCCTTCACAACAAATTTCCATAATCTATGGTTTTTCACAACAACCTCAAATTTAGGGAATTCTTTTAAACTTATAAACACTGTAGTTTGCTTTAGATACGTAATTAAATCATTATAACTACGGGTACGGTTCCTGTGGCGTAGTTGTGATACATAATTTCAAAATAGATTTAAATAGGAGCATCCTTAGTTTGCTTTAGTGAAATACAAATATTTTAAAAATAAATCTAGGCTTGCCATTCACAATTGAATCACCTAATCTATGGCCCTCATATTAATATTTTAACTTAGTGTAAAAAATATTTTGAACATTCGTAGTTTGCTTTAGGCGCATTTATAACATAATCCTCATAGCTACGACTACGGTTCCCGTGACGTAGTTGTGATACCTAATTCCAAATCCGGGGGTACATTTATGTGACCCGACCATAACTTCTAATAACCTTAATAAATTAAACATGTTGTAGATCATGGGTACGGTTCCCGTGACATGATTTACAATGTGTATCAAACAAACAAGTGTACGACAATTGTACCTTGTTTTAGAATAATTCCCTAAAATAATTAAAAGAAGTTATAGAGCTAAAATGCACAATAGTTTCAAAACGTGTAGTAAATCAGATAATAGGCTAATTATTAATAGTTTAAGTGACCGTGCTAGAACCATGGAACTTGGGAATGCCTAACAACTTCTCCCGGGTTAACAAAATTCCTTATGTAGAATTTTTGGTTTCGCGGACTTTTAAATAAAGTCAATTTCCTCGATTTGGGATTTTAAAAATAAACCAGTGACTTGGGACACCAAATAAACTATTCCAAGTGGTGACTCTGAAAAAATAAAAAAATTATTCCATTTAGAATAATGTCACTTTAATTGGAAAAACTTCCTTATATATCCCTTTCGGGTATTAAAAGGAGGTGTGACACCGAGGACTCAATTTACCCTTTTTTCGAATCTCATAACACCCTTCATAGGTGAAACCTTCAGTAGAACCTTCTTCATAACCATGTAAGACACATCACGAACCTTCCTGTCAGCATAACTTTTCTGTGTCGATTGCGCTGTATGAAGCTGCTCCTGAATCACTCTCACCTTTTCCAAAGCATCATGTACCAAGTCTATCCCCAAAAGCCTAGCCTCGCTCGGCTCAAACCATCCTACTTGAGATCTACACCATCTCCCATATAAAGCCTCATATGGAGCCATCTGAATACTCGACTGATAACTGTTGTTATAGGCAAACTCCGCGAGCGGTAGAAACTGATCCCATGAACCCCCAAAGTCAATGACACAAGCGCGCAACATGTCCTCCAATATCTGAATAGTGCACTCGGACTGCCCATCCGTCTAAGGATGAAAAGTTATGTTCAACTCAACCTGAGTACCCAACTCTCACTGCACGACCCTCCAAAACTGCAAAGCAAACGGAGTGACTATTTGAAATAATGGAAACAGAACCCCATGCAGGTGAACAATCTCTCGTATATAAATCCCAGCTAACCACTCTAAAGAATATGTGGTACACACAGGAATGAAGTGCGTTGACTTGGTCAGCCGATCCACAATCACCCAAATAGCACCGAACTTTCTCGAAGTCTGTGGGGGTCCAGCTACGAAATCCATGGTGATTTGCTCCTACTTCCACTCTAGAATATCTAATCGCTGAAGGAAGCCACCAGGTCTCTGATGCTCATATTTTACTTGTTGACAATTGAGACACCGAGCTACAAATCCCACAATATCCTTCTTCATTCTCCTCCACTAGTAATGTTTTCTCAAATTCTGATACATCTTCGTTGCACCCGAATGGATGGAATACTGCAAACTATGAGCCTCCTCTAGAATCAACTCCCGAAGTCCATCTGTATTGGGCACACATATCCGGCCCTACATCCTTAATACCCTATCATCACCAATAGTCACATCTCTAGCATTGTCGTGCTAAACTCTGTCCTTGAGGACAAACAAATGAGGATCATTATACTGGCACTCTCTGATGCGATCAAACAAGGAAGGCTGAGAAACCACACAAGCTAAGACCCGACTGTGGCTTCGAATTATCCAACCTCACAAACCGATTGACCAAGGCCTGAACGTCAACTGCAAGAGGTCTCTCCCCAATAGAAATATATGCCAAACTTCCCATACTCACCGCCTTCCTACTCAAGGCATCGACCACTACATTAGCCTTTCATGGATGATATAAGATAGTGATATCATAATTCTTTAGCATCTCTAACTATATCTGTTGCCTCAAATTGAGATCTTTTTACTTGAACAAGTGCTGGAGGCTACGATGATCAGTAAACACCTCACAAGGCACACCATAGAGATAATGCCCACAAATCTTCAGCGCGTGAATAATGGTAGACAACTCCAAATCATGAATAAGGTATTTCTTCTCATGGGGCTTCAACTGACAAGAAACATAAGCAATCGCCCTACCCTCCTGCATCAACACATATCGAATATAAACTCTCGAAGCATCACAATACACTGTATATGAGCCTAAAACTGATGGCAAAACTAACACTGGAGTTGTGGTCAAGGCAGTCTTGAGCTTCTGAATGCTTGCCTCACACTCATCCGACCACCTAAATGGAGCACCCTTTTGGGTTAATTTGGTCAAGGATGATGCAATAGATGAAAATCCCTAAACGAACTGACGGTAATAACCCGCCAAACCAAGAAAGCTGTGAATCTCCATGGCTGAGGACGGTCTGGTCCAACTCTGAACCGCCTCTATCTTCTTCGGATCAACCTGGATACCCTCGTCGGACACCACGTGGCCCAAAAAAACTACTGAACGAGCCAAAAATCACACATGGAGAAATTTGCATAAACCTGCTCCTCCCTCAACCGCTACAATAACACTCTCAAATGCTTGGCGGGCTCCTCCTAACTATGCGAGTACAACAGAATATCATCAATGAAAACAATCACAAATGAGTCGATATAAGGCTGAAACACGTTGTGCATCAAATGCATGAACGCTGCCGAGGCATTGGTCAGCACAAAAAACTTCACAGGGAACTCATAATGACCATATCGGGTCCTAAAAGTTGTCTTAAGAATATCCGAGACCCTGATCTTCAACTGGCGATACCCCGACCTGAGGTCAATCTTGGAGAACATTCTCGCTCCCTGAAGCAGGTCAAATAAATTATCAATACGAGGCAAAGGATACTTGTTCTTGATTGTAACTTTGTTCATTTGCCTGTAATCAATGCACATCCTCAACGTGCCATCCTTCTTTTTCACAAATAGAACAGGCACACCCCAAGGCGACACACTAGGCCGAATAAACCCCTTATCAAGGAGTTCCTAAAGCTGCTCTTTCAACTCTTTCAACTCCGTCGGTGCCATATGATTCGGTGGAATAGAAATAGGTTGAGTGTCTGGCACCAAATCAATACCAAAGTCAATATCCCTACCTGGTGGCATGCCTGACAGGTCTGCAGAAAATTCATCGGGAAAATCCCTCACTACTGGAACAGAATCGATACTAGAAGTCTCTACATTGACATCTCTCACAAAAGACTAAGTACGAGAGACAACCTTTCCCAACCATTCAGAAAGGAAATCACCCTACTAGGGACAAAATCAATCGAACCTCGCCACTTAATCCGTGGCATACCAGGCATAGCCAACGTCACTGCCTTAGCATGATAGTCCAATATAGCACGACATGGAGATAGCCAATCCATGCCTAATATCACATTAAAGTCCACCATACACAGCAACAAAAGGTCCACTCAGGTCTTTAGACGCCCAATAATCACCACACACGACAGGTATACACGGTCCACAACAATAGCATCGCCCATAGGAGTAGATACAAAAATAGATGAAACAAGAGACTCACGGGACGCATCCAAATAATGAGCAAAATATGATGACACTTATAAAAAAGTAGAACCATGATCAAATAACAAAGATGCATCTCTGTGGCAAACTGAGACAATACCTGTAATCACGACATCTGAAGCAATATCATTTGTTCTAGCTGGGAGTACATATAAACGGGCCTAACCACCACTGGATCGACCTCCACATCTAGGGCGACCCCTAGTTGACTGACCCCCACCCCTAACAGCCTGAGTGGGTGGTAAATTAACTGGAGCTGAAGTCAAGGGTTGACTCCTCTACTGAGCTGAACCCCAAAGAAGACAAGGACACTACCTCCTCATATGCCCAAACTCTCCACATTCATAACAAAACCCTGGTGCTAGAGACGGGGACTGAAGGGAACCCCTAGCGCCGGGATGACTAGCAGAAGAACCTGGTATGGAAAAGCCCTGAACTGATGGAGCACTGGACGAACTCTGGGCTGGAAGGGCACTAAGAGATGAATGGTCCTGATGATAACCGTGAGAACCATGGCCCGATGATGCCCCACAATAAACTGGGCGAGCTGACTAAGCATGTCTGAATGGCCTCTCGAAAGAGCACCACCAAAGCTACCACATCCTCGAGACCTCTTGGCCTCACTCTCATCTTGCTCGTGGCGACGAACTTACTCAATATCTCGAGCAATATCAACAACCTACTCAAAAGTAGCATCGGACATCCTTTCTTTGGTCATGAGAATCCGAAGCTGATATGTGAGGCCATCCAAGATCCTCATGATCCTCTCCCTATCCGTAGGAACCAACCAAACAGAATGACAAGCTAGCTCTAAAAATTTCATCTCATACAGCGTCACAGTCATATCATCCTGACGCAATTGCTCGAACTGCCTATGCAGCTCCTCTCTGCGAGACTGTGGCACATACTTCTCCAAAAAGAGAGTGGAGAACTGCTGCCAGGTAAGGGACGCTGCATCAACAAGCCTACGGCTCTCATAAGCCTCTCACCATGTAAAGGCAACTCCTGAAAATTGGAAAGTAGTGAATGAGACCCCATTGGTCTCCAAAATACCTGCGGTCTGAAGCATCCTCTAGCACTTTTCCAAGAAACCCCGGGCATCCTTTCCCTCTGCACTACTAAAAATCGAAGGTTGAAGTCTACCAAACCTCTCCAATCGATGTTGCTCATTGTCAGGCATAACTTGTACCACATAATCCTGGGCGGGTGCAATCGGCTAGGCTGGAGGTGCCCTCGATATTTGAAGTCCCTACACAACCTGCTCAGGTGTGCATACGGCGGAAGTCTAAGTGCCTCCCCTGGCCTAAGAAGTAGTTGCGACTGTAGTAATTAAGACCACCTGAGCCAGGCTAGTGCACACTGATAGATTTGGGCTAGGGCCTCCTGAAGGCTTGGAATAACAATTGGCACAGCTAGTGCTTGAGCTGGTCCTGCTGGAGCAACCGCAACTGGGACTTAATCGTGAATTGGGGCAGTTGGTGGATCTGCAGACGCTGCCCAAGCTACTGTGCGGGATACACCCCTGCCCCTACCAATGCCTCGACCTTGGCCTCTTGTGGCCCCAACTAGTGGTACTGGTGGTCCTCCGTCCTGACCGGTAGCACGTGTCCTCACCATCTCTGAGAGAATAGAATAACAAAAATTTAATACTGGAATCAACAGATCCGCACGATAGGAATTTCAAGAATGTGAATCTTTGCCTAAAGGTTCTGCAGCCTCCCAAGGATAAGTACAGACGTCTCCGTACCGATCCACCAGACTCTACTAAACCGGCTCATGACTCGCGAGACCTATGTAACCTAGACTCTGACACCAACTTGTCACGAACCAAAGCACTCCGGTCGTTATGGCGCCTATCACAGTACTAGGCCAGCCAAAACAACACGAACAATATAAAGGGTCTTTTGTAAATTCATTTTTCTAATCAACTATAATCTCTAATCTTTCATTTTAATGTATATCAAATATGCGGAAAAACAAATACGTAAGTACATCAACCCAGCCCGATCCTGGTGTCACTAGTCATGAGCCACTAAATACAACTCAACACTATCTGGTTAATATAAGATAAGTCTAAAATATAAAATACTAAGAAGGAGAAAGGCATGGCTACAAACGCTGTGCAGCTACCTTGCAATCTCTGAATAATATTCTAAAGGGAACGATCAGCTCTCACTCGAAGGCTCTGGCACCTGGATCTGCACATAAGGTGTAGGGAGTAACGTGAGTACGCCAACTTAGTAAGTAACCAAAGTAAATAATGTCGGAGTGTAGTGATGGGCATTTAATTCATATACATAATCTATCATAAACTCTGAATAGAAATATCAAAGCCCAATCCATAGTTCAATTTCCAAACAACTCGTAAAAACTTCAGTATAAATGAAAGTTATTTAAAATATTTGTTCAACACATTTTCAATAGAGG
This sequence comes from Nicotiana sylvestris, assembly GCF_000393655.2. Classification (NCBI taxonomy): domain Eukaryota; kingdom Viridiplantae; phylum Streptophyta; class Magnoliopsida; order Solanales; family Solanaceae; genus Nicotiana; species Nicotiana sylvestris. The sequence goes on from NC_091068.1 coordinate 37,472,505, forward strand.
CTCAATATAAAGGAGAGTGAAAACAGTAATTTCATAAACAAGCTCCTCAGACTAAGCATCGCTCATATATATATATACCTCTCAGTCACTTGTGACTCAGCTCTCGTCAAACATCACTCTCACTCAGCACTCCCACTCAATATATATCTCATAATAATAACCGTTGCGGCGTGCAGTCCGATCCGTAATATATAGTCGACTACGCTCACTGGGAGTGTGTAAACTCTGGAGGGGCTCCTACAGGCCAAACGCTATATCACTGCGGAGTGCGGCCTGATCGATATATATCACTGCAGAGTGCGGCCTGATCGATATATATATATATATATATATGGCGTGCATCCTGATAAATAAATATATAATCCTCACCATCGGTTCCTCGACCTCTCTCAGTCATTAACCTCACAACCACTCAGGCATTTCAGTGAAAATTAGGGAACTCAGCCCAAACAGTTTCTATATATTTAAAAACAGAATAGTGAAACTGAATCAAAATAAACAAGTAAAAATCATGACTGAGGATATGCTTTCAAATCGAACAGTGTGAGGAAAGTAGTAAAATACTCCTGAGGGTTCAAAAAGTTCGGCACAAGGTCCCAAACATGGCATTCAGCCCAAGTTAACATATTCATTTCTAAAACACATGGATATCATATAAAGTTTATCAAAATATGCAACTCTATAGTCTCCACGGGACGGACCAAGTCACAATCCCTACGGGGGCACATCAACACACCCGTCACCTAGCATGTGCGTCAGCTCAGTTATCAAAACAATACAGAATTCTGGGGTTTCATACCCTCAGGTCTAGATTTACAATCATTATTTACCTCGAACCGGATGAAAAGCTACTCCGCAATGCCCTTGCCTCTCGACTCGGCCTCAAATAATCCCGAATCTAACCAAAATCAGAATCATAACATCAATACAAGCCAAAGGGACAAAGCCCACACGAAAATTCTCAAATTAAACTCAAAATCCTGAAATTGGTCAAACTCGACCCCTGAGCCCACGTCTCGAAATTCGAAAAAATCACATCACTAGAATGCTTATCCTCCCACGAGTCTGTACATACCAAGAATATCAAAATCGAACCTCAAATGGCCCCTCAAATCACCAATTTAAACTCACCAATTTCTAGTCCTAATTTATCAAATTTTCACCCTTAAATCCCACAAATTTCATGCTTAATCAACTGAAAAAATCACCATGGAATCGAGTATTAGGTTCAAGAAACTTACCTCAATGAAAACCCCCTAGATTCCCTCTTTAAAACCCTCCAAAAAGCTCCAAGTACGTGTAGAAATGGTAGAAAATAACCCAAATATCGCGAAGTCCACCTTATAAATTTTCTGCCCAGGCATCTCGCACATGCGGCCCATTTTCTGCATCTGCGGACCGCAGGTGCGCTCCACTTTTCGCACCTGTGGTTCCTGCTCTTCTCAGCCTTAGCCACACATGCGGTCCCCACTCTGCAGGCGTGGTTATGACACAACCAGCAGCTTCAGCTGCATTCCCAAATTTCCAAACTCTCCGATAACCACCCGAAATCATCCCGAGGTCCCCCGGGACCTTAACTAAAAATATGAACAAGTCACATATCACTATTCAAACTTATTCCAACCTTCAGAACATTCAAAACAATATCGAAACACACAATCACTCAAGCCTAAGGATTCCAAAACATCCAAATTCCACATTCGATCCAAAAACCCATCAAACCTCATCCGAATGACCTGAAATTGTGCAAACACGTCACAAATGACATAACTGACCTACTCCAATTTGTAGAAGTCCATTCCGACCCCGATATCAAGATTTCTACTGCCAACCGGAAAATGCCAAATTTTCAATTTCGTCAATCCACGCCTAAATCTACCACGGACCTCCAAATTGTATTCTGATCACGCTACTAAGTCCCAAATTACCTAATGAAGCTATCCAAATCATAAAAACCCAATTCCGAGATCATTTACCCACAAGTCAACTTTTGGTTGACTTTTCCAACTAAATGGCCGACTTAAGAGACTAAGTATCTCATACCCCTCCAAAACTACTCTAAACTCAAACCAACCAACATGATACGATAAAATGAAGCTGAACAACACATAATGAAGCAGAAATGGGGGAAAACATGGATATAACTTATGAAACGACTGATCGGGTCGTTATAGCTGTAAATAAAAAAATTAGATGTAGATAATAGAGGCCTCAGGATACAAAAATAAGGGCTAGTACTCAAAATAACCTATCAGGTCATCACAATTTTAAGTTGCATAAGGTAATCTATGGTTTGAAGCAAGTTCCTCGGGCTTGGTATAATCCGCTCAAAGGCCATCTTGCCCACATGGAATTTTCTAAGGCAAAATCTTGAAACTCTTTATTCATCAGACATAGTCACGCTAGTTTCATATTTATTTTGGTATATGTTGACGACATAATAGTGATCGACAACAGCCCTATCACTATCAATAAAGTTATAGACTCTCTTGCCTCTCGCTTCTCCATTAAACATTTGGGAAATCTCAATTATTCTCTTGGTGTTGAGGTGGCTCAAAACACTAATGACATTATTCTCTCGCAAGCCACTTATATCAGTGAAATCCTGAATGATAAGTTGATGGTTGTTTCTAAGAGTGCAAACACACCAATGAGTGCTTCTAAGTTGCTCAAACTCAACAATGGAGCTCCGTTAACTAATACGACCTGCTACTAGCAAGTCCTGGGCGGACTTCAATATCTGTCATTTACAAGGCCGGACATTTCCTATACCGTCAATAAATTATCCCAATTTTGTGTAATCACCACATATGGTTGGAGATCTCACTATGTGGACTGGTTGGACTTCAATTTTGGACTGGTTGGAGATCTCAGTAACCGATCCTCCACATATGGTTATATTTTGTTTCTTAACACCAACCCTATCAGTAGGTCCTCCAAAAAGCAGAAGGTTATAACTCGCTCATCAACTTAAGCTGAATATAGAGCTGTCGCCAATGCACTTGTCGAACTACGGTGGGTCAGAAACCCATTGCTTGAGATGTAACTTCCTGTCAAAGAAACCCCTACAATCTACTGTGACAACATTGGTGTCACTTATCTAAGTGAGAATTCAGGCCTTCACAGTCGCATGAAACATATATATTGAGGTGGACTTTCATTTTGTGCACAACCATGTTGAACAAAAGGTGGTTCAAGTTGTTTATGTTCATTCTGCTGACCAACTAGTTGATATGCTCACCAAAGCACTGGCCAAACCAGCCTTTGAACGTAATTTGTTCAAGTTAGGCTTAGTGACACATAGCCTAACTTGAGGGGACGTTTTGGATCAACTGTCTTGTTACTAGTAGTTATCAATTTGTTTTTAGTATTTATCTCTTTAGATAAGATTGCATTTATCTTTTAGATAAGATGATATTATAGTTAGTTATTCAGAGTTAATCATTTGATTTAGATAAGATTTTTCAGTTATTTGGTTTACATAGAACTCTAGAAAAATGGCTACCGTAACTTATCTTTAAACTCATTGAGGCATTCAATAAGAGAAACATTTTTTCCATCATCTATTCAAGCATAGCGTTCATAGATAGAACTCTAGGGTATTGGATCAATGATGGGTTATACGGATCCATGAACTGTATCCTATATGATCACGCGAAAGGTCACTGCAGAACCATTAACATGCACATCGAATCGGGCCAACTCGACTTGTTTCTGGCTAGGAGCATTTCCCTCCTTATTTTTGCTTTTCTTTTTGAGATATTTTTAGTGAAGTTATACGATAATACTTTTTCTAGGTAGTTTATTAACAGAACAATAAATAGGAAGATTGACAATCATCAATATAGTCTCACATGTGAACCCTAATACTCTCTCCGTTTCATATTATATGAGATGGTTTGACTCGGCATGGAGTTTAAAAAAAAAGAAGAAGACTTTTAAAATTTGTGGTCTTAAAGCTTAAGGGGTAAAAAGTTTGTGGGCCATAACATTTGTGTGACTATAAAAGCTTTTCATTAAGGGTAAATGGGTAAAATAAAAGAGTTTAAAGTTGAATTATTTCCAAATTTAAAAATTTGTCATTTGTTTTGGAACAGACTAAAAAAGAAAGTACCTCATTTAATATAAAACGGATGGAGTATTCAACAACTAATATAGGAGAAATTGCTGGCACACCTGTAGTAAATAAGAAAATGGGTTCCATCATAACTTTGATAAATTTGGTCGAACACTTTTATTTGGTTTGTCATTGCACTTGACGCATGAAATGCATTTTGCAGTGTACTGCCTCAATTTTAGCGGAAATCCTCTTTGGCTCACATTATTTGTGCGTCGCTAGCTTCTTTTTTGATAGCCAATTTTGGTCATTGGCTATTCTTCCATTTTCAACATAATTAGACATCCATATTTCATCCATGTACTCCTGATTTTATTTTTGGTAATTAAAAAAAAATATTATTTACCAATAGTAATATGTATAGCGTCAAAAAACAAATAAACTGAGATCGGGCAGGACCTCAATCTCAAATAACTCTAGCTACTCATCTATTTGCTTGTACTAATGATAGAAATTTAAAGTACCTAACTTCCTTGCTAGCTAGATACACCTTGATCCTCTGCAAACCACCTCTTGTATGATCTGCCTGGTAAGTATTGCTGGTGACCTCTGCTTCCGCTGAAAAACCTTAATATTTTACTCTCTGCCATATCTAATAGAAAGTAGCTGCCAGTGCCATCCTTTAGACTTCTGCAGATGTATTCCTACCTTTTACATTGTCTACTACCCAGAGCGATTCACCTTGCCCGTTGAGTGCTTGGCTGAGTATTCCTCGCCAGCTTAGTATTTTCCTCCAAACTCTGGCAGATTCAATACAGCTAAAGAACAAATGATCCATTGACTCCCCATCCTCATTACACAAAAGGCACACTCCCTCCGTCTAAAAAAAAATAACCTAGTTTCTTTTTAGTCAGTTTAAAAAAGAATGAACCCTTTTTAAATTTGTAAATAATTTAACTTTAAATTTCTCTTTTTACCCTTAATGAGATGATTTGTAACTCACATAGATATCTATGAATTATTATAGATCAAAAATTTCAAAAGCCTTCTCTTTTTCTTCTTTGTAAATTCCGTACTTAGTCAAATTGGTTCGAACAAATTGAAACGGAGGGAATACTAGATTATCAGTGAATCCCCATGCAACCTGTCTATTCCTTGTAACTTGTAAGCAGCCTACTCTGTATAGTCAAATTCAGCAAAGAGATCCACTTGGGAGCATTTAATAAGTTATTACAAGTGAGCTTCCACCACGAGACTTTCTGAAAGCTCCCCCTTATTGCTCGGTACATCTGTATAGTCAAATTCCAGCTAGTAACTTCATGCATTATGAACCTTACATCTTTAATCTGGATCCATTGGACCCATAGTTTTGTCCTTTTTCCTATAGAGAATCCATAGCAGTTGACATATTGCTGCCATGTTCCATGTAAATGTCAAGCACATTAAAGCCACCAGCAGACTTAGGAAAATAAACTTTTTCCCATGACAAAAGGGCCTTTCTTGAGGCATCCACCCCACCTATCCACAGAAAAGTTCTACTACACGATCATACAATATTTTCTTATTCATCGTTGTCGTTGAAATGCAAATCAATAATTTAAAATATTCGTAAGGGTGCTTTAAATGCATAATTAAAATTATACGAAATTTTAGATCGTTACAAATTCATTATAAAGAAATGGAGTGACATTCAATTAGTTGCATAATATAGCCATGATATATAAGTCCCTGTAATATTATTTATGCAACCCTTTTGGTTAAAAAATATAAAGTTTTTCCTCACATCCCTATCAACCCACTTCTATGAAGTCCTTAAAATTTCAAAACTCACCATGTTGACCTGTAAACTTAAGTCTTCAAATCTTGTAAAAATTACGAGATAAAGTTTCAAAACATCAACAACAACAACCCAGTATAATCCAATAAGTGGGGTCTGAGAAGGATAGTATGTACGCAAATCTTACCTCTATCCTGAGATAGAGAGGCTGTGTCCGAAAAGTTTCATAAGAAAAACTTAAAAGATCGAGTAAAAATAGGTTAAATAATTTTACAATTAACATAGGCATAACAGAGATTTAACCGGTCTTCAAAAAAATTCGAATTTGTCCAAATGTGACTACATAAACTTCAAAAGTCAAACGTCAATGTACAAGCTTGGGCTGCAAGAACACAAACATGTTAGAAAAATAATAAACAAAATTGGCTTTGAGGCGTGAAAATCGACTGGCCTTAAAGAGTTATCGCCTGTATACTAATTTAGGGAAAATACAAAACGATTCTCTTCAGGATACAACAAAGCCTGCAGTAACACTTGTGATTTTCTATATCCACTTCGTTGGAATTCTTGTGTATTTATAGGCAACCAATAGACCCTTTCAGAAAAGATGTCTTGTTTCACAAACAGACATGACTATTTATTCGAATTTTGAATTTAAAATTCAAATAAATAATTAACTCTAGGATCTCGTGCCTGTTGAGTTAATCTCGTGCCTGTTGAGTCAGTCTAGTCTCGTGCCTGTTGAGACAATCTCGTGCCTGTTGAGTCAGTCTCGTGCCTGTTATGTCAATCTCGTGCCTGTTGAGTCAGTCTCGTGCCTGTTGAGACAATCTCGTGTCTGTTATGTGCTATTTCATAATGATCAGTTCTGAGGCTAACAGGCACGGTACGAGTAAGGTCGGTCCCGGGAGTGTTTCACATGACAGGCACGGAACTTCTTTCTTCCGATGTGGGAAGAATCCAACTTCCAACTTGCCAATAACAAACTATCTTACAATCCCCCACTAGTTTGTTATTTCACTTCATAACACTTGTGAATAATTGAAAGTATCTTTTACAGATTTGAACTTTCCTTTAGTGTAAGTATATTAAAGTTTTGACGAAGTTAATGGTATCTTAAGATTTGAACCACAAATCCTTGTGCCAAAACCGAAAATACCACACACACAGCGTTATCTAGTAGCTTAGAAAATCCAGTATTCGCTTTAGCACGTTTACGGCCATGTGCTCATCCTGAATTCATGAATATTTACAAGATCAACCCTTTAAATCTTGCTAGAAGCGGCACCACTTCAATATTCATATAGGTGGAATTAGTTAATATGTCCCTGTTACTCCAGACATTAATAATTCCATTAAGATTAATCAACCTCTTCATGTAACAGTATGCACTTTGGAGTTTGTCTTTATGCCCCTGTTATAACAAGCATTTAACAATTCCTTAACTCCTCATATAACAGTAAGTAGTACAATAGAATTAGGGCTCCTAAAGAGGAGATCAGTGCTTAAACAATACAAGTAACTTGTTATTACCCATTGAACTTATATTGTTAGAGTGTATACTAACTCAAAGTGGGGTTCCTATTCCTTGTATTTAATTTAAGGGTCTCAGCCCCATCCCTCCACAAGTTTGTTGTACTACATCTCTACCTAATGGCTTCGTAAGTGGATCAGCCAAATTCTTATTTGATCTCACATATATTATAGCTATAGCTCCATTTGTAATTAATTCTCTTATATAAGCATGTCTCAAGCTTATATGTCTCGATTTCCCATTATATATTTTATTGTGAGCAACACACATTGTAGTCTCACTATCACAGAATATGGAAATGGCTGGCATAGGTTGTGGCCACAACTTTATATCAAGTAACATATTCCTCAGCCATTCTGCTTCTTTTCCAGCAGCTGCTAATGCAATAAATTCAGATTCCATAGTAGAATGGGAAATACATGTTTGTTTCTTGGATGCCCAACTAATGGCTCCACCGCCTAGAGTAAATATCCATCCTGATGTGGATTTATTATCATTAACACTTGTAATCCAACTTGCATCAGAATATCCCTCTAATACATTAGGAAAACCATTATAGCAAATGCCTAAGTGCTTTGTATATTTTAAATATCCAAGTACTCTACTTATTGCTTTCCAATGATCATTACCTGGATTACTGGTAAACCTTGAAAGTTTACAAACAGCAAATGCAATGTCGGGTCTAGTGCAATGCATTGCATACATCATACTACCTATCGCACTTGCATACTCCAACTGTGCTACTGCTCTTCCAGTATTTGCAGTTAGCTTAACACTAGAATCATAAGGAGTATTATACCCCTTTATTCCTAAATGACTGAATTTAGTAAGGATTTTATCTATATAATGTGCTTGTGACAAAGTCACTTGCTTGTTATCTCTTTTGACCTTGATTCCCAAAATAGTATCAACTTCATTTAAATCCTTCATTTTAAAAACTGAGGTTAGATACTTCTTGGTCTCGGTAATTCCTTGTAGATTCGTACCAAAAATCAGCATGTCATCGACATATAAACAAATTATTACTCCATATTCTTTTGTAAATTTAGAGTAAATGCACTTGTCTGCATTATTATGTACGAATCCGGTTGATAGTATTACACTATCAAATCTTTCATGCCACTGTTTAGGCGCTTGTTTAAGACCATAAAGAGACTTTATCAATTTACAAACTTTCTTCTCGTTTCCCGGAAGAACAAATCCTTCAGGTTGTTGCATATATATTTCTTCACTAAGGTTCCCATTTAAAAAGGCTGTTTTAACATCCATTTGATGTACGTAAAGATCATAGATAGAGGCCAAGGATAAAAGGACTCTAATGGATGTTATTCTTGCAACAGGAGCATATGTATCAAAATAGTCTATGCCTTCCTTTTGAGTGAAACCTTTTGCAACTAATCTTGCTTTGAAGGTTTGGACAGAACCATCTGTATTGTACTTTCTCCTAAAGACCCACTTACAACCTATAGGTTTTGATCCAAGAGGAAGATCAACCAAAACCCAAGTGTTGTTGGATATAATTGAGTCCATTTCATCATTAATGGCCTCTTTCCAAAAGGCAGCGTCTCTAGAAGACATTGCTTCTTGAAACGTCTTTGGGTCTTCTTCAACATTTAATACAATAGGAATTTGATTACAAACGTTTGTCTTATCTCCTTCAACAAGAAATACTATAGATTGTGAATAAATAAAATCAGAACCAATATGTTTTTCTTTTCTTATTCTTTGGCTTTTCCTTGGTTCTATCTGCATATCATCACTTCTTTCCTTAGTTTTAATAATTTCAGAAAGCGACAATTTATTAGCATCGATACGTTTTCCATTTATTTCAGTCATTTCATCAACATTGTCATTTATAAATCTATTTTCAATAAATTCAACATGTATAGATTCTATAATGACATTAGATTCTAGATCTAGCAGTCTATAAGCTTTGGAGTGTTGTGCATATCCTACAAAAACACTTTTAATTCCTCTAGGACCCAATTTTGTTCTTTGATGGTCAGGTACTCTATAATAGGATATACACCCCCACACTTTAAAATAATTTAAATTTGGTTTTCTACCATTCCAAAGCTCATAAGGCGAAATATGCATACTCTTTGAAGGCACTCTATTTAAAATATAACATGCAGTTAGTAGTGCTTCACCCCATAAATTATGTGGCAAATGTGCATTAAGTAACATAGCATTAACCATATCCACCAAAGTTCTATTTTTCCTTTCCGCTAACCCATTTTGTTGAGGAGTATAAGGGGCACTCATTTGATGTATTAGGCCATGCTCTTCACAGAACTTATTAAATTCGTTAGGAAAATATTCTCCGCCTCTATCACTTCGAATAATTTTAATTTTCCTACTCCTTTGATTTTCCACAACAGACTTGTATTCTTTAAACTTTTGAAAAGCTTCATCCTTAGTTCTAAGTAGGTAAACATATGTAAATCTAGAGAAGTCGTCTATAAAAGTAATAAAATATCTTTTGTCTCCTCTAGTTAATTCTCCATTTAATTCACACAAGTTCTGAATGTATTAAATCTAATAGTTCTGTGGATCTTTCAACTTTACGAAATGGTTTCTTTGTCATCTTTGCTTGTATGCAAATTTCACATTTTATATGTTGAGTTTTACATGAGATATAACCATTTTTGGACATATAATTCAAGGAGCCAAAATTTAAATGTCCTAGTCTAGCATGCCATAAACAAGAATCAGACTCAACGATGTAAGCAGAAACATAATTTATTTCATTAATACTCAATTTGAACATGCCGTTACAGTTATAGCCTTTTCCAACAAAAACACCATTCTTAGACACTATTACATGATCAGACTCAATAACTATCTTGAAGCCTTTCTTTGACAGCAAAGCAGCGGACATTAAGTTTTTCTTCATATCAGGAACATGATACACATTCAGTAATGTCAACTTCTGGCCAGATGTGAAGTTAATCTCAATACTTCCTTTTCCAGCAACATCTGCCGCAACATGGTTTCCCATCAAGACTTGTTCAGAATCCTGCACTTCTGCATATGTCTTGAACATCTTCTTGTCATAACAGACATGAATAGTAGCACCCGAATCTAGCCACCAGTCTTGAGTATTTGTAGCAGCGGTAGCCACATTCAACTCTGTGACCATACCAATTTGCATTGCGGAAACCATGGCAACCAGTCCTTGGGCAGAATTTTCCACTAAGTTTTCCTTTTCAGAATTTCCAGATTTTTAATCTTTCCAGACTTTTCGGTTTTGCCTGCATTAAAATTTATTCCTGCCTTTCTATATCTGCAGTCCCGAATCATATGGCCTTTCTTTCCACAATGATGACAACTAAAGTTCTTTCTCTTTTTAAAAGAAGACTTTTTGGAAACTTTCAGATGTTTGTTCCCACTTCCTGAATCATTCTGACTGACAAAATTGACTGCGGAACTCGAAGGCTGACTAATAGCATCACGAGCACGAGTCTCACTTTCAATTTGAATGTGAGTACGAAATTGTTCCACAGTCATTTTATCCATAGAATGTAGGATTTTCTTTCTATAGTCATTCCAAGAGGAAGGCAATTTCGAAAGAATAGCACCTATTTGAAGTGCATCAGGAATTTTAACTTCAAGATCACTTAGTTTTGATACTAAGATTTGCAGTTCATGAATCTGATCCATTATAGGCCTAGTATCAAATATTTTAAATTCAAAGTACTGCAGAGCCAGGAATTTGTCAATACCTCGTTTTTCATTCTGGTATGCAGTTTGTAGAGAAGTCCAAATCTCTCTTGGCGACTTCAGATTGCAGTAAAGATCATAGAGTCGATCTGTCAAAGTATTCAGAATATGGCCACGACACAACAGTTCATCATGTTCTCGTTTCTTCCTTTCTTCCTTGACTACGTCAGAATCTTCTGCTGTGGGCTCAGGCATTGGAGGCAAGGCAGAATAAAGAACATAGTAGATATTGAGAGCGGACAACAAGAATATCATCTTGTCTCTCCAACGGGTAAAGTTCGTTCCATCAAAGCGATCAAGTTTGATGAACTCCTTCGGATTCTCAACAACAGACATCAGTTTCTCCATAGCAGGATAACTCTTTAAGATTGTTAGAAAAATAATAAACAAAATTGGCTTTGAGGCGTGAAAATCGACTGTCCTTAAAGAGTTATCGCCTGTATACTAATTTAGGGAAAATACAAAACGATTCTCTTCAGGATACAATAAAGCCTGCAGTAACACTTGTGATTTTCTATATCCACTTCATTGGAATTCTTGTGTATTTATAGGCAACCAATAAACCCTTTCAGAAAAGATGTCTTGTTTCACAAACAGACACGACTATTTATTCGAATTTTGAATTTAAAATTCAAATAAATAATTAACTCTAGGATCTCGTGCCTGTTGAGTTAATCTCGTGCCTGTTGAGTCAGTCTCGTGCCTGTTGAGACAATCTCGTGCCTGTTGAGTCAGTCTCGTGCCTGTTGAGACAATCTCGCTTGTTGAGTCAGTCTCGTGCCTGTTGAGACAATCTCGTGCCTGTTATGTGCTATTTCATAATGATCAGTTCCGAGGCTAACAGGCACGATACGAGTAAGGTCGGTCCCGGGAGTGTTTCACATGACAAGCACGGAACTTCTTTCTTCCGATGTGGGAAGAATCAAACTTCCAACTTGCCAATAACAAACTATCTTACAATACAGACATGAATAAATAAAGCCTAATATCCAGGCTTCAACAGTGTCTCAAGCCTGAAGCATTTGACCTCACAGTTTTCCTCAAACAAATCCACGATGCTAGTAAATACCTATTTAGCCACTTAAAACCAAATAAGATGTCTCTTTACGACGGGCATTACTTCTGTATTGAGAATGAGATACGGACTTTCAATCAATATTTTGCCAATACCAGATATAATCTAGAAACAGATAAAGACATTAAAACTGGTCCAAAGAATTTCCTTATACAGCATTTACATTAAATATCATGTTAGACAAATTAAATAAGATAACACCGCAATACTTTAATTGCTGTTAACGACTCATCTGGAGAATTTTCATATTTATTCAGTATTAATTATGTACAACCATTCACCTGGAAAAAGTTCAAATTCATCAAGTGTATTGTACACTACGAAAATGTAACATCAATATAGAAGGGGCGGTATGAATACAAATATCTGACGCGGAAAAACAATTACTGATCAATATGTAGTAAACAAGATCCGCGATACATTGACACATAATTATATTTGAGATGTAACGACCTGCCTGACCGTTTTGTATATTTGAGTTCCATTTCCCCATTTAATGCTCCCCGTATTTGTATTTGATATTATGTGACTTGCAGGGATGGTTGGTTTAGTTTCGGCAAGTTTTGGAATAAATTGGAACACTTAGTTCCAAGGTTGGAAGCATAAGTTATAAGAGTTGACTAGGGTTTGACTTTTGAGTAGACGATCCTGGAATAGTATTTTGATGGTTCCAATAGGTTTGTATGGTGATTTTGGAATTGGACATATGTCCGTATTTGGATTTGGAGGTCCCTAGATTAATTTAGTTTCTATATTGCGAAAGTTGAAAATTTGAAGGTTTGGGAAGTTCACCGATTTGATCGGGAGTTGACTTTGAGGCTATCGGGGTCGGATTGTTGTTCTGGAAGTTGAAATAAGTTCATTATTTCATTTAGAATTTGTGTGCAAAATGTGGGGTTATTATGAATTAGTTAGACGTGGTTCGACAAGATTTTTGGAAGTTTGTAAGTTGAATAGTTCATTAGACTTGAATTGAGGTGTGATTCATAATTTTGATATTATTTTTGTGTGATTTGGAACCTCGAGTAGGTCCGTGTTATATTTTAGGATTGGTTGGTGTGATTTGACGAGGTTTGGGGTGCAGGTGCGAGCCCGTTGATGTGAGCTGTGGAGCACAGAACTGGATTTGGCCTGGGGCAGCAACTTCTGCAAGTGTGGAGTTTTGGGTGCAGATGCATAAGAGCAGGTGCGCTAGTTTTGCCGCAAAAGCTAGAGTAACTTCGCAGAAGCGGAGGGTCGAGGAATTAATGAACTTCGTAAATGCGAGTGTTTGCTCGCAGAAGCGGTATCGCAAGTGCGATTGGATGGTCCAAAAAAGCGAAAATTGCTGGGCAGAGTAGTTTAATTGAGGGTTTTGTTCATGTTATGATATTTTATGATTGGGAGCTCGTATTTGGATGACTATTTAGGCGACTTTTACCATTTGGATTGTGGTACGTATTTTTTAATCGAATTTGATTACTAGTAATGATTCTATCCTTGGATTTGACATTTAATTGGTGAATCTAAGTGAAAAAAAAATGTTGGCAATTTTTTTTTAAATTACAAAAATAGAAATTTAAACCCCTAGTCAGAGTTGGCTTTGGATGAAACTTGGATATTTGAACTAGTATTCGAATGGGTGATCAAGATTTGTGATTTTTGTCAGGTTCCGGAGGCTGACTTGGGTTGACTTTTTGGTTTACTATTTGATAATTGATAAAGATTGGAGCTTTATTTCTTGAATTGATTTCTTTGTCGTGTATTATATTTTTGAGTTATTTTTTGCTAGATTTGGCCCTTTCGAAGGCTGATTCGAGAGGCTAGAGCTTTTTAGAGTATTAATTTGGCTTGCTTGAGGAACGATACGGTTGGATATTGTGACTGGGTCAGAGTGGAGTGATACGATTGCATATTGTGATTTTGTCAAGGCAGAGCGATACAGTTGGATATTGTGATTATGTCAGGACAGAGCGATACAGTTGGATATTATATTTGTGTCAGTGGGGAGCGATATAGTGGGATATTGTGATTGTGTCATGGCTGAGAGATACAGTTAGATATTATTATTGTATTAGAGTGAAGTGATAAAGGTGGATATCGTGATTGTGACAGAAATGTGGAAACGAGGTGTCATATACTTGTGTTTCTATTTGATGACCTGTTGTTAAAGATGGACCTTTACTTTCATTAAGTTGTTACCATACGTTAGAAAGAGATTGTTATAATTGTTTTCTATTATATATTTTTGTTGCCAGTTATTGGTATCTAGTACAGGTTATTTGAGTAGTAAGTATCATATGGCTTGAACCTCGTCACTATTTTACCAAGATTAGTCTTGATATTTACTGGGTACCGATTGTGGAGTATTCATACTACACTTTTATATATTTTTGTGCAGATCCAGGTGTTGGAGATAATGAACCTAGGCAATAAGAGCTTACATTGACCACGCTGATTTAAGGTATAGAGCTGCAATAATCGTTATAGTCCCTTGGAGTCCCATCCTTACATTGATACCATTATTTTTATATCTGAATGATATTGTATTTTGAGATATCCTTATGTATTTAGTTAGAGCTCATGACTCTGTACTACCTAGTTCTGGGGAGATATTTTGATTACTTCCACTTTGGTTTGTATTAACTCTATTTCCGCTTTTATATTACTTTTTGTCTTGTTATATCATATTTTGTTGAATTAATATTATTAAGTGATAGGCTTACCTATACTTATCTTCGAGAAGCCGTCTATACTTACGGATAGAGCTCATGACTCTGTCGAATTATTACAGAGCCGTCTATACTTATCGTCGAGAAGCTACCGGGCTGTTAAGAAGCATGAATTTCGTTCATTTTATATCGTGCCAATTTATTTAATCCAATGTTTGATTCTCTACTCTTCTTTTTTCTCATGAATGGTGAGGACACATTCTGTCAGATCAATAAAGCAAGCACCAGTGCCCCCTGCTATAGCTGCGAGAGGTCGGGGTCGAGGTAAAGGCCAAGGTGGGGCACGTGCTACAGCTAGAGCTCCTTCTAAAGCAGCAATTGTGGAGCCTCAAGTTGCTCCAGTTGAGTACCAGGAGCCCGAGCATGTTGAGCGTTCATCTGAGTAGCCTATTGCTACATTGGGACTTCAGGAGACCTTGGTACACTTCATGAGTATGTTTGGGAGTTTTGCCCAGGCATAGTTGATTCTAGTCGCACCTGCTACTTCATAGGCTGGGGAGGATCCCAGACTCCCGTTTCCTGTACACCAGAGCAGTTGACTCATGCTTATCTATTGTACCGGTATAGCCATTAGTTGAAGTTCAACCCGAGGCAGAGCTAGTTGTGTCGACTGAGGGGGAGATGATTTTAGAGAGGTTTTAGTAGTTTCACTTTGCCCAGTTCAGTGGAGGGGCTTCTAAGGATGCACAAGGCTTCTTGGATCAGTGTCATCACATTTTGTGTACCATGGGTTTGGGGGAGTCGAGCGCGATTGACCTTACTACTTTTTAGCTGACGAGGACGATATATAGATGGTGGTAGACTTATGATGTGAGTAGGCCAGTTGGCGCAACACCAATCACATGGTCACAATTCTCCAATCATTCTTTGAGAGAGTTTATTACATAGACCCACAAGGATGAGTTGCACAGTGGGTTTGGTAGTTGTGCCAGGGGACTATGGTTGTGTCCGAGTATGCTATAAGGTTTACAGAGTTATCTTAACGTGCACCTTCCTTGGTTTCCATAGATAGAGAGTGAGAGTCCATAGGTTTATTGATGTACTCATCTATAGCCTCATATTTGGGATGGTACATGAGTGTGAGACTGAGATTGCATTCTATCAGGCATCTCTAGGAAGTTGGAGTGTATCCGTGGGAAGAAGAGGGAGGATAAGAAGCCTCGAGGTTCTTGAGGATTTAGTGGTTTTCACTCTTCCGCTCAGACCCATCATGGCAGAGGCTTTTTTCTGTCGGCCAGTTCAGTCCTCACTTCAGATTACCCATAGTGCTCCGGCTAGCCATGGACCTTAGAGCACTCATACCGAACAACCATCTTTCCATGCACCTTTTTTTACAGGGTTCCTACAACTGTTATTTTAGTCGTCTGGCATAGACTCAGCATCAACAGTCATGCCTGCAAGGAGGTTGTTTTGAGAGTGATAATACTAGGCACACATTGAGAGATTGTCCTAGACTTCGGATGAGTGGAGGCCAAACCCATTGTTATGATTTCCCTGGTATGACCGAGGCAGTTGCATCAGCTGTTGTCATTACAAGTATGGGTTATGATTTCTCATAAAGATGCATCAATTTTATTTGATCCGAGTTCTACTTAATCATATGCGTCATCCTACTTTATTTCATATTTGGATATGTCTCGTTATTCTCTGAATACTCCCATATATGTGTCTACACCTGTTGGGGATTCTATTGTAGTGGACCATGTCTATCATTCTTGTTTGGTCACTCTTAGGGGCCACGAGACTAGGGTTGATCTTTTGTTGCTTAATATGGTGGATTTTGATGTGATTTGTGTATGGATTGGTTATCTACGTACCATGTTATTTTTGATTGTCACACTAAGACCGTGCTGTTAGTGATTCCAAGGTTGCCGAGGTTGGAGTGGAGAGGTTATTTGGGTCATGTTCCTAGTAGGGTTGTGTCTTTTTTGAAGGCTCAATGGATAGTTGAAAATGGGTGCTTAGTGTACTTAGCCTTTGTTAGAGATGTGAGTGTTGATACACCCATGATTGATTCAGCCCCCGTGGTGACGAAAATTTTAGATGTGTTCCCTACAGACCTATCGAGCATGCCACCCGATAGGGATATTAATTTTGGAATAGATGTGGAACTAGGCACTCAGCCTATATCTATTCCACACTACCGCATGGCTTCAACATAGTTGAAGAAATTGAAGGAAAAATTGCAAGAATTGCTAGACAAAGGTTTCATTAGGACGAATGTTTCACCTTGGGGTGTGTCACTTCTATTTGTGAAGGAGGAAGACAGTTCCATGAGAATGTGCATTGACTACAAGCAATTGAATAAGGCTACCATCAAGAACAAGTATCCACTGCCACGTATTGATAATTTATTTTATCAGCTTCTGGGTGCCATGGTATTCTGAATGATTGACTTGAGATCGAGATGTTAAATATGAGTTTTGATGATGAAAAGTAATATATCACATTTGGTGCAAGATCAGAAGGGATAAAAATAGGAATCAAGAAGCCCTATCATTTAAGCATGGATTAAGGAAACAATCTGTTAATAGGAGCTCTAGAAGCAAAGCAAAAGCAAAAGTATCAATCATTAGAGATGAAAAAAGAAGATGCAACGAAGATCCGGAAAAGAATCAATCAATGATATAGATGATTGGCATAAGCTATTATTGTCCTAAATCAAATGAAAATAAGATTACGAAGCGATGCACTAGAGATCGTTGAAGCCCAAAATCAAGGGATCCATCGATGGCCACTCAAGTAATGGAAAAGATATGCCCAGCGGATGAACAACCTGTCAAGACCACAAATCAAGGAAGTTCAACGGAAACTTGACTTTATTCTTAGAAATAATCAATTTATGATTCATTTCAAGGATCAACTCTCTTGGGTTTGTAATCTCTCAATATTCACGAGTCAAGAAGGACTCATGAAGTATATATACATCTGTTTTGGGCTTGAAGCAGGCATACTTTGAACTATTATCACTCCTTTTGTTTTACTCCAAACAAGCATTGTAGTTCTCTTTAGATCTGTTGTGTAATTAGCAAGAGAAGAAAAAGAGACAAATATTGGTGACGCATTGTATCAAGAAGAGAAAAGTGACATAGAGATTAAGTTGTTGGTGTAGAGTTACATCAATAACATTGTACTCGAGAAACCTCAAACACTGAAAGAGATCACCCTTGCAACCCAAGGGGGCTGGAGTAGGATTCATATTGAATCCGAACCAGTATAAAATTCTAGCGTCTTTATTTCCTGCATTTTATTTCTGCACTACTACTAGTCCGTTCTTATCTCTAATCGACTAATTGGTAAACTAGTCATCTAATTATAATACTAAAAATAAAAATAGACAATTCACCCCCTCTTGTACTTTTAATTGGTATAAGAGCTAGTCTCATACTTTTTGCTTAATAGCTTGTGAGAAAATATCATGGCAAATCAAGTAATTCTCGGAGCACTCTTTAAAGAAGGAACGTCGCAAGTTAGGCCACCATATTTCAATAGACCACACTTTTCTCACCGGAAAGTACGAAATGCAAATATATGCAAAATCCTTTGACGTCAAAGTATGGAGAGTTATCAAAAGGGGTATCTATTCACTACCAGCAGCAGCTCAACCACCCGTTGATTCAGAAGATATAGATGAATACACAAACGACCAAATGACAGTTATTCAAGTCAATGCTAAAACACGAAATTTACTCTATAATACTACAAGTGGAAAGGAGTATGAGAAAATCTCAAGCAGTGATATAGCCAAAGAAATGTGGGATAAATTGGAAGTTACTTATGAAGGAACCTGCAAAGTGAAAGAAACTCACATTAACATCTTGGTTCATGACTATGAACTCTTCTAACTGAAAGAAGGAGAATCCATTGAGGAAATGTTTGCAAGGTTTAGCAAAATCATTAGCTATGTAAAAGCCTTTAGTAAACCCTACTCAAGTGGTGATTAAGTTCGAAAAATTCAAAGAAGTCCACCTACCACTTGGCAGATAAAAGTAGTTGCACTCGAATCTCAAGATCTAAAAAAACTTTCATATGATGAACTTCGAGGAGATCTCATAGTATTTGAAAAAACACATCTCAAGAAAACAAACCATGAAGAAATGAAAAAAACAGTTGTGTCACGACCCCGGTTCGCCCTCCGTGAACCATCGTGATGGCACATAGTCCCTATGACTAGGTAAACCTAAATTGCGGAAAATAAACCAATTTGCGGAAGTAAAACAATTTAAAACAGAATTAGAGTAATAAGAGAGTGTTTAAAAGTGCCGCTCGACATACATAATATTTAACTCTCAGAAACCAATACATATCTCCAAGGCCCGAAAACTTATGAATCACAAGCTAAGGATCACTACAAAGTGCTCTAACTCTAGAATAGTCTAAAACAAAATAAATACAGAAGGGCGGTAATTATAAGAGAGAGTGAAAAGAAAGACACCTCGATCTATGGACGCGGCAGATATACCTCGAAGTCTCCGAACGGTCGCCTCGCTTCATGGATGGTAAGTCTGAGTCAAAGTACCTGGATCTGCACATGAAAAACATGCGTAGAAAGGGCATGAGTACACCACAGCGGTACTCAGTAAGTGCCAAGCCTAACCTCGGTCGAGTAGTGACGAGGAAGGTCACGGCCCTACTTAGGATAAATAAAATACAAGGTATAACAGTGTAGAACAAGATAGTATAATTAAGTGCAACAGTAAGAGATAACATAGAATAGAAAGAGCAACAACAACTAGATCAGAGGCAAAATAATCACCGAGGGAACACAACTCAACACAAAGATAACAACCGGGGATCTACTAGGATACCGTCCTGTAGCCCCCAAATGTAAATGTCCAGTGGATCTCTCGGGTGTTGCACCGTAGTCCAACACATAATGCACTGGGGATCTACTGGAATCCCGTTCCGTAGTCCCCAAATGTAAATACCCAGTATTGGGGGAATCTACCGGGTGCAGTCCTGTAGTTTCATATAACTGTGCAGGGGGATCTACCGGAATCCCACATCCGTAGTCCCAAATAAACAGACAAGGGGAATCTACCGGAATTCCTCGTCCGTAGTCCCAAATAAACAGACAAAGGGGAGCTACTGGAACCCCACATCCCTAGTCCCAATGTAAATACACATCAACAACAGGAAAATATTCAGAAATGACAATTTCATATTAAGGCAACAAGTAATTCTAGCCTAGTACGCTGCACATAATTCAAGCTAGGCAGTTTCAGCAAATAAAACAATTAAATCACTTAGACATGCTTTCCTAAGCTAACAACAGGCTTAACAGTGCGAGTAATAAAAATAGGAAAGGAAACATACTAATAATTACTTAATGAAAATCAGATTTCCATCAATTAGCACAAGTACGCACTCGTCACCTCACGTGCAAGGCATTTCAATTATCAAATATACCAAATCCTAAGGGGAAAGGTCCCCTACACAAGGTAAGGTAGGCCACTTACCTCGAACCGGCTCAAAATCAACCCGTAACCACGCTCTTGCCACGAGTACTCAACTCCAAATGACCCAAATCTATTCAATTTAATTGCATAATATAAATAACACTTCAAGTAACTGATTCTACAAAGAAATTCTAAGCTAATACACGAAATTAGGTAAAATGACCAAAACGCCCCTTGCACCCACGTCTTCGAATCAGGTAAAATTTATATTTTCAGAATCCTCACGCTCTCACGAGTTCAATCCAAGGTCAAATTCCAAATCAGAAGTTAAATTCTAGGTCTAAGAACTTTCTTTCAACTTTTCCCCAATTTTTATTTCCAATCCGAAATTAAATGATGAATTCATGTTTATATTAGTGGGTTACAAGCAAAATGGAGTAAGGAATTGTTACCCAATTGATATCTCTAAAAATCTCTAAAAATCTCGCTCAAATCCGAGCTCTCAAACTCCAGTTTTGATAAAAATGGCTAAACCCTCAACTTCGAGATTTTATAATCTGCCCAGGTAAATCCTTCTTCGCAAATGCCGTAAAAGCCCCGCGTTTACGAAGCACAAATTGACGTTGACCACTTTTCCTTCTTTGCGAACGCGTCCCCTTATTCGTGAATGCGAAGGCTCCGCTTCCCAGCCCATCGCGAACGCGACTCCCTTCTCGCGAACACGTAGTTCAAAGACCCCAGCCCTTCGCGAACGCGGGACCTCCCTCGCGAACGCGAAAGCCAAACCTTCAGCTCCACATCCTAACCCTTTGCGAACGCAAGGGTCCACTCGCGAACATGAAGAACAACTAGTCTGCAACACACACAACAGTTTTCTGCAACTTCAAATAACATAAATGGTCCGATTGACCAGCCGAAACCACCCGAGGCCCCCCGAACCTCAACCAAACCTGCCAACCAATCCTAAAACATCGTTCAATCTTGTTCCAACCTTCGAAACGCTCAAAACAACATCAAAACACCTATTTTTCATTGGATTCAAGCCAAAGAATTCCAAAAACTCTAAAAATACGCTTTCGATAAAACATTCTATCAAACCTCGTCCAAATGACCTAAAAGTTTGCACACACGTTAGATTAAACACTACGGAGGTACTCCAACTCCCGGAATTCCATTCCGACCCTCGGATCAAAATCTCACTATCGAACCGAAAACTTCAAAAATTCAACTTTCGACATTTCAAGCCTATATTAGCTACGGACCTCAAAAACACAATCCGAACACGCCTCTAAGCCCAAAATCACCCAACGGAGCTAACGGAACCACCATATTTCCATTCCGAGGCCATCTTCATACAGTTCCCACTACGGTCAACTTTCCAACACTTAAGCTCTCATTTAGGGACTAAGTGTCCCAAAACTCTCTGAAACTCAAAACCGAACTTCCCGGCAAATCAAAATAGCAAAAATAAACTCGGGGAAAGTAGTTATAGGGGATTGGGGCGTAAATTCTTAAAACGACCGACCGGGTCGTCACATCCTCCTACACTTAAACATGTGTTCATACTTGAACGAGCATAGAGATATACCTGAAGTAGTGATAAGATGAGGGTAACGACTGTGCATATCCTACTCGGTCTCCCAGGTCGCCTCCTCGACCGACTGACGCGCACTGAACCTTCACTGATGCAATGTTCTTTGACCTCAGCTTTCTAACCTGCCTGTCCACTATTGACATTGGCTCCTCAATATAAGATAGATTCTTTTCCAGCTGGACTGAACTGAAATCCAACACATGTGACGGATCACCGTGATACCTCTAGAGCATGGAAACATGAAATACCGGATGAACTCCTGCCAAACTAGGAGGTAAGGTAAGCTCATAAGCAACCTCCCCAATACGCCTCAATATCTCAAAAGGGCCAATAAACCTCTGACTCAACTTTCCCTTCTTCCCAAATCTCATAATGCCCGTTCATAGGCGAAACCCAAAGCAGAAACCGCTCTCCAACCATATAGGAAACATCACGAACCTTCCGGTCCACGTAACTCTTCTGTCTGGACTAGGCTGTGCGAGTCTATCCTGAATCACTTTAACCTTCTCCAAAGCATCCTGAATTAAGTTTGTGCCCAATAATCTGGCCTCACCCGGCTTAAACCAACACACTGGGGATATACACTGTCTACCATATAAAGCCTCATACGGTGCCATCCGAATGCTGGACTGATAGCTGTTGTTGTAAGCAAACTTTGCCAATGGCAAGAACAGATCCCAAGACCCTCCAAACTCAATCACACACGCATGTAGCATATCCTCAAGAATCTGAATAGTGCGCTCGGACTGTCCGTTTGCTGCGGGTGAATTTTTGTACTCAACTCCACCCGAGTACCCAACTCATGCTGAATGGCTCTCTAGAACCGTGATGTGAACTGAGCACCTCTATCGGAAATGATGGAAACCGGAATACCATACAGACGAACAATCTCCCAGATATAGATCTCTGCCTACCCCTCCGAGGTATAAGTAGAACACACAGGAATAAAGTGAGCGGACTTGGTTAGCGGATCCACAATCACCTAAATAGCATCGAATTTTCTCAAAGTCTATGGGAGCCCAATTACAAAGTCCATGGTGAATTGCTCCCACTTCCACTCCGGAATCTCTATCTGCTGCAGCAACCTACCCGGTCTCTGGTGCTCATACTTCACCTGCTGACAGTTGAGACACCGATCTACGAATCCAACTAATCTTTCTTCATCCGCCCCCACCAATAGTGCTACCTCAAATCCGGATACATCTTCGCGGCACCCGGATGAATGGAATACCATGAGTTATGGGCCTCCTCTAGAATCAACTCCCGAAGCCCATCAACATTGGGTACACAAATCTGAACATGCATCCTCAATATCCCATCATCACCAATAGTCACATCTCTGGTATCACCATACTGAACATTTTCCATAAGGACAAGCAAATGAGGGTCATCATATTGCCTCTCCCAGATACAATTAAATAAGGAAGACCGAGAAACCACACAAGCTAGAATTCGACTAGGCTCCGAAATATCCAATCTCACAAACTAGCTGGCTAAGGACTAAACATCCATCGCTATAGGCCTCTCCAATGCTAGTAAATAAGCCAAACTTTCATATGATGAACTTCGAGGAGATCTCATAGTATTCGAAAAAACACATCTCAAGAAAACAAACCATGAAGAAATGAAAAAAACAGGTGTGTCACGACCCCGGTTCGCCCTCCGTGAACCATCGTGATGGCACATAGTCCCTATGACTAGGTAAACCTAAATTGCGGAAAATAAACCAATTTGCGGATGTAAAACAATTTAAAACAGAATTAGAGTAATAAGAGAGTGTTTAAAAGTGCCGCTCGACATACATAATATTTAACTCTCAGAAACCAATACATATCTCCAAGGCCCGAAAACTTATGAATCACAAGCTAAGGATCACTACAAAGTGATCTAACTCTAGAATAGTCTAAAACAAAATAAATACAGAAGGGCGGTAATTATAAGAGAGAGTGAAAAGAAAGACACCTCGATCTGCGGACGCGGCAGATATACCTCGAAGTATCCGAACGGTCGCCTCGCTTCATGGATGGTAAGTCTGAGTCAAAGTACCTGGATCTGCACATGAAAAACATGCGTAGAAAGGGCATGAGTACACCACAGCGGTACTCAGTAAGTGACAAGCCTAACCTCGGTCGAGTAGTGACGAGGAAGGTCACGGCCCTACTTAGGATAAATAAAATACAAGGTATAACAGTGTAGAACAAGATAGTATAATTAAGTGCAACAGTAAGAGATAACATAGAATAGAAAGAGCAACAACAACTAGATCAGAGGCAAAATAATCACCGAGGGAACATAACTCAACACAAAGATAACAACCGGGGATCTACTAGGATACCATCCTGTAGCCCCCAAATGTAAATGTCCAGTGGATCTCTCGGGTGTTGCACCGTAGTCCAACACATAATGCACTGGGGATCTACTGGAATCCCGTTCCGTAGTCCCCAAATGTAAATACCCAGTATTGGGGGAATCTACCGGGTGCAGTCCTGTAGTTTCATATAACTGTGCAGGGGGATCTACCGGAATCCCACATCCGTAGTCCCAAATAAACAGACAAGGGGAATCTACCGAAATTCCTCGTCCGTAGTCCCAAATAAACAGACAAAGGGGAGCTACTGGAACCCCACATCCCTAGTCCCAATGTAAATACACATCAACAATAGGAAAATATTCAGAAATGACAATTTCATATTAAGGCAACAAGTAATTCTAGCCTAGTACGCTGCACATAATTCAAGCTAGGCAATTTCAGCAAATAAAACAATTAAATCACTTAGACATGCTTTCCTAAGCTAACAACAGGCTTAACAGTGCGAGTAATAAAAATAGGAAAGGAAACATACTAATAATTACTTAATGAAAATCAGATTTCCATCAATTAGCACAAGTACGCACTCGTCACCTCATGTGCAAGGCATTTCAATTATCAAATATACCAAATCCTAAGGGGAAAGGTCCCCTACACAAGGTAAGGTAGGCCACTTACCTCGAACCGGCTCAAAATCAACCCGTAACCACGCTCTTGCCACGAGTACTCAACTCCAAATGACCCAAATCTATTCAATTTAATTGCATAATGTAAATAACACTTCAAATAACTGATTCTACAAAGAAATTCTAAGCTAATACACGAAATTAGGTAAAATGACCAAAACGCCCCTTGCACCCACGTCTTAGAATCAGGTAAAATTTATATTTTCAGAATCCTCACGCTCTCACGAGTTCAATCCAAGGTCAAATTCCAAATCAGAAGTTAAATTCTAGGTCTAAGAACTTTCTTTCAACTTTTCCCCAATTTTTATTTCCAATCCGAAATTAAATGATGAATTCATGTTTAGATTAGTGGGTTACAAGCAAAATGGAGTAAGGAATTGTTACCCAATTGATATCTCTAAAAATCTCTAAAAATCTCGCTCAAATCCTAGCTCTCAAACTCCAGTTTTGATAAAAATGGCTAAACCCTCAACTTCGAGATTTTATAATCTGCCCAGGTAAATCCTTCTTCGCAAATGCCGTAAAAGCCCCGCGTTTACGAAGCACAAATTGACGTTGACCACTTTTCCTTCTTCGCGAACGCGTCCCCTTATTCGTGAACGCGAAGGCTCCGCTTCCCAGCCCATCGCAAACGCGACTCCCTTCTCGCGAACACGTAGTTCAAAGACCCCAGCCCTTCGCGAACGCGGGACCTCCCTCGCGAACGCGAAAGCCAAACCTTCAGCTCCACATCCTAACCCTTTGCGAACGCGAGGGTCCGCTCGCGAACATGAAGAACAACTGGTCTGCAACACACACAACAATTTTCTACAACTTCAAATAACATGAAATGGTCCGATTGACCAGCCGAAACCACCCGAGGCCCCCCGAACCTCAACCAAACCTGCCAACCAATCCTAAAACATCGTTCAATCTTGCTCCAACCTTCGAAACGCTCAAAACAACATCAAAACACCTATTTTTCATTGGATTCAAGCCAAAGAATTCCAAAAACTCTAAAAATACGCTTTCGATAAAAAATTCTATCAAACCTCGTCCAAATGACCTAAAAGTTTGCACACACGTTAGATTAAACACTACGGAGGTACTCCAACTCCCGGAATTCTATTCCGACCCTCGGATCAAAATCTCACTATCGAACCGAAAACTTCAAAAATTCAACTTTCGACATTTCAAGCCTATATTAGCTACGGACCTCAAAAACACAATCTGAACACGCCTCTAAGCCCAAAATCACCCAACGGAGCTAACGGAACCACCGTATTTCCATTCCGAGGCCATCTTCATACTGTTCCCACTACGGTCAACTTTCCAACACTTAAGCTCTCATTTAGGGACTAAGTGTCCCAAAACTCTCTGAAACTCAAAACCGAACTTCCCGGCAAATCAAAATAGCAGAAATAAACTCGGGGAAAGTAGTTATAGGGGATTGGGGCGTAAATTCTTAAAATGACCGACCGGGTCGTCACATCCTCCTACACTTAAACATGTGTTCATACTCGAACGAGCATAGAGATATACCTGAAGTAATGATAAGATGAGGGTAACGACTGTGCATATCCTACTCGGTCTCCCAGGTCGCCTCCTCGACCGACTGACGCGCACTGAACCTTCACTGATGCAATGTTCTTTGACCTCAGCTTTCTAACCTGCCTGTCCACTATTGACATTGGCTCCTCAATATAAGATAGATTCTTTTCCAGCTGGACTGAACTGAAATCCAACACATGTGACGGATCACCGTGATACCTCCAGAGCATGGAAACATGAAATACCGGATGAACTCCTGCCAAACTAGGAGGTAAGGTAAGCTCATAAGCAACCTCCCCAATACGCCTCAATATCTCAAAAGGGCCAATAAACCTCTGACTCAACTTTCCCTTCTTCCCAAATCTCATAATGCCCGTTCATAGGCGAAACCCAAAGCAGAAACCGCTCTCCAACCATATAGGAAACATCACGAACCTTCCGGTCCACGTAACTCTTCTGTCTGGACTAGGCTGTGCGAGTCTATCCTGAATCACTATAACCTTCTCCAAAGCATCCTGAACTAAGTTTGTGCCCAATAATCTGGCCTCACCCGGCTTAAACCAACACACTGGGGATATACACTGTCTACCATATAAAGCCTCATACGGTGCCATCTGAATGCTGGACTGATAGCTGTTGTTGTAAGCAAACTTTGCCAATGGCAAGAACAGATCCCAAGACCCTCCAAACTCAATCACACACGCATGTAGCATATCCTCAAGAATCTGAATAGTGCGCTCGGACTGTCCGTTTGCTGCGGGTGAATTTTTGTACTCAACTCCACCCGAGTACCCAACTCATGCTGAATGGCTCTCTAGAACCGTGATGTGAACTGAGCACCTCTATCGGAAATGATGGAAACCGGAATACCATACAGACGAACAATCTCCCAGATATAGATCTCTGCCTACTCCTCCGAGGTATAAGTAGAACACACAGGAATAAAGTGAGCGGACTTGGTCAGCGGATCCACAATCACCTAAATAGCATCGAATTTTCTCAAAGTCTATGGGAGCCCAATTACAAAGTCCATGGTGAATTGCTCCCACTTCCACTCCGGAATCTCTATCTGCTGCAGCAACCTACCCGGTCTTTGGTGCTCATACTTCACCTGCTGACAGTTGAGACACCGATCTACGAATCCAACTAATCTTTCTTCATCCACCCCCACCAATAGTGCTACCTCAAATCCGGATACTTCTTCGCGGCACCCGGATGAATGGAATACCGTGAGTTATGGGCCTCCTCTAGAATCAACTCCCGAAGCCCATCAACATTGGGTACACAAATCTGAACATGCATCCTCAATATCCCATCATCACCAATAGTCACATCTCTGGTATCACCATACTGAACATTTTCCATAAGGACAAGCAAATGAGGGTCATCATATTGCCTCTCCCAGATACAATTAAATAAGGAAGACCGAGAAACCACACAAGCTAGAATTCGACTAGGCTCCGAAATATCCAATCTCACAAACTAGTTGGCTAAGGACTAAACATCCATCGCCATAGGCCTCTCCAATGCTAGTAAATAAGCCAAACTTCCCAAACTCTCTGCCCGGTGACTTAAAGCATCGGCCACCACATTGTCCTTGCCCAGATGATACAAAATAGTGATGTCATAGTCCTTCAACAACTCTAACCACCTCCTCTGGTGAAAATTTAGATCTTTTCCTTGAACAGGTGCTGCAAGCTCTGATGGCCAGTATAAATCTCACAGGGAACATCGTATAAATAATGGCGCCAAATTTTCAGTGTTAGAACAATGGCAGCTAATTCAAGGCCGTGGACAGGGTAATTCTTCTCATGTATGTTCAACTGTTTAGACGCGTAGGCAATCACCCTACCATTCTGCATCAACACGACTTAGAGGCCAATCCTCGAGGCATCACAATAGACCGTATAAGACCCTGAACCTGTAGGCAGTATCAAAATTGGGGCTGTGGTCAAAGCTGTCTTGAGCTTTTGAAAGCTTTCCTTACACTCCTCCATCCACTGGAGCATAGCACCCTTCTAGGTCAACCTGGTCATAGGGGCTGTAATCGATGAAAATCCCTCCACAAAATGATGGTAGTAGCCCGCCAAGCCAAGGAAACTGCAGATCTTGGTAGCTGAGGATGGTCTGGGCCAACTCTGCACGACCTCTATCTTCATCGGATCTACCTGAATACCCTCACTCGATACCACGTGGCCTAAGAATGCCACTGAATCCAACCAAAACTCACATTTCAAGAACTTAGCATATAACTTCTTCTCTCCCAGAGTCTGAAGCATAGTCTTCAAGTGCTGCTCATGATCTTCCCGACTCTGGGAACACACCAAAATTCATCGATAAAGACAATGACGAACGAGTTGAGATACGACCAGAATATACTGTGCATCAAATGCATAAAGGCTGCTGGGGCATTGGTCAACCCAAATGACATGACAAGGAACTCGTAATGACTATACCGAGTCCTGAAAGCTGTCTTCAGGATATCTGGCTCCCGAATCTTTAGCTGATGGTAACTTGAGCGCAAATCGATCTTAAAAAACACCTGTGTGCCCTGAAGCTGGTCAAACAGATCATCAATACGATGCAAAGGATACGCCGAAGACTTAAGGAAATAAACTGAAGGGGTATCAATACTGATATCTCTCACATAAGTTAGATAAGTGTCACACCCCTTTTCAACCATACGCCGAGACTTAAGGAAATAAACAACTCTACTGGGAGTGTGATCTAAAGTACCCCTCCACTCAACACGCGGTATACCTGGCATAGCCAACATGCCAATTTTGGCATGACAATCAAGAATAGCATAATGTGTCGACAACCAGTCCATGCCCAAGATAATGTCAAAATCTACCGTGCTGAGCAACAATAAATCTGCTCTGGTCTCAAAACCACTAAGAGCAACCAAACACGACCGATAGATGCGGTCCACAACAAGAGAATCTCCCATAGGAGTAGAAACATAAATAGAGGAACTCAAAGAATCCCGAGATACACCTAAATACACAGCAAAATAAGTAGACATAGAAGAATAAGTGGAGCCTGTATCGAATAAAACCAATGAATCTCTGTGACAAATCAATATAATACCTATTATGACAGAATTGGAGGCAACAACCTCGGTACAGGCAGGAATAGCATAGTATCTGGCCTGTCCTCCCCCTCTAGGGCGACCTCTACCTCCCCGACCTCCACCTCTAGCTGGCTAAGTAGGTGGGGTAGCAACTGGAGCTGTAACCATAGCCTGAGAACTTTGCGGGACATGCTGTGGCTTAGAAGTCTGTGGAGGTGAAACCCTCCCAAGTCTGGGTCAATCCCTCACCATATGATGTGTGTCACCATACTCAAAACAAGCTCTGGGAGGACGTGGTGGTTGTGACTGGCTTGGGCAGGTCTGTTGGACTGACCTCTGAAAGCACCCCGCGCAGGAGGTGCGCTAGATACCGGAGGTGCATAATAAGGCTCATGAGGTCTATGAGGAGCTGGAATATAACTGGATGCTGGAAGAGCTGAATGAACAGGGCAACTCATATAACCCCTACCATGACGACTTGTTGTTGGGGCACGAGCACTAGAGAAATGGCCCGACTCTCGAGACCTCTTGGCCTCCCTCTCCTCTCTCTCCCTAGCATGAATACCCTCAATCTTGCTAGCAATGCTCACCACCTGCTGATAATAAATATCCATCTCCAACTCACGAGCCATGCTAGACCTGATGCTGGGAATAAGGCCATCAATAAACCGACAAACACTATCGCGAATAGTAGAAACAAAGGCTGGTGCATGCCTAGCCAAACTGGTGTAACAGACAACATACTCTGAGACAGTCATAGTACCCTAGCGCAAATGCTCAAACTCTGCGCGCCATGTATCCCGGAGGCTTTGAGGAACATACTCTCTTAGGAACAGATCTGAAAACTGAGTCCAAGTCAGCGAAACAGCCTCATCCAGACTATCTAACTCGTAGGTGCGCCACCACTCATAGGAGGCTCCTCGAAGCTGGAAAGTAGTGAAGGAAACCCCGCTTGATCGTGATATACCCATGGTATGGAGAATGCGGTAACTCTCATCTAGAAATCCCAGAACATCCTCCGATGCTAGACCGCTGAATACAAGAGGCTTGTACCTCTTGAACCTTTCAAGCTTCAGCTGCTCCTCCTCGGAAGCCGCTGCCCTACCCTCAGGCTGTATTGGCACTACAGGCAGTACAGTTATAAGCTCAGTGACCTACTTAACATGCACTCGCTGCTCAGGGACCTGCTTAACATGCACTCGCTGCCTAGGAGTGCGGGCGGAGGGAGTCTGTGCTCCTCTCCCGGCCTGAGATGTCGCTGCACCAAGGGGAAGCAACCTTGGCTGAGCCAGAGTGGTGTACATGCTCATAATCTATGTCAGAGTCTCCAGAAGAGCTGGAGTAGTAGTAGCAGTAGGCATATCAGGTGCATGGACTCCGGCTGGAACTACTAATGGTACCTCGGCGGCAGCTCACGCAGGTGCTTTGGCTTCACCACGTGCACGTCCTCGGCCTCTACCCCGGCCCCGGGCTCTGACGGCTGTAGTAGGGGGCGCGGGTGCCTGATCATCTCGAGTAGCATGTGTCCTCACCATCTAAGAGAGAATAGAAGACAAAAATTTAGAATTGTGATGTCAAAATATCGCACTACAAGGAAATCAAATGAAGTGGAATTTTCCTAACATTTACATAGCCTCTCGTAGATAAGTACAGATGTCTCCGTACGGATCAGTAGGACTCTAAAAAACAGGCTTGTGATCCATAACTCCTATGAACCTAGAGCTCTGATACCAACTTGTCACGACCCTGGTTCGTCCTCCATGAACTACCGTGATGACACCTAGTCCCTATGACTAGGTAAGCCTAAATTGCCGCTCGCCGTACGCAATATGTAAGTCTGAGAAACCAATACACATCTCCAAGACCCGGAAACCCATGTATCACAAGCTAAGGATCACTACATAGTGCTCTAACTCCAGAATAGTTAAAAGAAAATAAATACAGAAGGGCGGTAACTATAAGAGAGAGTGGAGAGAGAGACTCCTCGGTCTGCAGACGAGACAGATATACCTCAAAGTCTCCGAACGGTCGCCTTGCCTCAAGGATGGTAAGTTTGAGTCAAAGTACCTGGATATGCACATGAAAAACATGCGCAGAAAGGGCATGAGTACACCACAGCGGTACTCAGTAAGTGCCAAGCCTAACCTCGGTCGAGTAGTGACGAGGAAGGTCAGGGCCCTACTGAGGTTAAATAAAATACAAGGTATAACAGTGTAGAACAAGACAATATAATTAAGTGCAACAATAAGAAATAACATAGAATATAAAGAGCAACAACAACTAGAACAGAGGCAAAATAATCACCGAGTGAACACATATCAACATAGATATAGCAACCGGGCA
Source organism: Nicotiana sylvestris (assembly GCF_000393655.2). NCBI lineage: Eukaryota > Viridiplantae > Streptophyta > Magnoliopsida > Solanales > Solanaceae > Nicotiana > Nicotiana sylvestris. The sequence goes on from NC_091068.1 coordinate 37,504,315, forward strand.
TCTACCAGGATACCGTCCTGTAGCCCCCAAATGTAAATGTCCAGTGGATTTCCCAGGTGTCGCCCCGTAGTCCAACTCATAATGCGCCAGGGATCTACCGGAATCCCATTCTGTAGTCCCCAAATGTAAATATCCAGTACTGCGGGAATCTACCGGGTGCAAGCCCATAGTACCATATAACTGTGCAGGGGGATCTACTAGAATCCCACATCTGTAGTCCCAAATAAACAGACAAGGGGGATCTATCGGAATACCACATCTGTAGTCCCAATGTAAATACATAGCAGCAACAGGAAAGTATTCAGAAATGGCAATTTCATATTAAGGTAACAAGTAATTCTAGCCTAGCATGCTACACAGAATCCGGTAAGTCAGTTTGAGCAAATAAAGCAATTAAATCACTTAGACATGCTTTCCTAAGCTAATAACAGGTTTAATAGTGCGAGTAATAAAAACAGGAAAGGAAACATACTAATAATTACTTAATGAAAACCGGATTTCCAACAATTAGCACAAGTACGCACTCATCACCTCACGTGCAAGGCATTTCAATTACAAAATATACCAAATCCAAAGGGGAAAGGTCCCCTACACAAGGTTGGACAAGTCACTTACCTCGAACCGGCTCAAAATCAACCCGAAACCATGATCTTGCCACGATTACTCGACTCTAAATGGCCCAAATCTATTCAATTCAATTGCATAATGTAATAACACTTCAAGTAACAGATTCTACAAAGAAATTTTAAGCTAATACGCGAAATTAGGTAAAATGACCAAAATGCCCCTCGAGCCCACGTCTCAGAATTAGGTAAAATTTATATTTTCAGAATCCTCACGCTCTCACGAGTTCATGCATACCAAAATTATCCAAATCCATGGTCAAATTCCCAATCAAAAGTCGAATTCTAGGTCTAAGAACTTTCTTCCAACTTTTCCCCAATTTTCATCTCCAATCCGAAATTAAATGATGAACTCATGTTTAGATTAATGGGTTATAAGCAAAAAGGAGTAAGTAATCGTTACCCAATTGATATATCTGAAAATCCCTCAAAATCTCGCTCAAATCCGAGCTTTCAAACTGTACTTTTGATAAAAATGCCTAAACCCTCAACTTTGAAATTTTATAATCTACCTAGGTAAATCCTTCTTCGTGAACGCAGTCAAAGCCTCGCATTTGGGAAGCAAAAATTGACGTTGACCACTTTTCCTTCTTCATGAATGCATCCCCTTATTCGCGAACGCGAAGGCTCTGCTTCCCAACCCATCGCGAATGCGGCTCCCTTCTCGCAGACGCGTAGTTGAAAGACCCCAGCCCTTCGTGAATGCGGGACCTCCCTCGCGAACATGAAGGCCAAACATTCAACTCCACATTCTAACCCTTCACGAACGCGAGGGTCCACTCGCGAACGCTAAGAACAACTAGTCTGCAACACACACAACAATTTTCTACAACTTCAAACATCATGAAATGGTGCGATTGACCACCCGAAACTCACCCGAGGTCCCCGGGACCTCAATCAAACCTGGCAACCAATCCTAAGACATTGTTCAAACTTGTTCCAACCTTTGGAATTCTCAAAATAACTTCAAAACACCTATGTTTCATCGGATTCAAGCCTAAGAATTCCAAAAACTCTAAAAATACGCTTTCGATCAAAAGGTCTATCAAACCTCGTTCGAATGAGCTAAAATTTTGCACACACATCACATTAAACACTATGGAGCTACTCCATCTTCCGGAATTCCATTCCAACCCTCAGATCAATATCTCCCTATCGAACCAGAAACTTCAAAAATTCAACTTTCGGTATTTCAAGCCTAAATTAGCTACGGACCTCCAAAACACAATCTGAACACTCTCCTGAGCCCAAAGTCACCCAACGGAGATAACAAAACCATCAAAGTTCTATTCTGAGGCCGTCTTCCGAACACGCCCCTAAGCCCAAAGTTGCTTTCAAAGCTACAACTGAAAGACCTGAAAATTTTATTAATGACGACCCAAAAGCTCATGAAGAAGATATTTCCATAGTATCAAGAAACATATATGGTTTAATGAGAGGATATAGAAACACAAGAAGGGGAAGGATGCCACCCAGGCGAACCAAACAATATAATGAACAAGACAAGAATGATGGAAAATGTTTTGAGTGTGGAAGGTATGGGCATGCTCAAGCTGAATGCCCAGATCGTAAATGAAAGGTCTCCATATGCTTCAATAAAAGCAAATCTTTCAGAAGCTGCAGTGATGAAGACAGCTCAGAACAAAAGGAAATAGCAAATCTTGTGTTTCATGAACTTTTTGGAAAATAACACGAACAAATATTTGGGCTGCTGGACTGATGAAGATGCCTCAGACGATTAATGCAAAGAATATACTAAAAATTGTTTCATGGTATAAGGTGAAACAAGCGAGGTAAGATCTTATAATTGTGATAAAAATAATGAATTGCAGATATTCTTGACCTCAGCCTAAAAGAGTCTTAAAAATTGATGAATGAACTACGGAAATTCAATGGGGAAAAAAAAGACTGGGGGCTCAATCTTGAAGTCTGTGAAGTCCAAACTGATATACTTTAAGATGAATTTCAGTAATTACAAATGCAACTTAATGGCATGTACATTTCGGCCAATCACAGTTCTTTCATGTCTAACCAGGCAACTTACAAGTCAACTTTAAAAGGAACTGTTTGAACTGAGTACACAAGCACTAACACAAGTGGTAGATCAAAAACTGGACTAGCCCCTATATGTCATTACTGTAACAAAAGTGGACATAAATATTCTTTTTGTTGATTTTGTAAATCTAATATTACAGGATGGATTTGGAAACCAAAAAAAATCCTGGTCCTAGTAGAACTAACCAACAAGGACCAAAGGAAGCTTGGATACCTAAAGGTAGGTGATAATTTAATCTTGTAGGAACACCACAGAAAGATTAGCAAAGGAAAATGGTATTTAGACAGTGCGTGTTCCAATCACATGACAGGTGAGAAAAACCTGTTCAAAGAAGTTACTAAGATAATTGGAAGAAGTGTCAAATTTGGTGATGGTTCAACAGGAAGGATAGTTGGCACTAGTACAGTTCCATTTAATAACAACTGTAATATTACTGAAGTATATCTTGTAGATGGACGCAACTACAATCTCTTGAGCATATGTCAGCAACGTGATTAGGGATATGAAGTAAAATTCAAGAAAACAGGATGTGCCATTGAGGATGAAATGGGTAAAACCATTCTTCTGGGAAAAAGGTATGGAAATATTTATATTCTTTATGTCATTGAAAATCTAGACAGTCGCATCTGTCTAGCATCCATTTCTTACGATCCATGGCTTTGGCATAAAAAACTTGATCATGCAAGAATGCATCTTATTGAAAAACTATCCAAACATGATTTAGTTATTGGTCTTCCCAAACTCAATTTTTCTAGAAGATCCATGTCAAATTAGTAAACGAAGTAGAAACTCTTTCAAAACAAAGGATATTGTGTCCACTACCAAGCCTTTGTAATTACTTCATATGGACTTGTTTGGACCCACTAGAACTGCCAACATTGGAGGTAAACAATATGCTTTTGTTATTGTTGATGATTGCTCATGTTTTACATGGATAATTTTCTTATTTCATAAAAAATGAACCTCTGAAATTTGTTGAGATTTTCTGCAAAAGAGTTGAAAGAGAAAAAGTGTATATGATCACAATCATCCAAAGCGACCATGGAGGAGAATTTGAAAGCATATCCTTTGAAGAATTCTTTAATGATCAAGGGTATACCCATAACTTCTCAGCCCCAAGATCACCTCAACAAAATAGAGTAGTTGAGCAGAAAAATAGAAATCTACAAGATATGGCCAGAACAATGATCTTGGAACATTCTCTACCGAACCATTTTTGAGCAGAAGCGGTAAGTACAACCTGCCACATTATTACAGATGTCTTATAAGACCAATATTGAAGAAAACTCCATATAAATTATGGAAAGGTGATGAAGATATCATCAAAGAAACATCACAGACAAGCAAATCACAAAAGTCAGCTGATAATATAGATTCTGTCACAGAGTCGACTAATGAACTTGTCAATAATCAACTAGATCACCGAAGGAGTCAACTACTCATACGACTGCAACACGTCCAAATGAGTGGAAAAGTGAACCGGAATATCCTCGGGAGCTTATCATAGGAGATCCAAGTGAAGGAATGAAAATAAGGGGAGTCTCAAGAAAAGGACAAATATAGCACTCATCTCTTACATTGAACCAAAGAGGGTTGATGTTATGCCCCGCAATATTACGTCAATATTACGTCCCGCAGTATTATATTACGACAATATTTTACCTGACAGTATTACATTACGGTGATATTACGTTTCACAGTAATAAGTTACGACGATGCTTCACCCTGCAATATTTTACGTTGAATTTCTCGTAAGATAATTGACATCAGTCCAAGGATGAGATTATTTGGGGATTATAAGAATGATGCTATTTCACAAGTAATTAGTAAATTCATGAAGGTGAAAGGGGGAGCAAGTCTAAGAAAATAAATTTTGTCCAAGTTTGGCATTTTAGGATAAAATACGGCCCGAGCTAAAATACCCGTTATTTATGGATTAGTGCCATACAAGGTACTACATGGCCATGATAGAAAGGTGTATAAGGTATGTGAAAAGTGAGTAATATTTTAAGTAAGTGGGAATAATTCTCGATTTTGCGGGTAATTGATTAATTACCAGGTAACGGAACACTACCCGATTAACTAATAAGCGGACAAAATTTAATCAACTACAAAATAAAAACGTGGCACAAGGCCACTAATTTGCAAGAATGACTCATGAATATAGGTATATGTGTCTTAAATTGAAAGAGTCCAAAACTTAAAATCTTAAATAAGACTTGAATCTTAAACGTTATCCAGGAATGTTTGATATCATTTCTTGGTTAAAAGGGTCTAAAACATCAATTTGCTGTGGTTTGAAACCAAAACTTAGGGACATAATCCAGTTCAATTTCGTCCAAATATTCAAACCCAACACCAATTTCGTTCCTCAAGATTCAAAAGCGCACAAGCTTCAATCCAATTATTGGGTTTTAAATTCAATCCACAAAGGTTTCCAATGGGATAATTATACGGAGTTGTTCCTACTCCAGGTATGTTAAGGCTAACCTCTTCTTTCATTTGGCATGATCTTGTCATTACATCCATATCCCAGAATTTACGTATGTTTTGCTAGTCTCGCAAATTGCGTATATTTTCCTAGTATTCTACATATTCAATTGAGTATTTTCTTCTTCCAGTCAAGAGAGCAGGGAAGTTATATATATACAGTATTAAAAGTATTTTCATTACCATCGAGCTATAATCGATGGGCAGGCCCCTATTGACAACCTCTTATCAGATAGTAAGTTATATACCGATCCTACTGTGGCCGAGCGCTTATGAGCGAGCCTAGTTGGTCGAGATACAAAGCCTAGTATGGTCGAGTGCGTATGAGCGGTACTACGGCAGAGCAATTATATATATACCGAGCCTACTGTGGTCGAGCACGTATGAGCGAGCCCAGCATGGTCGAGATACAGATCCTAGTATGGCCGAGCGCTTATGAGCGATCCTACTAGGGCAGAGCAGATATATATGTATACTGAGCCTTATAGGGCCGAACAACTATTTTACTTAATATATTGACAGAATTGAGTCAGTATCAGCAGGTAAGCATATCTTCAGATTATCTTTGACTTCCAGCTACTTGCAGTTATTATATTATCAGTTCAGTTTCAGCTTTCAGTATATTGCCTTACATACTTAGTACATTATTTCGTACTGACGTCCCTTTTCTGGGGGCGCTGTATTTCATGCATGCAGGTCAGACAGACAGACGAGTAGGCCTCTTCAATAAGTGTTTCCCGAGTTCAGCTTGATCGGTAATCTCCATGCCTTTTAGAGTTTCCGGGTCTAGAGCCTTATGTATATCTTGTATATATACGTATATATATATATGTCTGTATAGGTCGGAGAGTCGTTCCGATCAAGTATATCTATCAGTAGAGGCTTGTAGACATATCTTGTCAGTTAGTGCAGTATGTTGGGCTTTCAGGCCTTGTATGTATATTTGGTTAATTTGTCAGCTATAATAAATATGACGGCCTTGTCAGCCAAATTTTATATTGATATTTAGTCAGCATTCGCTATCGTCTTGCAATGTGGCTCATTGCCAAAAGTATGACATCATATGTTCAGAGTCCCTTAGTTGCAAGTTGGTACACAAGGGTAGGTGAGGTATTGGGTGCCGGTCTCACCCCCCCCAAGTTCGGGGCGTGATAGTTGAGGAAGCCTTAAAAACTCCAGTTGGGTACAAACAATGTAGGAGGAACTCAATCAATTAGATAAAAATCAAGTCTGGGTACTGCTACCTAAGCCTGCAAATGCCACCGTAGTTGGAGCCAAGTGGATTTTCAGAAATAAGCTAAATGAAAATGGAAAGGTTGTGAGAAACAAATCCAGATTAGTAGCCCAAGGCTACTCATAGCAGGAATGAGTGGACTATGATGAAACCTTATCACGAATAGCTCGACTAGAGTCTATATGGGTTCTTCTTGCATATGTATCCTTCAAACGATTTAGATTTTTCCAGATAGAGGTCAAAAGTGCTTTTATAAATGGCTTTATTAATGAGGAGGTATATGTAAAATAGCCTCCTGGTTTTAAAGACTCAAGATTCTCTTACCATGTGTATAAGTTGACCAAAGCTTTGTGTGGACTCAAACAAGCTACACGAGCCTTGTACGAAAGGCTTAGCTCATTTTTACTTGACGATGGCTTTACAAGTGGTAAAGTAAACACTACATTATTTATCAAACGATCTTTAAGAGGTAATCTTATTATTCAAATCTATGTTATGATATTATCTTAGGAAGTGCTAACCCTCTTTTGTGCAAGGAATTCGCTAGTCTTATTGTCACGACCCAGATTTCCCATCGTCGGGATCGTGATGGCACGTAACCAAACGATTGCTAGGCAAGCAACATATAAAAATCTAAATATGCTACTTCTTTAGGAAATTCACTAAATGACAATAATTTAAAACATAATGATTTAATAAAATGCGGAAGTTATAATTACTCAATATCACAACACCACTACAAAATATCTGGTGTCACAATCCACAAACTTCTAAGAGTTACTACAAATACTGGTTTAAAGAAAATAAATTTGTTCTTGAAATGAAAGAAAACAGGGAAACTAAGACAAATGGAAGGGGACTCCAGGGTCTGCGAACGCCGGCAAATCCACCTTAGGTCTCCTGATGGATTGAAGGTAGCAACCCAACTCTAATCAATGTGGTCCAGTATCGAAATATGCACAGAAAGTGACTAGTGCAGTATCAGTACAACCGACCCCATGTACTGGTAAGTGCCGAGACTAACCTCAGAGAAGTAGCGACGAGGCTACGACACGACAATAACATGAACCTATGCAGTTAAATCATATACGAGAAGATAACAACAAATAGAAATTTAGCAGATATTAACGGGAAGGGGAAAACATGCTGAGGGGAAATATCAAATTCTGAAAATAGTACAGTAAGAAACACAGTAAATATCATGTTTTGCACCCACAGAAGTAATAACATAGCAAAACATGTTCACGTCATCACCCTTCGTGCTTTTACTTCGTCCTTACCATAAGAAAAAATAGAAACATCACGACATCACCCTTCGTACATTAAATCTCTCATAACATGGAACAACATCACCCTTCGTGCATTAACACTAACAGAATATGGCCCATCGTGCATTATCACTCACTTACAAAACATTGCACGACATCACCCTTCGTGCCTTACACTCTTCCTTACCCAAACAACAAAACAATAACAACCCGGCAAGGGAAATAATCAATAACCAACCTCGTTTCAATGTTAAATTTCACAATATCAATCTCTACTTGAGTCAATACTCAACCGATATCTAATTCCAGGAAAACATGATAAGATTTGTTTAACATAAAGAATAACCGGTTTAAGCATGAACAATACGAATAAAGAATACAACGATCACAAGTATAAGACCCACTCGCATGCTATGAACTGACGATAACGTATAGGTACTCGTCACCTCACCTATATGTCGTACTCAACAACCAAACACACATCAAATAAGGCAACGACACCTAATCTATAAAGCTAAGGTTAGCCACAACATTTACCTCGATTCCACGGCCAAAATCAAGCCTCAATCACTGCTTTTCCTCTAGATTCTACCTCCAAACCACTCGTATCTAGTCATAGTTAACTCAATAACATCAATTATTGTTAAAGAAATTAATTCTAATACACAATTATAGGTTTCCTAACATTTTTCCCAAAAAGTCAAAAATCGACCCCGGGCCCGCTTGGTCAAAACTCGAAGTTTGGACTTAAACCCGATTACCCATTCACTCCTGAGCCCGAATATACAATTGGTTTTGGAATTCAACCTCAATTTGAGGTCTAAATCCCCAAATTTTGAAATTCCTAAGTTCTACCCAAAACACCCAATGCAACCATGAAAAAACCCTAGATTCCAAGATAAAATCTTGTAAAAAGATTCAATTGATTGAAAGAAATAAGTTAAGAATTACTTACCTATGATTTAGAGAAGAACTGGCCTTTGAATCTCCTCTTGAAGTTTAGATTTTTAAAAATGGGAGAATGAATGAAAAATCTCGTTTTTGTCCAAAACATATCAGCTGCAGATGTCGCATTTGCGGAGCTCGCAAATACGAGAAAGGCATCACAAATGTGAAACTATCGCATTTCTGCTGCTATCGCAAGTGCAAACCATTTGGTCGCAAATGTGAAGGTTCCTCCACCAGACTCAATTCACAAATGGGAAGGGCTATTTGCAATTGCGAAGATGGGCTGGCCTAGCTTCTCTTCACATTTGCGATGAGAAGCTCGCAAATACGACCTCATAAGTAGTCACAAATGCGAACCTTGACCTCACATTTGCGAGGTCTGAGGCCTGCAACAAGTTCAGCTATACCAACAGTAATTTCTAAGTTCCAAATCACTCCATAGCCTATCCAAAACTCACCCAAGCCCCCGGGGCTCCAAACCAATCATGCACACAAGTCTTATAAAATCATACGAACTTGCTCGTGCGATCAAATCACCAAAATAACATATAAACTATGTTTTTAAAACCAAAACATGGAATCTTTAAGAATATTTGAAATTCCTATTTTCACAAGCGGACGTCCGAATCACGTCAAATCAGTCCCGTTTCTCAACAAATTTCACAGACATGACTTAAATACTATATTAAACCTGTACTGGGCTCCGGAACCAAAATACGAGCCCGATACCAACATGATCAAACATTATTCAATTTATTTAAATCCTTAGATTTTCAGTTTAATGATTTTTAATAAAAATTCATTACTCGGGCTAGGGACCTCGGAATTCGATTTCGGGCATATGCCCAAGTCCCATATTTTATTACGGACACTCCAGGACCGTCAAAACACTTATCCTGGTTTGATCACTCAAAATATTGACCAAAGTCATCTAAATCACTTTTAAAAGGCTAAAATTATTATTTTCTCAAATTTTTCACATAAAGTCTTTCCGGAAACGCGCCCGAACTGCGCACACAAATCGAGATGATTTTTTGGGTCATTATGCTTATGCAAAGTGAATTTGAAATGAGCATGATATGAGAGCATACATTTTTCCTTGGACTTCAAATTCAACAATCTGAAGAAGGAACTTTTGTGTGCCAGACAAAATATACAAAGGAATTAATTCAAAAGTTTGGCATGAGTATTGCTAAAGTAATTGGTACACCAATGAGCCCGTCAACAAGTCTCGACAAGGTTGAATAAGGAAATCTAGTTGATGAAACTAAATATCGTGGAATGATTAGATCTTTGCTTTACTTGACTGTAAGTCGACCGAATATTATGTTTAGTATATGTAAATGTGCTAGGTTTCAGTCAGCTCCTAAGGAATCACATCTTACTGCACTAAAGAGAATAATTCGTTATCTCATCGGAACTATTTCTTATGGACTATGGTACCCACATTCTAACAATTTTAGGCTGAAAGGTTTTTCAGATGCTGATCTTGCAGGTGATAAAGAAGACAGAAAAATCACCAGTGGAACATGTCAATTACTGGAAAAGACGTTAATATCATGGAACAGTAAGAAATAAGGATCAGTTGCATTATCCACAACGGAGGCAGAATATATTGCCATTGGGAAATGCTATGCACAGTTACTATGGATGTCTTATCAAATAGGTGACTTCGAATTATTGTTTAAACCTATTCAAATATTCTGTGATAACTCTAGTGCTATATGTCTCTCGAAGAATCCTATGCAACATTCTATGGCTAAGCATATAGACATTAAGCATCATTCCATTAGACATCTTGTATTTAAGGGAGATATAGAATTATCATTTGTTGGCACCACTAATCAATTAGTAGACATTTTAACTAAGCCTTTACTCGAAGATAGATTTTGCTCCCTAAGAGAACTAATTGGCATTATTTTGCTTGATTATAGAAATTAGGACCTATGTGTTAATTTTAATTCTTGTGTGTCTAAATTGCAGCTTTAAAGAAAGGAAAATCAATCATCATGGCCCTTCACTGACACCATTCCTTTCTTGCACTCAACCATAAAAATCCCTTCTTTTTATTCCCTTCTCCCTTTTCTTCATTGTTTCTATCGCTCAGAAACCCTTCTTCAAAATCCTTGAATGACAAAACACTCCAAGAATCCTTCTGCCTCTACTAGAAAAAGCACTCATTCAAAGGGAAAACTCTCTTCTCAGCATCCATAACAAGTAGACGTATGGTCTGACCATTTAGAAGGGTTTGCCTCTGCTCAGGTAGAACCATCAGATTACTCTCACCGAATAGGAGAAAAAGCTCTTGGTAAAAGGCCCATAGAATACCCCCTTGAATCTTTTGCCCCCAAGAAATCTAAAGTAGACATCTCGAGTTCTTCTCTAGAGTCCGACCTAAATTTATGGGATACCCCAAATAAGAATTTCTTTATTGCTCTAAAAGACAAGCCCATTGCTCATGGTAGAGTAATCGACCTTGATGACATGGAGGCCCTCAATTGTAAGGTAAAGAGTATGTTTGTTTTTCAAGGATGCTCTAAATTCCTCTCCGTATACCTTCCGAAAGTTTATGAACCTTTAATGAGAATGTTCTATGCCAATCTTCGCTCTATCAAGCCTGATAAGTTAGAATCCCCAGTTCTATGAAGATGCATTGTCCTTGATTATGCCATGTTTGACTGAATTTTTCAGTGTAACTACTCCGGTTTTCCCATGCTTTTCAAGAATACTCGACCTGTTGATTTTGAAATTTCTTCTGGTCAAGAAATTTTTTGCTGAATGTTCATCTTGTTCCCTTTCTAAATAGTTAGGTCCTAGTTTCGAAACCCGAGTTCTAGCCCACATTGTTGCAACTACTCTTCTTCTTCTTCACACTAGCTCATTCTCCCCTTCTCTCAATGAGACACCTTTCTTGTTACAAACTTAAGGTTAAACTATGCTCATGGGTCATAAACATCATGATTAAGAGTGCTGATGATGCCACCAGTCTACCCTATGGTATGGCTATCACCAACATCTTGGAAGGCCACATCATCTCTATTTCAAACCCTTTTTTCTCTATTTTTAAGTCCGACAATTCTAGATCGTTTGGCATTATGGGTATGTATGTACAAAGGGCTCATGGGTAAAGAAACATGAAAGTGAAGTCAGGAATGTTCAGCCTGATTCAAAGATCAAAGCCTCTGGTTCCTATCATAGTGTAAGTAATCTTGATCTTGTAGAAAATTTGACTGCTATTGACAACATGTTGACCATCATCAAGGACCTTCTTGATGCAACTCAATATACGGTTGGGGACATTTATGCCATCTCTAAAGAGACTAGGTCTGGAATTTCAATGATAAGGGTAGAAATTCTCAAACTTATAGAAAACACAGTCAAAGCCTTCAAGGAGGTACATGACAGGATTAATGGGGTGACATTTTCAGCTAATTCCAGCTTTGAGCGTCTGAAGGAGGTGATTTGCAACACTCTCACTTATTTCTTATGTCGTTAATTGTGGATGTTTAAGATGGAATTTTTGCTGCAATTTTGCTGTTTTGGACTGGATAACTAGTAACTGGATATTTCTCTTTACTTTTGCTAAACTCTGCATGCCTATAATTTGCAAATATTTGCCTCTTATGTGCTTGTTTCTACTTAATTTCAGTTGTATATATGCATATCCCCTCATTGCGGATGTCAAAAGAAGGTAGAAAGAAGTCATACCCATTGTATAATAGGTAGCAACGCCTGTTGAATGGGAGTCAATGAAGCATATTAGAAAAACAGTCATACATTACAGGACAAATAGCAGAACCTGTTGAGGGGGAGTCGATTGAAGAATATGTTGAGGGGGAGTCGACTACAGTTGAGCAGGACAACAGGGAAGTAAACTGTTGTTTATGTATATTATTTTTACCATCATCAAAAAGAGGGATATTGTTAAATATGAGTTTTAATGGTGAAAAATAATACATCACACTTGGTGCAGGATCACAACGAATAAAACAAAGGAATCAAGAAGCCCTATCATTCAAGTATGAATTAAAGAAAACAATCAGTTAAAAGGAGCTCTAGAAGCAAAGAAAAAGGAAAAGTATCAATGATTGAAGATGAAGAAGGAAGAAGCATCGGAGATCCGGAAAAGAATCAACCAATGATTTGATGGATGATTGATGGAAGATATTATAGGAAGGTCCCAAATCAAAGGAAAACAAGATTGTGAAACGATACACTAGAGATCGTTGAAGCCAAAAATCAAGGGATCCATCGGTGATCACTCAAGTAACGGAAAGATATGCCCAGCGGAATAACAGACTATCAAGACCACAAATCAAGAAAGATTAACAGAAACTTGACTTTATTCTTGGAAAGAATCAATTTATGATTTCATTAAAGGACCAACTCCCTTGGGTTTGTAATCTCTCAAGATTCACGAGTGAAGAAGGCCTCACGAAGTATATATACATCTGTTCCAGGCTTGAAGCAGACATACTTCGAACGAACTATTATTATTCCTTTTGTTCTACTCCAAATAAGCATTGTAGTTCTTCTTAGACCTGCTGTATAATTAGTGAGAGAATAAAAAGAGACAAACACTAGTGTGGCATTGTATCAAAAAGAGAAAAGTGACATAAATATTAAGGTGTTGGTGTAAATCTACATCAATCATTTTGTACTCGTATACTGAAAGAGATCACCCTTGCAACCCAAGAGGACTAAAATGTGATTTACATTGAATCTGAACTAGTATAAAATTATGGTGTCTTTATTTCCTATATTTTTTTCTACATTACTATTATTCTATTCTTATCTCTTATCGACTAATTGGTAAACTAGGCAACACTTATAATACTAAAAATAAAAATAGACTATTCACCTCCCTCTTGTATTTTCACGGGATACTATCAGTTGAAGATCAGGGCTTCCGACATTCTAAGACGGCCTTCAGGACCCGCTATGGGCATTATAAATTCTTGGAGATGACTTTTGGCTTGCCAATGCCCCGAAAACTTTCAAGCACTTAATGAACATTGTATTCCAGCCTTATTCTGATTTCTTCGTCATTGTGTTCATTGATAATATATTTTTGTAGTCCCGTAGTATGAAGGAGCATGAGCAGTATTTAAGGATCATGCTCTAACTCTAAGGGAGAATAATCTATATGCTAAGTTCTTCACATGTGAGTTTTGGTTACATTTAGTGCCATTCTTGGGCCATGTGCTGTCTAGTAAGGGAATTATGGTGGATCCAAAGAATATTGAGACAATTCAGAGTTGGCCGAGACCTTCTACTACTATAGATATTTAAAGTTTCCATGTGTAGGCTGGGTATTTCCGCTGCTTTGTAGAGGGGTTTGCATCTGTCGCAGCCCCATTGATTATGTTAACTCAGAAGAGTCCCCAGTTCAGGTTGTCCGATGAGTGTGAGGAAAGCTTTCAGAAGCTCAAGACTACCTTGGCTACAACTTTAGTTATGGTTTTAACTTTCGGATTGAGTTCATACACAGTCTACTATGATGGTTTATAGGTTTGTATCGGGTGTGTATTGATGCATGATGGTAGAGTGACTGCCTATGCTTTGCGTACGTTGAAATTCCATGAGAAGGACTACCCAATACATGATTTGGAGCTAGAAGCTATGGTACATGCACTCAAGATTTGGAGGCACTACTTTTATGGAGTGTCTTGTGAGGTGTATACAGATTACCGAAGTCTTCAATATCCATTCAAGAAGAAGGATTTGAACTTGAGGCAACAAAGGTGGTTGGAGCTATCGAATGACTATGATAACACCATTCTTTATCATCATGTGACGGCTAATATGGTGGATGACGCCTTTAGTAGGAAGGCGAAGAGTATGGCAAGTTTTACTTTTATTCCAGCTGGGAAGAGGCCTTTGGCTATGGATGTTCAGACATTAGCCAACACGTTCATGAGATTGGATATTTGGAGCCTAGCTAGGCTCTTGCTTATGTTGTAGCACATTTGTCCTTGTTTGAGAGCATAAAGGCGCACAAGTATGATTATCCCCGCTTATGTTTATTTAAGGACACATTGATTCTAAGGAGGTGACTATTGGTGATGATGAGGTTTTGAGGCTACAAAGGTCATAGTTGTGTTCCAAATGTGGATGGCTAGAGAGAGTTGATTGAGAGGATCATAGTTCATGGTATTCCATTTACCTAGGTGCTATGAAGATTTATCGTGATTTGAAGCAGCATTACTAGTGGATAACAATGAAGAAGGATATTGTTGAGAATGTTGCATGGTGTTTGAACTGTCAGCAGGTTAAGTATAAACATTAGAGACCAGGTGGTTTTCTTCATAGGCTAGATATAATAGAGTGGAAATGGGAGCATATTATTATGGATTTTGTGGATGGTCTTCCATAGACTTTGAGGAGATTTGATGATGTATGGGTCATTGTGGACAGACTAACCAAGTCTGCATATTTTATTTCGGTCATGACTTGAGCAATTGGCTCGGATTTTTCTTAGAGAGAATGTTTTCCTGCATGGTGTGCCTATATCTATTATCTCGGATCGAGTCACTCATTTTACATCATATTTTTGTAGATCGGTGCAGCATAAGTTGGGCAGAGGTTGAGATGAGTACAACATTTTATTGCCAGATGGACGAGCAGTCTGAGTGTGTCATTCAGATCTTGAAAGACATGTTGAGGGATTGTCTTTGATTTCGAGGCTAGTAGAATTCGTTTATACTATTAGTAGAGTTTGCCAACAACAACAGCTACCAGTCGAGTACTCAGATGGCTTTGTATGAGGCCTTATATGGGAGTTAATGTCGTTCTTCGGTTGGTTGGTTTGATCCTGGGGAGGCTAGGTTGTTGGGCACTGATCTTGTTCGTGATGCTTTGGAGAAAGTGAAATTTATTTAGGAGCAACTTCGTATAGCGTAGTCCAGGAAAAAGAGTTATGCTGATAGGAAGGCTGTGATGTGGCATTAATGGTGGGTGAGAAGGTTCTACTTAGAGTTTCTCCCATAAAGGATATGCTCAGGTTAGGTAAGAAGGGCAAGTTGAGCCCTTGGTATATTGGTCCTTTCGAGGTGTTGGAGAAAGTTGGTGAGGCGGCATATAGAGTTGCTTTGCCACCCAATTTATCAAAAGTTCATCCGGTGTTTCATGTTTCCATACTTCAAAAGTACTATTGTTACAACCCATATTCACGTACATTAGTTCATGCCATGAGTTAGTTGATGTAAATCTGAGAAGAGATTATCTTTGAGATGATAAGAAGTTAATCCTATTGGTCTTAAATGATACAAGGGAGTATAAAGGTGGTTAACAAGTATTAAAAGTTAAACGAATTAAGGATGTTGTAACCCGTATTTTTGGGTAAAGCTAGAGGTGCTTAATATACTCAAAAAGTCGTGTTTTAAGGTATTTGAATCATATAATATTTGTATCATAAGCCTTGAATTCAAACGAGTTAAGAAACAAAAGTCGACAAACATTGTCGCAACTTAGGTTCATAATTTACATAAGCTTTGATCAAATATTACTAATGAAAATTGAATATCCAATTGAAGATCTATGAGTCTAGTTTCCAGTGCATTTAACCGTTCATCAATACGATATCGGAGTGGAGAGATATTCGCATTTTCGCGCGACTGCGCCAATCAGCTCTCTATGGGGTACACATAGGCGGTTTAAGACAGAGGGATATATATAAGATGCCTCAAAACCATTTTAACTCATTATTTTTCAGTTTATTCAGATTTTAGAACCCTAAAAACACTCTCTCAATTTCTCTCATCATCCAAGACCAAACAAATGGCAAACAACACAAATCAAGCATCGGAAATCTCGTGGCGCTAGTAAGTTTCTTGTTCTTCTTGTTGTTGCTCATTTTTGTGTTGTTACAGCTCGTGTGGGAGGTTTTTTTAAATGGTTTATATTCTGTAAATACTCCCTCATGTTTTTAATATGAACCCCAGGTGATTTCAAGTATTCTAAAGTGATTCTAGTGCCAAAAAACCCTAATTGATTGCTAGTTTTGCTTCATTGTTCTTTTGGCAGCATTGGAGGTATATTTCATGGAAAATAAAGGTCAAATTAGATTTGTTCTTTCTGTTTAAAGGTAAGTAACCTCTTACTCTACATGTATTTAAGATTATCCAAGTTGCGTCTAAGTCATTGAAGCTAGAACTTGTGAAATATATATCAAAAGGATTGGTAGTAGTGTTGTTGGTTAGTGGACTATTTTGGGAGGCTCAATATGATTATTATTGATGTTTTTTGGGCTGTGTGGTGATTTTTTTGACTTGTGGGAAGTCATATAAATAGGGAAGGTGCTGTCCGTTTCCTCATAAAATAGGTTTTGGTCGATACATAATAGTTACGACGCCTAAATGATAACGATAATGTCATTCTCTTATTGTAGATTAAGTAGTCATGAATTTGCATAGCTTGAGGTCGGGAAGTATATACAAAGTATGTGAGGCTATCCCATTCCTTCTATTGCATGACTCTGATTGTACATAATTTAATGAACGAGCTTCCAAAAATACTCTACTCCTAGAAGCTAGCAGTACTTACGTTGTTTCCCTTCTTATGGAGCGATTGATGTTGATGTTGCTTCTCTTATTATTGTTTTATCAATGTTGTTAGTACTTTCTTATTCTTATAACATTCATTATAAAGAGTTAGTCCTAATAATGTGTACAGAGGATACCAACCATATGTCATTCCGAAAGGTTCAGAATATTATTCCAATGAGTCTTGCATGCATTATATATATGTATCTATTTTACTCTACCGAGCTGCGTTATAGACAGACAGGTATGGCACCTATTGTGCAACCACTGATCAATTGGATTTTACCGAGCTCTACGTGGTCGGATACGATTATGCCGAGCCTTATAATGGCCGAGTATGTTTTTACCGAGCCTATTACGGACGGATATGATATGATGATGATTCCCACAGAGGGGAACATTTTAAAACTTTATGTATATATACATATGTATCATGCATTTCATGTCAGTATCCCTCTAAGGTACCCAGATGTTACAGGTTGTATATTCTTTATCTCTGGTTATATTATTGCTCGTACTTATGGTTTCCTGCCTTACATACTCAGTACTTTATTCGTACTGACGTTCTTTTTTATTTGTGGACGCTGCATGTGGTGCTGCAGGTCCTGATAGACTGGTAGACGCAGCTCCCCTACCATACCAGGCTGCCCAGTTCAGTGGTTATTAGCGTGATCTTGGTATGCATTTTTGTTATAGACATCATGGGTATGTCGGGGCCCTGTTCCGGCAATGTTGCAGTACTTATGTTCCTTTAGAGGCTCATACATAGGTGTCGACTCATGTATAGTTTGGTATGCCTTGTCGGTTGATTTTTTTGTATAGTCTTTCATGGCAGCGTGGTAGCTCGTACCTTATATATAGTTTCTTGACTGTCTGGTCATCCCATGTTATGTATGTTAATGCTATTATCTTTCATTAGTTGTTGTTCATGATCCATGTCAACCATTTATATTAATCTTGTCGGCCCTTGAAGATAATAAGGAAGGTTAGATAAAATGTACGTTGGTGCTCAACAAATATGGATCGGGTGCTAGTCATGACCCTCCAGTTCGGGTCATGATAAACTTGGTATCAAAGCAAGTATGTCCTAGGGGTTGTCTATGAGCCGTGTCTAGTAGAGTCTTGATTATGGATGTATAGCACGCCACATTTATAATTAGGATGCTACCTGACATCTAGGGTTGTTACCTTCTTCCTGAATCTAGATCGTGCGTAGAGTTGAGTCGTAAGTGTTTGTCTCTAATATTCACCTTGTTTTCTTTCAGCGGTGCCTTCGACTAGGACGCAAGATATTAGTAGACGGCTTGATATAGTTGCGAGAGAGGGTACCAGTCAGGTGCCTCCAGCCAGAGCAGGCCAAAATGAGGTTCAGAGTGAGATGTCGTCTCATACCTCACCTACTCCATCTCATTAAGAGGATATTAGGAGGCACCTACAACCTCCAGTTCCTCAATCTAGAACCATAAACTAGGATATGTGGAGTTATTTACAGTCGTTGACTAGCTTGGTAGCTGCTCAGGATCAAAGGCAGAATGAAGGTGATGCTGATAAGCCAGTTAGTGTGAGAGTTTGTGATTTTATTAAACTACACCCTCCATTATTTACCGGATCAGACCCCAAGAAGTACCCACAAACTTTTATTGATCAGGTTCATCATACACTGTGGGTTATGCATGCTAGTGATACAGAGGCAGTAGAGTTGGCTTATTATCGGTTACGAGATTTAGCGATTTTCTGGTATGATAGTTGGGAGAGATCCAGGGGTCTGAATGCTCTTCTAGCTGTGTGGAAGGAATTTTCTAAGGTCTTTCTTTGTGACTACTTGCCAATTGAGAAACGAAGGGGTAGAGCTAATTTCTTGAACCTTCGACAAGGTAATTTGAGTGTGCAAGAGTATAGTATGCAGTTTGATTATTTGGCAAGGTATGCTCCCCATATGGTGGCCGAGATGAGCGATAGGGTGCATCTGTTCGTGAACGGATTGGGACCATATCTGATAAATGAGTGCATGACACCCTCATTGGTGGAAGGCATGGATATTTCCCGTATTCAGGATTATGCCCAGATGCTAAAGGATCGTAAGCACCAGCAAAAGGCAGATAGGGAGCAAGGTAGAGGCCAGCATAAGAGGGCGAGATTTACAGGGTATTCTGATGACTTCAGAGGCAGTGTCAATCCCCAATCTTCGAGGAGTTCGGCTCCACCTGCAGCTAGTTCTTCTCCACAATTTCAAAGGCCTCGATATGATCGATTTGCCTATTCTGGTCTAGAACAGAGTTCGCGGGCATCAAGCTCGCAGTATCACAAGGATACTAGTCAGACGAGACCCTCAACACCATGTTGTGATTACTGCAGCAAGGATCAATTTGGACTGTGTCATTGTGGTTCTGATGCGTGCTATTCTTGCGGATAGCCTAGCCATATGATGCGGGATTGTTCTAAAAGAGGAGGTAGTGGTATGGCTCAACTAACTAGATTTGTGTCTGTTTCTTCCTTATCAGTTCGACCTCTAGTACGGGGTTTTCAGCAATTGATAGGTCGTGGTAGAGGTAGAGGTGCAGTGCCGAATTCGAGTGGTGCTCAAACTTGAACCTATGATCTAGTAGGTCGATAGGATCTCGAGTCGTCTCCGGATGTTGTTATAGGTATATTGTCTTTGTTTTCTTATGATGTATATAAGTTGATTGATCCGAGATCTACATTATCATATGTTACACCCTTTGTGGCTAATAGGTTTGGCACTGAGCCTGAATTGATAAGTAAACCACTTGCATTATCTACTCCGATAGGAGATTCTGTGATTGCTAGAAGGGTATATATAGGTTGCATAGTGATGATTTGTAGTCGTCAATCCTCGGAAAATTTATTTGAGTTAGAAATGGTTGATTTTGATGTGATAATGGGAATAGACTGTTTAGCCTCATGCTATGCAAATGTTGACTTTCGTATGAAGATGGTTAGGTTTCAGTTTCCTAGTGAACCCATTATTAAATGGAAGGGGAACATTGCTACGCCGAAAGGTAGGTTTATTTCCTATCTTAAGGCAAGGAAGATGATCTCAAAAGGTTACATTTATCATCTCGTTCGCGTTAGGGATGCGGAGACGAAGTGACCTACTCTATAATCAATTCCTGTGGTCAATAAATTTCTAGATGTTTTCCCAGATGAACTCCAAGGCCTTCCTCCTGAAAGGGAGATTGAGTTTAGCATTGATGTGTTGCCTAACACTGAACCCATATCTATTCCTCCATACAGGATGGCCCCATCAGATTTGCGAGAGTTGAAGATGCAGTTCAAGGACTTGTTGGATAAGGGCTTCATTAGTCCCAACACTTCACCTTGGGGTGCACCTGTTTTGTTCGTGCGGAAGAAATACAGGTCGTTAAGGATGTGTATCGATTATCGACAATTGAATAAGTTTGCTATAAAGAACAAGAATATGCTTCCAAGGATTGACGATCAGTTTGACCAACTCAACGGTGCTAAGTATTTCTCAAAGATTGACTTACGTTCAGGGTATCATCAGGTGAGGGTTAAGGAGAAGGATATTCCAAAGACGGTCTTCCGGACAAGATATGGGCACTTTGAGTTCTTGGTGATGTCGTTCGGGCTAACAAATGCCCTAGTACCTTTTATGCATCTCATGAATATTGTATTCATGACCTATATTGATGTGTTCGTGATCGTATTCATTGATGACATTCTGTTTTATTCTCGTTTAGAGGCAGAACATGCGCGCCACTTGTAGATAGTATTACAGACGCTTCAGGATCGTAAGTTATATGCTAAGCTCTCCAAATATGAATTCTGGCTGAACTCAGTAGCATTCCTTGGCCATGTGATATCTGACGAGGGTATTAGTATCCACACTCAGAAGATCGATGCAGTAAAGAATTTGCCATGACGTACAACACCATCAGAAGTCTGCAGCTTCCTAGGGCTAGCAGGATATTATAGGTGGTTTGTAGAAGGGTTTTCCTCTATATCAGTACCATTGACTAAGTTAACACTGAAAGATACCAAGTTCCATTGGTCTGACGCTTGTGAATGATGTTTTCAGGAGCTAGAGTATTGATTGACATCCGCGCCAGTGCTCACTCTCCTAGAAAGAATAGAAGGTTATGTGGTATATTATGATGCGTCAGGTATAGGTTTGGGGTGCGTATTGATGTAATGTGGGAAGGTGATTACTTATGCATCAAGACAATTGAGAAACATGAAAAGAATTACCCTACCCATGATTTGGAATTGGTTGCAGTAATATATGATTTGAAGATATGATGTCATTACTTATACAATGTCCATGTTGACATCTACACATATCATAAGAGTTTACAATACATCTTCAAGCAGAAGGAGTTAAATTTGAGGTAACGTATGTGGCTTGAATTACTGAAATATTATGATGTCGAGATATTGTACCATCCCGGTAAAGCGAACATTGTGGCAGATGCTCTCAGTCGTAAGTTAATGACAGGCTTAGTACACATTGATGCAAGTAAAAAGGGGTTGACTAAAGAGCTCCATCATCTAGCCAATATGAGAATAACATTGTTAGACTCTGACGACGGAGGTGTTACCGTACAGAATACATCAGAATCATCTTTGGTAGCCAAGGTAAAAACACCGCAATATGAAGATCCTATCTTAGTACAATTGATAGAGAGCATTCAACAGTGTAAAACTATGTCTTTTGAGATCGGATAATATGGGGCACTGAGATACCAGGGCTGATTATGTGTGCCTAATGTGGTAGGGTTATGAGAGAAGATTATGAATGAGATTCGTCTATCCCGATATTCCATCCATCCCAACTAGACAAAGATGTATCATGATGTCAAAGAGCAGTGTTGGTGGGATAGTATGGACATCAGAAAGATTGAACATCAGAAAACTGGTGGATTGCTTCAGAATATAGAGATTTCGACCTGGAAATGGGAGGTGATTAATATGGACTTCATTATTGGATTACCTCGCTCTTATCATAAGTTTGATTCCATCTGGGTGATAGTTGATCTACTTAAAAAATGTGCCCATTTTCTGTTAGTTAAGACAACTTACACGGCTACAGATTATGCGAACTTGTATATAAAGGATATTATTAGGCGTCATGGTGTGTCAGTATCTATTATATCAGACCGAGGAGCTCAATTTACGGCTAACTTTTGGAGGTCTTTTCAGAAGGGTTTAGGCGCACAAGTGAATATTAGCACTGCATTGCATCCGCAGACTGACGGACAGGCTGAACGTCCTATTCAGACACTTAAAGATATGCTATGAGCATGTGTTCTAGATTTCAAGGGGAATTGGGATGATCATCTACCACTCATAGAATTTGCCTACAATAATAGCTACCATTCCAGTATTAAAATGGCTCCGTATGAGGCACTGTATGGGAGAAGATGTAGATCGCCAGTTGGATGGTTTGAGGTCGGTGAAACAAAATTATATGGGCCAAATTTGATTCACCACGCCATTGAGAAGGTAAAAGTTATACAAGAACGACTAACGGCGCGCAAAGTAGGTAAAAATCTTATTTTGATGTCCGACATCGTGATCTGGAGTTTGAGGGTGGTGATTGGGGTTTCCTGAGGATCTCGCCGATGAAGGGCATTGTGCGCTTTGGGAAGAAGGGTAAGCTGAGTCCAAGGTACATCGGGCCGTATAAAATTCTTCGACGAATTGGACATTTTGCTTATGAGTTAGAATTGCCATCCGAATTGGAATTTGTCCACGCGGTATTCCATGTATCTATGTTGAGGAAATGTATTGGAGACCCTTCTCGGGTCATCCCTATCAAATATGTACAAGTTACAAAGGATCGATCATATGAAGAAGTGCTAGTGGCTATATTTGATCGACAAGTCCGCAAGTTGAGAAAAAAGGTGTAGCTTCCATCAAAGTATTGTGGAGGAACAAGAATATGGAAGAAATGACATAGGAAGCAGAAGAGGAGATGAAGTCTAAATACCCTTACCTGTTCCAGAATGAAGATAATGAGGATGCTAGGGGAACACAAGATGCATTAGAAAGTGAAATAGCTCTATGAGGTAAGCAATACCTTGAGAATACTCTTCCTTAATACAAAATGGTGATATGCAGATAATGTACATATCCATAATGCTTTATGTAGCCTTGTGAGGCAATACGTTGGGTTATACTTCTTGCAAGTTTTGCTAGAGTCCATTTTATAGGGGAAACTTGGCCGGAAATTTTCGTTGGAATCCACGATGATTTAGACTCCCCATAAACCCTTACATTCAAGGATGAATGTTCCTAAGGGGGGAGGCTTTGACAACCCATATTCACGTACTTTATATGGTAGAAATCGATAGTTCGATTTCACGATCAGCAAGGCATCTCGAGGATTTTCAGTGATCGACTTCGAGGATTCTCGGTGATCAACTCCGAGGTAGTGTAAGTAACGACCGGCCTCGAGGCAATGTAAGTTAGTAGTCTCGGTGGATTAGGGTGAAGTTCCCAAGGCGCGTGAATAGAAATAACAAAGCCTAGTGGACTAGTCTAGAAAATGAATCAAGACATTAAATGGTTGTACCAACCCCATATATTTGTAATTAATGCATCTGTACTATAATGGGATTCCCCCTCATATATAAAGGGGATCCTTGTCATTTTTAAGGATCTATTGCTCAATACTAAATGTGCAAGAACATTCTTTCTGCTCTCTAACATATTTTCATGATCTCATTACTTCCATTTATTGCTTACATTCATTGTGTTCTATTTATTGTTCATCATTTATTGCTTATCATTGATCATAAAGAGCCATCATTTTGTCGCGCCCCCTTTTTTCCCTTCTGACGACGAAGTTCGTGTTTTGACATTCACGGGGGTGTAATGACTTGTTTCCTTTTATGAATTGGGTATTTGAAGAGTCGCCACCTAACGAATTACAGTGGGTTAGGGCACCTAAAGTGATTAACTCTTGGGTTGGTTTGCATTATCAGAGATTAGGGTAAGGGCTCGAAGTAACCTTGAGGGGACGGTGTTAGGCACCCCTCTTGGTCCACAACTGTGGGTCCTGGCCGAACTTATATTCACAAATTAGTCCATTACAAGTAGACAGTTGAATCAAATAGGTTGCAAGTAAAGCACGTTGGATAACTCAAGTAATAAGCTAAAGATTTGGACAAGTTGTGGAACAAAGGCTTAAATAAAAAAGGAATTTTGGTAAAGGAGGGGTCCTAGGTTGGTTATCCTATAGGATCACCCTACACAATATCCGGTAAAAACTCCTCGATAAGTGGCTAATGTGACATTAGCGTTTAGTCATCATATCCCATATATACTCTTCTCATCCCCTTATTGGTCATGCAAAGCAAGTGTTTGGTCAGCAATATCTATTATGTGCTGCTACCCATCCCGTCTTAATGGTCTTGGAGGGAGTTAGAACCTCTACCTCTAGGTGGTTCTAGACATACCCCTAAGGTTTTAAAAGGTAAATATTCTAAGGAGAAAATCAAAAATACTTAGGACTTTCAGCACATAAAAAGGAGCAATTAGAGGCTCAAAGTTTCCTCCTCAAACAAGCACATAAACAACATGACTCAAGCAAAATTAAGGGCTTTTATTAGATGGTGTCCTAAGGCAGGATATCTAGGTGAATATGCAGAAACAAGCAACTTATAGTTTAGAAACTCAGGAGTAGTAACCCTAGTAGTTGCCTATTGATTTTCTAAAGCCAGTTAGGATCAAAAAATATTAAGCAATAGAAACAGTTTTCAGAAATGCAGTTTTGAAAATGCCCTTAAGGCTTGCCTATACGCGGAGTACTGATTAGCACACTTCTGTATTGGAATAAAGTAGGTTTTGAAACGGATTTTCTATAATACTTATAGGCATGATATCTAATGCGATTGAGGCAGTTTTAAAGAACTTGTTTCAGGAAACATGGAATACTTAGTTAAACCAATTCAGAAGTGAACTAAGTGTGGACTAAGTGGAATTATTCAGACTAGTCTTAGATTAACAGGAAGGAATTTGAGTATGATTTCCTATAGGCATGATATCTACGTTAATATGGAAGGCATGATTATTTGGAACCTATAGGCATGGTTTCTAAACATGTCCAAAATGTAAAGACTTATAAACATGATTTCTACTTGGTAAGACAATCAAATTTAAACATAAAGTCCTAGGAGCATGATTTCTACTGGAAAACAATCAGATTTAAACATAAGCCCCTAGGAGCATGATTTCTACCTGTATTACCCCCCACAAATATGCATCTACCCATCCCTTTCGCTAAATACACCAATATTTGTTTACAAGTTATTACAGACCAATGAATGAATTACATAAGTAAATAAGAAAAATAAGAAGCTATTCTACAGGGAGCCTTCATTTAGGCCCAGATTTCCAAAGTCTCCAATGGCCTCAAATACCTCAATTCCATAGACAATGACATAGTCTAGGTGCATCAAAGTTTCCTAAGGATCTCAAGGATCCCGGGCAGTGTTTACACCTAGACTTGGTAACCAAAAATTGAACAAGTGCAATGTGGAAGGGCCAACCTCAGTATACCAGAGTTCAGAGGGTTCTCAAGAGGACCCCAAGGCAGTACACATACTGGAGGGGGCATAACTTATTGACTAAGAGTAGGGTAAAAGTGATTGACATAAGTTGAGAGGTTTTAGCAAAAAAACTATATTAAAAAAGAAGTAATATAGTAAAACATCAGAGACTGTTTGGAAAGAGATTGAAGAAATGAACACAACACCTTAGGACAAGTTTATACATAGCCAGTAGTCATAGAACCAAAGTAAATTCAATAGTCACAAATAGGGGTCAAGGGGGTTTGGGATACATAGAACACTTGATTGCAAGCACATAATCAAGCAAAGGTCTAGGAATTGGTATATACATGCTCAGGAATAGCTGACCAGGCATAGTCACAAAACCAGACACAAAGAACAAGATCACTTACATGGGTGATATGGATATGGTGATTCATGGAGCACATGATGGTAAGCACACAACAAGTAAGAGATAATTGGTATGACATGCTCAGAAACACACATAAGGGGGAATATACTGATCTCAAGGAAGGGTAAGACATAATAACATGCTAATAATGTAACCTCAACTACAAGTTTCACAACAAAACTACAAATAGAAGCAAACTTGAAACAAAATGAACTAAAGCAATAAGAAAACCATAATGTTGTTGGAACTTTGAATTGAAAGTAAAGCATACCAGTAAAGAGGATAGTAAGCAGAGTGATAGAACAAGAGAACACAATGGTTAGCTGCAACCGGCTAACTTAGAGCAGTAGCAAGTAGTATAAAAGATAGCAGGAAATTTAAGTGTGAGATAGTTTTGAACCAAAAGTTCGTGTTGTGCTAATGAAAGACTAGGGTATATATAGTAGTTCAAAATTAGATAAAAATAAGGTAAGAATCATAGTAGCATAGTAATTATGGAATTCGGGATCAATTAGAGCAAAGTCAGGACAAGTACTCCCTTAAGTTAAGGGAACTAATTCAAATAGTAAGAACAAGTAGCATATAAGGCAAGAAATCAGTATATGGCTAATAAGGAAAGAATCAAATTTAGTAAGTATAGGGTAAGCAATTAGGGATAAGTTCAGAAAATTCCAATTAAGGAAATGGTTCAGTAAGGATAAAGTAACACAACAAATAAAGTAGGAGAATCAATTAATTTAAACAGACGAAGTATGAAATTGGGGTTTAAAAGAGAATCTTCCAATCAGACCATAAAATAAGGAAATCAGAATCAATCAAGGGGAAGCTATGATTCCACACTCATCAGATAAATAGAGTAAGAACACTTAGACGTAGCAAACAGGCAGGGTTAACAATAGAAAGAGACAAGTCTTGAATAATCGATGAACAGAATCACATAGATGTGGTATAAGTTAGGCTAAAAGCTTAGTAAAAAACACATTCTGTTATGCCCCGCAATATTACATCGATATTCCGTCTTGAGGTATTACATTATAATGATGTTACGCTTTGCAGTATTAAATTACGACGATGTTACACCCTGTAGTATTGTACGTTGAATTTATCATACGGTAATTGACATCAGTCCAAGGAAAAGATTATTTGGAGATTATAAGGATTTTGCTATTTTAAACAGGTAATGAGTAAGTTCGTGAAGGTAAGAGGGGAAACAAATCAAAGAAAATAAATTTTCGTCGAAGTTTTGCAATTTGGGATAAAGTACGGTCCAAACTATAATAACCCGATATTTATGGATTACACAAGGTACCATATGACCATGATAGTATGATATATAAAGATTATTAAAAATAAGTAGAATTTTAAGTAATTGAAGGCAATTCTTAGTTATGCGGGTAATTGGTTAATTACCGAATAGCGGGATATTAACTAATTAATTTAATTAAAAACTTTTGATAGGTATCAATGGAAACGTGGCAGCCCAAGACTACTCTTCATTAAAATAGGTGGCATGTAGGGGCCTTAAGGCCAAAGATTAGTCATCTTAAAATGGGCCCCACTCTATTTGATAAAGACACAAGTCATTAAAAGAAATGGTATATTTAAAATGTAATGGGTTAAAAATAAAAAGCTCTTATACTCTTAAGAGCCAACATACGGATGAATTGAATTCTCCATATTCAATTGTAGGAATTGATATTATTAATGACACATGTTATAACACAAATTTATTGATATTTTATGCAAAGAAGTGATGCCTTATCATTCAATGATGGCCTTGGATAAACATGTTCAAGTCCCAGATTCTCTTCTTCAGTTTCTCAATGAAGCTAATATCACATTCATTGGTCTTAACGATGTACACGATAAATTCAAGAAGCCAGATATTAGTTGTGATCGCTGGAAGAACCTGGAATTAAAAAGAGTTGTGAAAATTGGATAAAAGTGAGGTGCTTATGTTTGCTAAGCTATCGGATGAAAGCCACAAAATTCATACGAGAATATGTAATATTATAGCAACAGAATTTTGCGATTCTAAAGGAGTGCGGTACAATATTTCGCAAGAATATCATATAGATTTTCCCCTACTTCGATCCACTGTTACGTGTTCGTCACAGAAGACGTGTGTCAGAGGAATTTTCAAGAGAATCGGTCCAGGTATGTTAAGGCTGTCCCTTCTTTCTTTTGGCATGGTTCAAATTATATTGAAGAAACGAGCAAATACACATTTTTCTATAAATTATTCTATTCATAGAAATAGTAGGGGTGCCTATATTCTTGATTCCCCATGAGAATTAATATTATCTTTTGTTCATGAATCTCAGAATAATACGCAATTGAAAAGGTTTATCCGGATGGAATATCGAGATTATTATGTATTTTTCATGCATTTCACTCATGTATACATGTGCATTGACCCATGACTAGATGACGTTATATACGCATATATATGTAAATATATGTATATGGGATATGGGAATAGGTTACGACGTTATATACGCACCACCACCTGATCAACTGGTATATATTGATGATGTTGCTCACAATGGCTGAAATATAATTCAAACGGTGTTATATACGCGTATATATGTGTATATATACGTATATGGGATATGGGAAAGGTTATGACGTTATATACGCACCACCACCTGATCAGTTAGTATACGTTGATGATTTTGCCCACAGTGACCAATATGATATGATGGGATGCCCTCAGAGGCTGATGATGTTATGAAACATGTACCTATGCACGACATGAAATTCATACGCATATGCATGACGCTAAAAGTAATTTATGATTTACAAAGTCATTCAGACTTACAGGTTGAATCTTGTACTCTATATTTTTTTCATGTCTCTTATGTATTTATTTATATGTCTTACATACTCGGTACATTATTCGTAGTGAAGTCCCTTTTGCCTGGGGACGCTGCATTTCATGCCCGCAGGTCAAGATAGACAGGTTGAGATCCCTCCAAGTAGGCTATCATCTCAGCCGGAGATGTTGGTGTGCTCCATTTGATTCGGAGTTGCGAGTTTGGTTAGTATGATTTAGACGTGTATTATTTGGTATGGCGGGACTCTGTCCCGACCTTTATGACATTTATGTACTCTTAGAGGCTTGTAGACATATGTCGGGTATGTGAAAGATTGTGCGGTCTTGTCGGCCTATGTTTCGTGTGTATAAAAGATCATGTTGGCCTATTAGGCCCATATGTCACGTGTATATGGTGATGTAATAAGAAATATACGTTACGTTGGTACTCGGTTGAGTAAGGTACCGGGTGCCCGTCGCGGCCCATCGGTTTGGGTCGTGACACATTCGAGGTAGGGTAATCACAGAAACTTAAACAAGAATTGATTAGTCATGCTAGCACATAGAACTAAACAAAGAAATATAGAAATATTAGGGATTCCAACGCAGGCGAGTTGAAAAAGCAGTAAAAACATAGGATCAGTCGAGATATGCAAATAATAGAAGTTTAAATATAAAAATCAGTTTAAACAAAGTGTGGAAGATGTTCCGAAAAACCTAACTTTAAAAGAAAGTAGAAACAACTGAAATCAATGATTTTTGCAAAAGAGGTTCGAGAACAATGTAAAACATAAAAGGAAAAGACTCGAATCATTTAAAAATAACACTGATCTAAGAGATGCAAAAAAAATTTAAGGTTTCAAAAGAAACACAAATAGATATGGAAGAACCTGCTTAGAACTTCAAAGATCATAACAAATACAGGGTGATTTTGCTTAAAATCACACCGGAGTAGCCATGAACAGCCAAAACAGCAAATCCTAGATACAAGTCAGCATGACCCAGGGCCCTTGAAAGCCTCAGAGAAGATGAGCAAGGCAATAGAGGAGCCATTGGAGGCTTGGGGTTGAAGGGTGGTCTCCGGAGAAGACCGGAGAAGGGAGGTGGTTGAAAGAGGTTTAGGGTTAGGTTGAGAGAACAGAAGAGATGAGAGAATCTAAGGGCAGCGGTCTTTTGGAAATGAGGTAGGGTTAGGGGTTCTTAGCAATTAGAAAAGGAAAGGGATCATATGGTCCGTTGATCTTTGAAAGAGGTCTAGGGTTAGGTTGAGAGAACAGAAGAGATGAGAGAATATGAGGGCAGCGGTCTTTTGGAAATGAGGTAGGGTTAGAGGGTCTTAGGAATTAAAAAAGGAAAGGGATCATATGGGCCGTTGATCTTGGAGATCAGCAACCAGGATTTGATTTAGGTTGGATCAGGTAGATGGGTTCAAGGTTTAGGTAAGTGTATATAGGGTCTGGGTCGGGTAATTTAGTAGAAAATTGGGCTGGTGTTGGTTCAGTTTAGGCTACAATCGAAATGCAAATCTGGCTATATTTTAAATAGCAAATTTTTCCTATTTAATTTATAATACATAATAAACAATTTCTGGAAAATACATTGATGTACCAAAATGATTAAAAATATATATATTTATCATTTTAAAAATATAGGGACCAATTTTACGCATATAAAAAGTGATTATACATTAGATGAGCTAATATTGCAATTATATGCAATTTAACCTAAAAAATACCAAATGCAATTATAAAAATGCATAAAAAGTATATTAGTCCTATTTTGGCATAAATATAGGAATTAAATGACTAAATGATCACAAAAATAATTTGGGAAATATTTATTGGGGATTTTATGAATAAAAGGGGAGGAAATAAATCAATTTAAATTCCTAAAATAATGCAAAAAATTGTAAAGCCCTTGTCCATGCTTATATATGCATATATATGCTATTTTGAAATTATTTATGCATATAAAAATATAGGAAAAAATTAGGTATCAACACATTTTAGCTCTCATAACTGTTAGTCGTCCCTCGATCACTCTCGGGGGGGCATCAGATTCGACCGCGAGGCCCTGAATAAGCAATCTCGAGGCCCGATCTTCAGCCATTTGGTTTGATTATTATATCATTTTCTAGCTATAATCTTTCTTTCTAATCTCCTACTTTAGCACCCATTGCCTATCAACTAGCATAAAAATAGATCACGTATTTTTAGAACCACAAAATCAAATTTAATTGTTATTACCATTTTCACGGTAAACAGTTTGGCGCCCACCATGGGGATAAAAATAATAGTTATTATTTTCTTGCCGGTTTTACTACATAACACAAGTTAGCTTTCACACTTTTTCTTGCCCAAGATCTTTGATTTCAGGTCAAAATGTCTGACTCAGTGAACAACAATCTTGAGAACCATGGAGAGAATGGTGTGGATGTTCCAGGTGTTGGTGTACCACAACGAAACCCTGAGAACGCACCAGAACCAATTCCCGTGGATGCGGTCTTATGCGACGCCCAACACATCGATATAAACGCCCACACTAACAGGAGCGTGCACCAAGGAGACCACCAAGAAGCTCGAAAAACTCCAACTAGGGAAGAACGAGAGGTTAGCCTTCACATTATTTTTGAAATGTTACAGGCACAACAGCTGGCGATTGCTCAACTGCAAAGTCACCAGAAAACTCTCAGCACGGTAGCACCGGGGATGACCCCCTAGCCGAGCAGGTACTAGAGAGATCAAGCAACAATGGGTCAGCAGCCGACCCCGTTATCGCAAAGATGCTCGAGGACCTCACTTAGAGGATCGAGTCAGGCGAGAAGAAGATAGAAGCCAATGAAAAGAAGGTAGAGACCTATGATCCCAGGGTCGATCAAATTCTGTGCGCACCTCCGATTCATAAAGGGGTAGACTCGAAGAAGTTCGTGCAAAAGACGTTCCGGTAGGAAGCGTCCCCAAAACCCATTCCAAAGAATTTAGAATGCCCGTGCTTCCAAAGAACAATGGAACCTTGGACCCCAACGAGCACGACACTGCCTATACTTGCGCAGTGAAGAGAAACGACCTAAAGGACGACGAGATCGAATCTGTCCTACTAAAAATATTCGGGGACACACTCTCGAAAGGGGCCATGATATGGTTACAAAACCTAGCTCCTAACTCTATAGATTCATTTGCCATGCTGGTAGATTCTTTCATAAAGGCACATGCCGGGGCCATCAATGTGGCCACAAGGAAATCTGACGTCTTCAAAATCAAGCAAAGGGAGAACGAGATGCTGCGGGAGTTCGTATCTCTCTTTCAAATGGAACCAATGGAACTACCACCGGTCTCCAATGACTGGGCGATGCAGGCCTTCACTCATGGATTGAAAGAGCGAAGCTCGGTTGCTTCGAAGCAACTGAAGCAGAACCTAGTCGAGTATCCTGCTATGACCTGGTCGGACATCCACAACTGATACTAGTCAAAGATCAGGGTCGAAAACGGCCAACTAGGAGCCCCCTCGAGATTAGTATATCCCAGAAGGCTTCTGGCAAAAGATCCAAAGCCAAACAAGGAAAGATACCAACCATACACTTAAGATAGAAGAAATGCCCTGAGGCGCAATATACCCCGCAATGATCGAAGGATGGACCGAGTCCAGAATCCTCGAGGACTTGTTAGCAGAGCTGGGTTCGATAGGTACACAGGGCCAACAGAGGCACCTCGCTTGTCGGAATATAACTTCAACGACGATGTATCAAACATCATGTTCGCCATCAGTAAAATCAAAGACACTAAGTGGCCAAGGCCTGTACAATCAGACCCTTCACAAAGGAACCATAATTTAGTATGTTAATTTCACAACATGCACGGGCACATGACCGAAGATTAGCGACAACGCCGGAAAGAAGTGGCCCGATTACTCAGCAAAGGTCACCTCTTGTATTTCCTCAGTGATCGAGCCAAAAATCAGTTCCGAGAAAGAGAGGCGACCAAAAAGAGCGAAGCAGATGAGCCGTAACATGTCATCCATACAATCTTTTGAGGTGTTGGCACCCTGTAGGAATCCACGGTCAGGTGAACAAAAACATCCCTCAACAGGGAAAAGCGAACTCGAAGCTCTATTTCAGCCCCATAATGGCACACTGATAACTTCTTTTCTTTTGAACAAATTTCAAATTAAACATGTACTTGTGGATCCATGTAGCTCGGCCAAAATTATAAGATCGAAGGTGGCAGAGCAGCTTAGACTGCTTGACTAAATTATGCCCGCCTTTTGAAGTCCTTAACGGACTCAACACAGCGAACAAAACAACGAAAGGGGAAACCGCCATACCAGTCAATGTGGTCGGCACAACCCAAAACACCAATATCTCCACCGTCAAAGGGGCTGAAGGATACACAAATAGTGAAATAGCAACCACAAGGCATATTCTCGGATATATCTAAATGAACAAACAAAGGGTCATACCTCGTTCGAGCAAATACTGAAGGCCTACCGAGGCTCAAAGCACCATCGTCACTAAGGTATAACCATCTCCCTTTCAATTTACACCTAGTAATAACCTTTATGCAGGTGTCCGACCGAGACAGTCGAAGCTCTAACGAGCTCGAAGACCTTAAGGTTTTAAAGCATCTATCGCACTCTTTTCCTTCGACCAATTTTTTATCCCGAAAAAGGTTTTACCGGCAAGGTTTTTAACAAGGCAATATCTACATGCTACCTAAGAAGACCCAACAAGTATTCAAGGCTTCTTTTGCAATTAACCTCAAATACTGGAGGGGTATCCCCCTGGAAGGTCAACTACTCGATGAAATCAAGATGCGTTAAGTGGGGTCTCGATAGGAAAATAATGTACCGGGCCAAACGGTCGAACGCACCATGTCCGCATAGAACAACCGAGATTGTAACAACAAAAATGTGTATAATTGTACCAAGTAATAAAAAAACTTGGTATTTTTTTCAAAAATGGCTCCACTGTCAAAAATGTCCCGAACATTCGGGGACTGGCGTCAATAACTCAAAACAATGCAACCCCCAGGTAGGAGCTCTTAACTCGTAAGCCCTCAATGAGGCAACATCAAGATCACAAAACAGCTCCAGAGCCAAAAATGTCCCCAACACTCGGGGACTGGCGTCGAAAACTCAAGGCCACATGACCTCCAAGTCGGAAATTCCAAAATCGCAAGCCCTCAATGAGGCAATACCAAGTTTACAAGTAATGGCTCCCGAGTTAAGAAACCCTCGATGACTACCGCCAATTACAACCCCCATCGACTTATCAAAACCCGACGCCATAAGACCACATGCGGGTAGCCTCATTCTTGTAAGACCTATATAAGGCAACAACAATATCTATAAGACCTCAATCAAGGCATGAACTATACTTGTACCAAGTATCCAAAATAGTAAGGCCTCAAAGGCATGTAAAACTTGTAAGACCTTATTAAAGGCATAAACCCGATCTCAAAGTTTAGGCTATATATCAAACTTGTAAGACCCCTAAAAAGGCACCCTCGATATAGACGTCGAAACTACTTCACTCGGGACTGAAAGGCTCCGTCCAAACACAAATGACTACTGTCACAAGGCTGTACTAGCCAAACTAACGATCGTCGCTATAAAATCACAGGCTTTCAATTACTTCGAATATACTTTGAAAAGAACCGGTTAAACATGCTAACTTTGACATAGGCCAAAGAGCTTCGACCATGTTAGCTCCTAAATACAGGCTTCAAGATGCTCAGACACCGAGCCAAACCTCCTGAGGTGCTTGATCATCGCCATATAACGACTCACAATCGAGGTTTTTATCAAACCGTCGAAGAGTCAAGCAAACATTATTTCAAAAAAATCCTTATCGAGGGAAAAATAAAGCCTATATTAGAGGTCACATCGACCCGAAGTATAAGAGCCACTAACGCCAGCTCATATAAAAGGTCGCATCGACCCAAAGCATAAAAGTCACTATCGCTAGCCCACATAAAGGTCGCATTGACCCAAAGCATAAGAGCCACTATCGCCAGCCCACACAAAAGGTCGTACCGACCCAACGCATAAGAGCCTAAGGGACAGCTTCAAATTCAAAAACTTGAGGGTCGAATGAGCTCGAGTCGATACCCAACTCGGAGACTAAACCCAAAACAGTTGACCAAACATTCCCAAGAGCACAAGCATATGAACTCGAACGTCGGCTTATAGTAAAAAGTCGTATTGACCAAAAGTGTAAGAGCCTACCGGCCAGCCAAAAGCTCTAAGGATTCATTTTAACACATAGACCAGTTTATCTAGCTAAAATCAAGGCAAAAAGAAATACAAGAGAAATGAAACCGCAAGGTTTTCCTTTTATACATATATGTGAGAAATTAAAAGCTCCATCCTCGATATGAAAGTACTAAGAACAGAAATAGAAAAGGAAATTTATGCCCCTCTTGGGGACTATGGCCCGTCGGCCTCATCCTCGTTATCCTCGGCATCAGATAGAAGGAATTTAGCATCATATTCTTCCGCCTTCGCCTACTTTATCTCTTTCGAGAGGTCGAAGACTTTGGCTTGAATTTCCTCAAGGGTTTCCCCATAAGAATTACACCTCACGTACTCTTTATTTTTGCTCTCATGGAGCCCTTCTCAGCTCAGCTCTAGCATCAACAGCGCCCTTCAAATAGACTGCCACTTTCTGGTCAGCCTTAGTGCAACTCATCACATCCTCAGCCCGAGCATCCATAACCTCAGTCTTCGCCTTCAAAAGCTCAGACTCGAGCCTTGTAATCATATTCACTCGGACAGAATCGGTTGCACGAGCATTCTGGAGTTGCACCTCGAGGGCGGAAGCCTTAGCCAAAACATCCTCCTTGGTCGCAACTTGGACATCTGCCTTAGCCTTCAACTCATTAAACTCGTGTTTGACCTGGCCAACTTCGCCCCAGAGTCGTTCCAGTTCCTCCGTTTTGCTCTCCAACTAAAATATCAAAATATTAATCTCCGAAAGCGGAAGGGCGAGCATACACCGACACAAAATGTAGGTTACCTATTTTTTGAATTGGCTTTCATAGTTCCGACGTTAGTCCGCCTCACACTGCAGGTATACCAGCTCATCTTCCTTTTTCATACAAAGGAGCCTAAGGGATTTCTCCCATCCAAAGCTTTCCGTAGCCTAGCCTCACGGAAAAGCAGCTCGGACTTAAGCTTGTCAAAAAGCCTGCAAAAGAAAACTCAATTAGAAAGGGAGGGCGCGAAACCAAAAGAAGCCTATACCGGCTACCAAAGCTTACCATAAAGCTAAGTCGCTGAGCCTCTCCAAAGGTCGAGCCTACGTATGATGGCTTAGTTTCCCCCGAAGTGCCTTCGGTAGGAAAAGAGGAAGGTGCCACATCACCCTTGTCCCTCGAAGTACCTTCGACGGGAACATGAAATGTTTTTTCAAAAATAGAAGCCTTCGAAATCGGAAGCTCGGTTGACTCATCTCTTTTGAAACTCAGAGGAGGACTCTCCCCACTATGAGCATCCTCACATCTTGAATACACTTTCCATTTATTATCGATCCTCGACCCCAAGGTCGGCAATCCCTCATCCTCCCCTAGGGGGCACCGCCTCATCTCAGAAAAACCTCCAATGCCTGCGGCGGCAGAGTTAGTGCGCTAGAAAGAAAGTACCTTTCTGAGGAAAGAAGCCACTAAATACCCACCATGATGCTTTTGCCTCCCATATCCCCTTGGACAAGTCTCGCCACTTGCACTTATCATAGGTCACACAAACTGCCAGCTTACGAGACCATTCAGCCAAAATAGGGACATCGTTCAGCAATAAAGGAATCACTAAAAATATAGGTATACCACTTATGTGTGAAATTCCATTTCTTAGGAAATGTCAAAAACTCTCCAGGGATAATATCGACAATCCATGCTCGAACAAACTGGCTCATCCACCCTCGGTCCTCGTCCTCTTCATTGTTAATGATAGGGGACCGAATGGATTGATATTGTAGAATAATCAAGCCCCGGTAATGCAGACGCTGATATAACCTAACGAGATGGATAAGGGTGAATTCGAGCACGACCTTATCTATAAAGTACCTTATCATCAACACTATCTTCCAAAGGGATGGGTGAGCCTGCACCAGGGTAACCTGATACCTCATACAAAATTCAAGTACGATA
Organism: Nicotiana sylvestris; assembly: GCF_000393655.2. Classification (NCBI taxonomy): domain Eukaryota; kingdom Viridiplantae; phylum Streptophyta; class Magnoliopsida; order Solanales; family Solanaceae; genus Nicotiana; species Nicotiana sylvestris. Next base: position 37,541,379 of record NC_091068.1, read on the forward strand.
CTGTTGGGGAGGCCCAATGTATAGGATACGTATACATGCTCAAAAACCCCTCCACATGGGTCATGATGCTCTCATTCGGGGAAGGTACCTACAGTACCACTCCTTCTCCCCATCCGCAGTGTTTCCTAATCATCTCGATGTGTCTCTCCCATATTGAGGAGATAAACCTCAATGCATGCTCCCGATGCCCTTGAACGTTAGGAGTTCTCCCCAACGTAAAGTCTCTCCACAAGAAGAAACACTTCAAGTTTAGCTCACCGGATACCGGTGGTGTACCACCGACCGCATGCGGAACAAAGGTAGAACTCTTCTCCCCTTGATGAACAGGTTTCGATGTAGCAGCCATAGCTACGGTAAAATAGGAAAAGGAGGATGAAAATTTGGACAAAGGTTGTGAGATGAAATGATGAAAGATCTAGCACAAAGCACAAAAGCTTTATGAGAGGGATGATTACCCAGAAGAATCTCCAGTTAAGAAATGAGAGAATGCATATATAGAGGCAAGTGACGACTGTTTCTCTATCAAGAAGACCAATTAGGTTTGACCATGACAGCACCGCTTTTTGGAAATGTACTGGTGGGACCACCCCGGGGGCCCCACTACCGTGTCGCATGAATAATGGTGACATGCGGTGCTCGGTAAATATTGAGACCCCAAGGATTTCTGTTATTACAAGCATCGACTCCAAAGAAGTTATCAACCTAATCTCGAGATAGTGCCCGATCTCGAGGGCCCCGATTACTCCAGGTATGGACTCCAAAGAGCCAACATCAAAATTCGAAGGCTAACTCCACATGAACGTTGGAATATAAAGAATTCAAAAACTTGAAGCAAAAAATTCTCTTGCATTGCCAAAAAATATATTTACATGAGGCGTCTTTACAAGACCTGTTTCCCTGGGAATACATACACAAAAAGAAAAAATAGAAGGAAAGGCAACGCAGGCCTACTCTTCATCGTCACTGCTTTCTGAACCATCTCTAGGACCTCCGTCCAAAGCGACTAAGAGTGCCAATTCTCCCTCCGACTCTCGGGCATCCTCGATCTCAGTTGAGAGATCGACACCTTTAGCACCAGATTCTTCTAAGGCTTGCCTCCTCCCCTTGGCACTGGCGTGAACGACAGTCTGAATCAGCTTTTGCTCGGCCTCCACTGATATATCTTGAGCTATTTGATTCGCAGTGGCGGCGTCTATCAGATACGTAGCGGCTTTTTCTTCGACCTCGGACTTGGCCGAAGATAGCACAGAAATCTCTTCTCGGCATTTTGGATAAGACCCTGGGTCGATGCCAATTTAGAGGTCACGACCTCATTTTGCCTCCTCAGCTCGAGGTTCTCCACATTCTTCTGCCCGATATGCAAAGGAAAAGATAAGTCAGTAAATATCGAATTATTAGAAAAATAAATGGATTTATGAATAACAAGTTACCTTCTTAGCAAGGCTAGCCTTTTCTAAGAGCAGTCCCTCCAAATTCACCCGAAGCTAACTTAACTCCTTCTCCTTTCGGGTAGAGGAGGCCTCCGACTCCTGCACTCCAGAGGTGATCTTCTCGAGCTCTTTTCCACGGGATGAAAGCTCATCTTGGAGACTAGAGAAGGTATGATCATACATCTTCTTAGCCTAGAACGAAACGGAAGAGTTAGAAAAACAAGGAAAGGTACTTGAAACTATAAAAGTGCACATAAAAAGCTATCACCTCTTGCTGGAACTTCTATGCTTCCTCGATAGCGTTGGGAGCGTCAAGATCAATGTCTTCACTAACTTCATCAATGCCATCAAGAAAGTTATCAAGCCCATCTCCCCCATCGGTAGGACCCTCCACGTTGGTAGCCTTTGGGTCCTAAGTGTCCTTGAGTTCCCCATCCGAGAACCGAGGACCCAAATTAAGGCCACCTAGGGCGTCGATATCGCTAAGGGTCAAGCTCTATCCCTTAGATGCCCGGGCCCTTTGGAACCAACAACAACGGTCTCCTCAGCGGGAACTGCACCATATCCGATCAGGGGCTCAGGGACCGCGTTCGCACCCTCCTTGAGGGTCTCCACCATGCGGGATTGATCTGAATCGACCGTTCCTAATTCAGCGGCCTCTAGTTGGTACGCCTGCGGGACATCCACACCCGACCTCATCCTTTGTACCAAACGGTACTTATCCTCATCATCGTCTTCATCCCCTATACTAGATCTTGCTCCAGAAGTTGAAGCCGAGGTCCTGGCGGCTGCTCGAGGCCTGCGCGATTTAGGTTTCTTTGTGGTAGGAGAATCAGCAGCTGCCTTTTTCTTCCTCTTCTTGCCCTTATCAAGCTTCGAAGTCTCCACCTCGCCAAAGGGAGGCGGTCTCATCTGCACTCCATTGCTAAGGCCTGCACAAACATAGTAGCCAAAATTTATCAACACGGAAGATACGGGGAAGAAGCATAAAAATATGGTATAGGTGGCAAGAAGGATTTTACCATGATTCTTGAACACCCACCACATTTTAGACAGGTCGAGCCAAGACTATCCCAGAAATGGGAACAAAGCATCCAATTGCCTAATCCATCCCAGCAGATCTTGAACTACTTCAGGATACCAAACTATATCTGCAAAAACCAAGGGGAGATCATTTTTTGGAAGATAAGTAAGATAAAATAAAGGAGAGGTACTTACGCTGCGTGTTCCACTCCTCTGAGAATGACATCCTTTCAGCCGGGATGATGTCCGAGGTCCTCACTCGTACAAACTTGCTCATCCACTCTCGATCCTTGTCCTTATCAATGCTTGAGAAAAACGGCTTCTTGGACCGAGGGTGAAGCTTAATCAAACCTCGATAAAATCAAGGGCTATACAATCTAATCAAATGGTCAAGGGTAAAGGTCCTACCCTCGACCTTGTTGGAGAAGTAGCGGAGCATGTAGATTATCCTCCAGAAATATGGATAGAATTGGCCATGTGTCACTCGGTACTTGTCGCAGAAGTTGAGATTTACCGGATCTATCACCGAGGAAGAAGGGTTCGAAGAATCGACCGGACCCAAAGTGATTGGGTATGTATATACATAAAGGAAGCCAACCTTGTAGTCGGTTATGCTCTCGTTAGAATTGGGGATCTCAACCAGCACTGCCTCCCTCCATTGACAGTCTTCCTTCACTTTCCCTATATTGGTTACGATGCTAATATACCGGGACACGTACTCGCATTGGCCCGGTGTAGACGAGGGTCTGTCGATGGAAAAATCCTTCGCCATGTTGAACTCGGTAAGGGTACACTGTTCAACGGTGGGTATCACTTTGGGATTTCCTTTGGATGTTTGAGAAGAAGAGGCACCGTCCTCTTTTTGAGGCACTGTTTTAGAAGTTCTAGCCATGGTGGTTGAAAGGCTTTTCTGAGAAAGTAGGTAAGAAATCAAGAACGGAAGAATAAAGAATATGAAAGGGGGTGGATTTGGCCTTGAAAGCTTGAAGATGTTGTAAAAGTATGGATTATCAAATGACTAATGCATTTATCAAAGCCATATGGGCAACGAAAAGGACGACCAATAGCGGTTCGTGGGCTGCTCGATAGGCGTGTTTGACGGCGAACCTTGCGTAGCTTTTGAGTTATGGCATTTAATGCTCTGATAGGCTGACGTCATGAAGATGATTCTTAAGGAGTATGAGTTCAAAATCGTTTCCTATCACCTTGTTCTAGGAAACGCAGAAACTATCTGTATACGGTAGAAATCGACGGTTTGATTTCATGATCGTCAAGGCATCTCGAGGATTTTCAGTGATCGACTTCGAGGATTCTCGATGATCGCCTCCGAGGTAGTGTAAGTAACTTCGGCCTCGAGGCAATGTAAGTTAGTAGTCTCGGTGGATCAGGGTGAAGTTCTCAAGGCACGTAAATAGAGCTGACAAAGCCTAGTGGACTAGTCCATAAAACGAATGAAGACATTAAATGACTGTACCAGCCTCATATCTTTGTAATTAATGCATCTGTACTATGTTGGGATTCCCCCTCATATGTAAAGGGGATCCTTGTAATTTTTTAAGGATTTGTTGCTCAATACAAAATACGCAAGAACATCCTCTCTGCTCTCTAACATATTCGTTTGATCTTATTACTTCCATTTATTGATTACATTCATTGTGTTCTATTTACTGTTCATCATTTATTGCTTATAATTAATCATAAAGAGCCATCATTTTAGCTCACATAACTGTTAGTCGTCCCTTGATCACCCTTGACGGGACATCAAACTCGACCCCGAGGCCCTGAATAAGCAAGCTCGAGGCCCGATCTTCAGCCGTTTGGTTTCACTATTATATCATTTTCTTGCTATAATCTTGCTTTCTAGTCTCCTACTTTAGCACCCATTTCCTATCAACTAGCATACAAATATATCACATATTTTTAGAACCACAAAATCAAATTTAATTGTTATTACCATTTTCACGATAAACACGTACGTTAGTTCTTGCCGTAAGTTAGTTGACGTAAATCCGAGAAGCGATTATCTTTGAGATGATAAGAAGTTAATCCTTTTGGTCTTAAATGATACAAGGGTGTCTAAGGGTGGTTAACAAGTATTAGAAGTTAAATGAATCAAGGATGTTTCAACCTATATTTTTGGGTAAACCTAGAGGTGCTTAATATACTCAAAAAGTTATGTTTTAAGGTATTTGAATCATATAATATATGTATCATAAGTCTTGAAGTCAAACGAGTTATGAAACAATAGTCTATTTGAATCATATAATATATTTATCATATGTCTTGAAGTCAAACGAGTTATGAAACAATAGTCGACAAAAGTTGTCGCAACTTAGGTTCATAATTTTGCATAAACTTTAGGTAATATTACTAAGCTTTTCTCCTAATTTACTTATAACTATGGGGTTATATACCTACCAAATTGAATATCTATGATTCTAGTTTCCAACGCATTTAACCGTTATCTATACGATATCCGAGTAGAGAGATATTTGCATTTTCACAAGACTGCGCCAAACAGCTCTCTATGGGGCCCACATATGCAGTTTAAGACATAGGGATATATATAAGATGTCTCAAACCCATTTTAAGTCATTATTTTTCAGTTTATTCAGACCTTAGAAGCCTAAAAAGGTCTCCCAAGTTTCTCTCATGATCCAAGACCAAACAAATGGCAAACAACACAAATGGAGCATCGGAAATCCCGTGGCAAGAGTAATTTTCTTGTTCTTCTTGTTGTTGCTCATTTTTGTGTTGTTCCAGCTCGTGTGGGAGGTTGTTTTAAATGTTTTATGTTCTTTAAATACTCCATCAAGTTTTTAATATTAACCCCATGTATACAGTAAAATCGGAGGGTCCAATTTTTGGTCATTACGACGCCTCATAAACATGTTTCCATAGGCTCGAGATTAACACCTGAGGGGTTATCGATGTCCAACCTCGGGGCAGTGTAGATCGATAGTTATGGTGAAAAAGTGGGAAGCTCCCACGACATGTGACTAAAGCTGACCTAGTCTATTTAGCTAGTTCAAGCCCGTACCGTGGCATTAAATAGTTGTACCAATCATGTATCTTTGCAATAAATGCATTTGTACTATGTTGGGATTCCCCCTCATATATAAAGGGGACCCTTTTCATTTTGTAAATCATCTAATACACATCATTGAATATACAAGAACATTCTCTTTGCTTTCTAACTTAACAAACTCTCTTGATTCCACTACTTACACCTATTGCTTACATTTATTATGTTCTATTTATTGTTCTTTATTTATTGCACATTATTGACCATAAAGAGCCGCCATCGAATTTATCATAACTGTTAATCCTTCCTCGACTGCCTCTGGCCGGGCACTCAACTAGACCTCGAGGCCCCGTATACACAATCTCGAGGCTCCGATTTCCAGCCATTCAGTTTGATCATGATACTATTTGCTAGCTATTATCTCATTGCTTCTAATATTTCACTTAGAATCTATTGCCTAACAACTAGCATAAAATAGATCACATATTTTTAGAATCACAAAATCAAATGTAATTGTTATTGCCATTTTCAACATAAACAATTTGGCGCCCACCGTGGGGCTAAAAATAATAGTGATTATTTTCTTGCTAGTTCACTCCATAACGCAAGTTACCTTTCACACTTTTACTTGTCCAAGATCTTTGATTTCAGGTCAAAATGTCTAACTCAATAAACACGCGTGAAAACAATAATCTTGAGGACCATGGAGAAAATGGTGTGGTTGCTCTAGGTGTTGGTGTACCACCACGAAACCCTGCGGATGCACTAGAACCGATTCCCGTGGACGTGGTCTCGCGCAATGCTGAACACGTCAAAATAAGCTCTCACACCAACAGGAGCATACACCAAGGGGATCAACAAGAAGCACAAAAAACCCCAGCTCAGGAAGAATAAAGGTTTAGCCTTCACATTATATTTGAAATGTTATAGGCACAACAACTGGCAATTGTTCAGCTACAAAGCCACCAGAAAAACTCCTAGTACGGTAGCACCTGAAACAGCTCCCCAAGACGAGTAGGAACCAGAAAGATCAAGCAACAACGGGTCGGCATCCGACCCCGCCATCATAAAGATGCTCGAGGACCTCACAAAGAGGTTCGAGTCAGGCGATAATAAGATAGAAGCCAATGACAAGAAGGTAGAAACCTACAATTCTAGGGTCGATCAAATTCCGGGAGCACCCTCGATTTTGAAGGGTGTGGATTCAAAGAAGTTCGTACAGATGTCGTTCCCATTGGAAGAAGCTCCAAAACCCATTCCAAAGAAGCTTAGAATGCCCGACCTTCCGAAGTACAATGGAACCTCGGACCCCAATGAGCACATCACTACTTACACTTGTGCAGTGAAAGGCAACTACCTAAAGGACAACGAGATTGGGTTCGTCCTACTAAAAAAGTTCGGAGAGACGCTTTATAAAGAGGCGATGATGTGGTATCAGAACCTGGATCCAAACTCGATAGATTCATTTGCCATGCTGGGAGATTCCTTCATAAAGGCATATGCTGGTGCCATCAAGGTAGCTACAAGGAAATCCGACATCTTCAAAATCAGGCAAAGGGAGAACGAGATGCTACAAGAATTCGTATCTTGATTTCAAATGGAACAAATGGAACTGCCGCCAGTCTTCAACGACTGGGAAGTGCAGGCCTTCACTCAAGGCTTGAACGAGTGAAGCTCGATAGTTTCAAAGCAGCTGAAGCAGAACTTAGTCGAATATCCCGCCGTGACTTGGTCGGACATCCACAACCGATACCAATCAAAGATCATGGTCGAAGATGACCAACTAGGAGTCCCCTCGAGCTCGGTATATCCTAGCAGGCTTCCGACAAAGGAGCCAAAACCAAACAAAGAAAGAAACCAACCATATACTGAGGATAGAAGGAATGCCCCAAGGTGTAACATACCCCACAATGACAGAAGGGTGGATCGAGGCCAGAATCCTTGGGGACTTGTTAGCAGAACGAGATTCGATAGGCATACAGGACCAATAGAGGCACCCCGCTTGTAGGAATGCAACTTCAACGTCGACATTTCAGACATTGTATTCACCATTACTAAAAACAGAGACACCAGGTGGCCAAAGCCTATACAATCAGATCCTTCACAAAGGAATCACAATTTAGCATGTGAATTTCACGGCACGAACGGTCACAAGACCGAGGACTGCGGACAACTCCGGGAGGAAGTAGCCTGACTACTTAGTAAAGGTCACCTCTGAGAATTCCTTAGCGACTGAGCCAAAAATCAGTTCTGGCAAAGAGAGGTGACCAAGAAGAATGAAACAGATGAGCCAAAACAAGTCATCCTTATGATCTTATGAGGCATCGATGACCCACGAGAACCCATGGTTAGGAGAACAAAAATATCCATCATCGGAGAAAAGCAAACTCGAGGTTACATACTCGATGACGCTCTCACATTTAGCGATGAGGACATTTAGACCTTATCCCAGCCTTACAACGCCGCACTGGTAATCTTTTTTATTGTAAATACATTTCAAATTAAACGTGTACTTGTAGATCCAGGTAGATCGGCCAATATTATCAGATCTAGGGTGGTAGAGCAGCTCAGACTGCCCGACCAAATCATGCCTGCCTCTCGAGTCCTCAACAGGTTCAACATGGCGAGCTAAATAATGAAAGGGGAAATCACCCTCCTAGTCAACGTGGCCGGCACTATCCAAAATGCCTAATTCCATGTCATCGAAGGAGACATGAGGTACAACGCATTACTCGGAAGGTTGTAGATAGACTACATGAGAGCAACATCATCCACCCTCCACCAAATGACGATGTTTTTGACAAAGGATAGAATAAAACCATGTATGGGGAATAATATGCAGCGAGGGAGATGTTCACAGTACATGACGTAGCACCGGCACTGACGCCTTCGACGTCAAAGGAACCTCAGGATAAACAAATAGTGAAATAGCAATCACGAGATGCATTCTCAGCTATACCCGAAATAAAGGATCGTGCCATGTCCTCGGAGCAAATATTGAAGACCCACCGAGGCTCAAAGCGCCATTTCCACTAAGGTATAATCGTCTCCCTTTTTACTTACATTTCACACTAAACTTTATGCAGGTATCTGATCGAAAATAGCCGATGAACTTTCCAACTGGAAGGCCTTAGGTTCCAAAAGCATACGTTGCACTATATGCTACCTAAGGAAGACTCAACAAGTATCCAAGGCTTCTCTTCAATCAACCTCGAATACTGAGGGGCATCCCCCTGGAAGGTCACCTCCTCAGAGAAGCCAAGACATGCTAAATAGGGTCTCAATAAGAAAATGATGTACCGGGCCAAACAGTCGAACAAACTGTGCCCGTGTAAAATAATCGAGCCTTGACAACAAAAACGTGTATACTTGTACAAAGTAATCAAAGGATGCTTCCCTTCCATCAAAGCCTTTCGCGTTTCAAAGGAGTTCGGTATGTTTTTTTACAAAAAATGGCTCTAGAGCCAAAAACGTCCCGAACACTCGGGGACTGACGTCAAAAACTCGTAGGCGTATGATCCATGAGTCGGAAGCTTCAAACTTGTAAGCCTTCAATGAGGCAACATCAAGGTTACAAAAATGTCTCTAAAAGCTAAGAGCATCCCGAGCACTCGGGGACTGGTGTCAAAAACTTGAAACCATATGACCGCCGAGTCGGAAGTATCAAGCTCGTAAGCCCTCAATGGGGTAACACCAAGTTTACAAGGAATGGTTCAAGAGCCAAGAAACGTTTGAAAACTCGGGGACTGTTGCCAACTGCCACCCTCTTCGATCTTTCAAAAATCCAAGGCTATAAGACCCCATGGGGGCAACCTTGAGCGCAGACCTTCATAAGGCAACATCAAATCTATAAGGCCTCAAGCAAGGCATAAACCATACTTGTACCAAGTAACAAAACCTGTAAGACCTTAAAGGCATGTAAAAATTATAAGACCTTATAAAAAGGCATTATCCCGACCTTAAAGTTGAGGCTATATATTCGAACTTGTAAGAATCCTAAAAAGGCATACCCTCGATATAGACGCTGAAACTACCTCACTCGGGGACTAAAAGGCTCCGGCCAAACACAATGACTACGGTCACAAGGTTGTACCATCCAAACTAATGCGACTCGGGGACACCCGACCGTCGCTATAAAATCACAGGCCTTCAATTACTTCGAAAGTAATTCGAAAAGAATTGGTTAAACAGGCTACCCTCGACATAGGCAAAAGATCTTCGACCATGTCAGCTCCAAACAATAGGCTTCGAAACATTCAGCCACCGAGTAAAACCTCCCGAGGTGCTCGATCGTCGCCATATGACGACTCATAATCGAGGTTTTTATCGAACTGTCAAAGAGTCAGGAAAAGACAATTTTAAAAAGTCCTTAACGAGGGAAAAATAAAGCCCATATAAAAGGTCATACTGACCCAATAGGTAAGATCCACTACTGCCAGCCCATGTAAAAGGTCATACCAACCCAATACGTAAGAGCCACTACCTCCAGCACATATAAAAGGTCGTACCAACCAAACATATAAGAGCCTAAGGGCCAGCTTTAAATTCAAAAACATAAGGTTCAATGAGCTCAAGTCGAAACCTGACTCGAAGACTTAACCCGAAACAGTTAACCGAATATGCCTAAGAGCAAAAGCATAAGATCTTAAACGCCGCCTTACACTAAAAGGCCATACCGACAAAACGTGTAAGAGCCTACGGGCCAGCCCAACGAGCCTCAGGGTTGTTCTATAAACCTAAGGGTTCTTTTATCTCAAAGACCAGTTCATCTGGCTAATGGCCGACAAACATTAAAGCAAAGGGAAGTGCATGAAAAAATTAAACCGCAAGGCTTCTTCTTGTATACATATATGGGAAAAAATACAAAACTCCATTTACAGTGTCCTTTAAAAAAACTATGCACAAAATTAGAAAAGAAAGGCCTAATATGCATCCCCCTCGGGGACTTTGGCCCGTCGGCTTTGATCTCTCGAAAGAGATAGTGCAGGCAAAGGCGGACCAATATGATGCTAAGTTCCTTTTGTTCGATGCTGAAGATAACGAGAAAGAGGCCTGGCATGGATCTTCTCAAGGGTTTTCCCTCCGATATTTACACCTTACATACTATTTGTTCCTACTTTTCTGGTCGAGAGCCCTCCTCGACTCAGCACGAGCGTCGGAAGCATCCTTCAAATAGACAACTACCTTTTTATTAGCCTTAGTTTGGATCACTTCAGCTTCAGCTAGAGCTTCCAAAATGTTAGCCTTCATCTTCAGAAGCTCAAACTCGAGCCTTGAAATCATGTCCGTCCGGACCAAACTATTCTCATGGCATTGCAAAGTTGCACATCGAGGGAGGAAGACAACCACCTTCTTATCAGCCTTAGTTCAGATCGCTTCGACTTCAGCCCGGGCATCCACGACGTCAGCCTTCATCTTCAGAAGCTCAAACTCGAGCCTTGAAATAATGTTCGTTCAGACCAAGCTATTCTTATAAGCGTTGCAAAGTTGTATGTCGAGGGTGGAAGCCTTGGCCAAAGCATCTTTCTTAGCCGCTACCTGGGTGTCCACCCGAGCCTTTAGATCATCACGCTCGCACTTGGCTTGACCAACTTTGCTCCAAAGGCATTCCAGGTCCTCCGTCTTTTTCTACAACTAAAGTAAAAAAAACATTAGCCTCAAAAGATAGAAGAAGAAACACGCACCCCCTCGAAACAAAAATTACCTGCTCCTCAAGGTAGCTTTCATAGTTCAGGCTTCGACTCGCCTCATACCGCAAGTGTGCCAACTTGTCTTCCCTTTTATCGCAAAAAAGCCTGAGGGATTTCTCCCCATCCATGGCTTCTCGCCACCTGGTCTCACAACAGAGAATCTCAGACTTGACCTTGTTAAAAGCCTATGAAGGAGAAACTCGATAAGAGAGTAAAAATTACAAAATTATAAAACCAATACGATCAGTCAAAACTCACCTCAGAGTAGACCCGCTGAGCTTCCTCAAAATTTTAGCACATGTCTACTAGTATAGCTCCATCAACCCCGATAGAATTGCCCCCAATTGGAATACGGTCGTCGGATATATGCTGGCCCTGGCGTCGAACATCCCTTGAAGTGCCTTCGACGGGAGAAGAAGTCAGCGGCAGAGAATCCTCATTCCTAGAAGTACCTTCAATGATAAAAGAAGATGGTAGTAGAGGAGGTATCGTTTTTCTAAAACCATGGATCTCGGGCGCTGTAGGCTCGGGTGGTACACCCTCTTTGAGCCTCCGGGATGGACTCACCTTGCTATAATCACCGTGGCCCTGCGAAGGCCCTTTCTGCTTATTATTATTATTATTATTATTATTATTATTATTATTATTGTTATTGTTATTATTATAACTCAGCCCTAAAGTTGACGATCCTTCTTCGTCTCCTAGAGGACACAATCTCACCTCAAAGAACTCGCCAATGCCTACGATGTACGTGTAAAAAGAAAGTGCCTTTGAAAAAAGGAGCAAATCACATAGCACGTACCGTGGAGTTTTGCCTCCCGTCTACCCTTAGACAATGCTCACCACTTATGCTCATTATAAGTCGAGTGGGTCGCCAACTTCCAAGCCCAATCCGTCAGGTCGGGGACCTCATACGGCATCCATGAAATTGCTGCAGAAAGGGAAAGAAAGGCGCATTTACGGAGCCCATCTCCACCATAAGCAAAACTACGAAGGCACAAGTGTACCACTTACACGTAAAATTCCATTCCTCAGGAAATAGCAAAAACTCTACAGGGATAATATCAATAGTCCGTACTCGTATGAATCGACTCATGCATCCCCGATCCCCATCTTCTTCATCATCAATGATGAAAGGTGTGGCGGATCGGCATCGTAGGGCTAGCCGACCTCGGTGGTGAAAAGGCTGGTACAGCCTGATGAGATGGCTAAGAGTGAATTCAAGCCCTGCTTCTTTCGCAAAGAACCTCATCATCAAGGGAGCCCAACGTAAAGCGGTACGTGTATACATTCATAAACCCATAGACATGATCCATGATACTCCCTTCTGGGGAAGGTACCCGCAATACTACACTTTCCTCCCATTCACAATCTTTCCTCACTAACTCAAGGTGCCCCTCTCTTATTAAAGAAATAAACTCGAGGCATACTCCCAATGAACCCAAACATTGGGAGGTTTTTCTGACAAAAAGTCCTACCTCAAAACAAAATGTCCCGAGGTTGGTTCGCCTTGCACCAACGGTACATCACCAACCAGGAGGGAACCAGAGGCATAACTCCCTTCTCCTTGCCGAGCGGACCCTAGAGAAGCAGCCATAATTGTGGTAAAACTAGGGAATTGGAGCGGGAATTTGAGCAAGGATTTCAAAGTTGAAATGGTGAAGGACCTAACACAGGAAAGAAGAACACTATGAAAGAGTATAACAACTCTGAATAGCGGAATCCTCAAAAGAGGGAAGACAACCCTATATATTGAGAAAGTGGTGACTATTCGCCTGCCTCAAAAGCCAATTAAAAATGCTGACTAAGCCATTTTTCGCTTTGGGAAGATGTACTATCGGGATTGCCTTGGTCATTTCATAACCATGTCATGCAATTAATTCTATCGTACGATGCTTTGGAGATCAAAGACCCTCGCATTAACAAGCCTCTAGATAGTACCCAATCTCGATGACCTTTGTCAAAAAGAAGATAGGCTCTAAGGAGCCATTAATATCATTACAAGCCTCGAGATGGTACCCGATCTCAAGGACCTCTATCAAGAAGAAGATAGGCTCTAAGGAGCCATTTATATCATTACAAGCCTCGAGAGTGTACCCGATCTCGAGGACCTCTGTCAATAAGAAGGTTCTAAGGAGCCATTAATATTATTACAAGCCTCGAGATGGTACCCAATCTTGTGGACCTCTGTCAAGAAGAAGATAGGCTCTAAGAAGCCATTAATATCATTACAAGCTTCGAGATGGTACCCAATCTCGAGGACTTCTGTCAAAAAGAAGATAAGCTATAAAAATCTACTCATATGGGCCTGACCTCGAGTTGGTACCCTACCTCGAGGATTTCTGCTATTGCAAATGCGGGTCATCTACTCGATCCTATGGCCCTCGAGCTACCTGATCCAGAGCCAATTTGCACTCAAAAAATACTAATAAAGCCGTATGGATATTTATCGCCTTCGGATTGAGTTAAACGCCCTCTCTCTTACTTTAATCCATGGCTATCCTAGTCCAGGCGTACCCTCATTCGGGATCTATCTATAACGCCTTAAGGCTATCTTCACTCTAAGTTCGAAACAAGTTTTCAAGTCGCCCGAGCTTGAGCGAACTCTCACTCGGGGACTACCCTCGAAAGCCTAAAGGCTATCTTTATTCATAGGCATCTGAGCAAGTCCCCCCTTGAGGACCATCGACGGGGTTTGAAATGCTAAGTTTCCTTCTGAAAATTTGAAGGCCTACTCTCATTCAACTTGGAGTTGAGGGTCCCGACAGCCTAAGCTCGTATCGATTCAATCCAGGTGCAGCTCGAGGAACGACAAAGGGCTCCACATGATATGATATTAACCAATCAAGGACTGGGTAAACACATACACCCGGACCCGGTATTCTGACCGATCGGTAGAATCATGCACTCAGATTCTTCACAAATGCAAGTAAAAGGAAATCCGACACAAATCAGGTACAAAATTAAAGAAACTCTTTTTCATTAATAAACAATGATTACAAAATCCCACGAAGGGTCCTTACAAATGATTACAAAAGCCCACAAACGGTTCTTACACATGATTACAAAAGCCCACAAAGGGTCCTTACACAAAAATAGAGAAGCCAAAGAAAAAAGAAAAAATATATATAACAGCTACAAGCCTAATCTACTCACGGGGGTACATCTTCGGAGGCAGTGTCTTCGGGAATCGTTCCATCGGGGCCTCCTCTTGATATTTCAAATAGTATCTTCAAGATTAAAGAAGAAGCAGAAAACGTTGAGGAAGAATAAGAAAAAGATGAAGAAGTGGCTGGGTGAAAAATCTGGCGAGTATGGGTCTCGCCAGCACTACAATTATGAAGCCACTTCTTGAGATGTTGCACCAGTGCGGGATGCAACAGTTAGTAGATGGCACCACCTTACTCCACGGAAAGCAAAAGGAGCGAGGCACTGCACCGGGTAATTAGGGGAGATAAGTAGAAGTTCGTAGTCCGCATATCCTTTAATGTGAAGATAATTTGCGATTTCTCTCTCATTACCTCAGTCCAACTACAACAACAACAAAAAATCAGTACAATCCCCCTCAGTAGGGGAAAGCTTTGGGAAAGGGCCATGGCATAACTTATGAGAACACTACCATGTGACCCTAAGGCCATGGGCCTCAAACATGAGAAATAACAATGGATGAGGATGAAGAGATGAAAGGGGTAAGAGGCTGTTGAAGAACGTTTGAATGAAGTTTTGGTTAAAGAAGACTTCAATTTATAAAAAGGGTGGTAGTATAACCAATAGCGCAATCAATGTCTTTGAAAGACGTACCGACAGGCACAATCAATGCGTTTTGGGAAATGGACCGGCGGCGATATTATCACTTTGGAGAATATAAACCGGCGGTACATTGAATAATTCTAGGAATATGAACCGACGTGATGCCTCATTTATCACGAAGGCTTACATCATAAGTATGACACCATCACGGGATGTTCGAAGAGAAGGATATCAAAGTCATTTCTTATCGTTTCACTCTAAGAAACATGGGGACTATCTGTATACGGTAAAATGAGATGGTCCAATTTTTAGTCATTACGATTCTTCATAAGCATGTTTCCATAGGCTCGAGTTATGGTTGAAATTTACACCCGAGGGGCTATCGACGTCGAACCTCAGGGCAGTGCTGTCACGACCCTAAACCGGACCAGGTCGTCATGGCGCCTATCGTAAAAAAGGCCAGCTGACACAAATCTCCAAACAAAATAAATAGTTATAACAATACATTTTAAGTCATTAATAAGCCATAAATCCCAAAACATAGAGAAGAATAGAAAAATACGAAAACAAACACAGACCGACATTGGGGTTGTTACGCCCCGCAGTATTATGTCGATGTTATACTCCATAGTAATGTATTACGATGATGTTACCTTCTATAGTAATATATTACGGTTGATATTACGTCCTGCAGTATTAAGTTACGACAGTGTTGTACCCGACAGTATTACATTACCATGATATTACGCTTCGTAATAATAAGTTACGACAGTGTTGCACCTTGTAGTATTACATTACGGTGATGTTACGCTTTGTAGTAATAAGTTACGAGGATGTTGCACCCTGCAGTATTTTACGTTGAATTTGTCGTAAGGTAATTGACATCAGCCCAAGAAAAAAAGTATTTGGAGATTATAAGGATTATACTATTTCACAAGGGATTAGTAAATTCATGAAAGTGAAGGGGGAAGCAAGTCAAATAAAATGAATTTTCATCCAAGTTTGGTATATTGCGATAAAATACGGGCCGAGCATTAATATCCGATATTTATGGAATAGTGTCATACATGTTGCTACATGGCCATGATAGTAAGGTGTATAAGGTATGTTAAAAGTGGGTGGTATATTAAGTGATTTGAGATAATTCTTAATTATGTGGGTAATTGGTTAATTATTGGTTAATAAGAGATTGCCATGTTAATCAAGTGATTAGTGGATAAATTAATCCAAATATTTGGATAAATATTACATCTCCCACATGGCAACAAACCCATTAAACAGTTGTGACTCATAAGTCACTTTGTTATGTGGCAAGTCTTAAGAATGTGTGTCATTTCCATTTAATAAAGGAAAGACACATATAACATGAGTCATATCTATTATATTCTTAAAGAAAATGGTCTTATGAAATTCTGAAAGATTTTATTACCATAATTTTCATGCATTGCATTCATGTGCATTTACCCATGACCAGACGGCATTATATACGCGTATATATGTATGTATATATATGTATATGGGATATGGGAAAGGTTATGGCGTTATATACACACCACCACCTGATCAGCTGGTATACAATGATGATTTTTCCCACAATGGCCGATATGATATAATAGGATGCCCTCAGAGGCTGATGATGTTATGAAACATATACCTATGCACGACATGATATTCATACGCATATGCATGACGCTAAAAGTAATTTATGATTTACAAAGTTATTCAGACTTACAGGTTGAGTTATGTACTCTATATTTCTTCCATATCTCTTATGTATTTATTTATGTGCCTTACATACTTGGTACATTATTCGTATTGATGTCTCTTTTGCCTAGGGACGCTGTGTTTCATGCCCACAGGTCCCGATAAATAGGTCGAGAGCCCTCCAAGTAGGCTATCAGCTCATCGAAAGATGTTGGTGCGCTCCATTTTCTTCGGAGTTGCTCGTTTTGTTAGTATGATTTAGAAGTGTATTGTTTGGTATGGCGGGACTCTATCACGACCTTTATGACATTTATGTACTCTTAGAGGCTTGTAGACATATGTCGTGTACTTGAAAGATTGTACGGCCTTGCTGGCATATGTTTTCAGTTTATAAATGATTATGTTGGCCTATTAGGCCCGTAAGTCACGTGTATATGATGATGTAATAAGAAAGATACATTATGTTGGTACTCGGTTGAGTAAGGTACCGGGTACCCATCATGGCCCATCGATTTGGATCATGACAAAAGTGGTATTAGAGCAGTTCTATCCTAAGGAGTCTACAAGTTGTGTCTAGTATAGTCTTGTTTATGGGTGTGTCGTACACCACACTTATAAGCAGGAGGCTACAGGGCATTTAGGATTGTCACTCTTTCTTCTTACTCTAGATCGTGTGGTAGAGCTCACATACAAGAATTCAAATTCCAAAATTCTATTTTATACGTAATAAGATGATACCTACATCCGGAAAGAAGGTTGGAAAGAGAGATAGTTGTGGAAGAGCTGAGTCTAAGGAATTGGATTTTTGTATGATGCCTACAATAAGTAAATGTGAGGTCTTTAGCAGATAATGGGTATACTGAAATTTGTAAGCTCTCTGATAAGAAGCCTTAAGGAAAGAATGCATATCCACATTTATGGTGAAAGACAACGAGAGATTAAGAAGATAAATACAAGTTTCAACAAGCAAAGGAAGTAAGATGAAGAAGGGTACGAGGAACCCAGTTAATGAAGATTATCAGTATTACAGTTCCGGCAGAAAAATATAAGCATTGTGAGTTACCCTCAATAGTAATAGAGGTATTTATAATTGGCCACACCCATCTCAGTTATACCATATTGGGGGCTAATAGGTGTAGATTAAGAAGAGGACAAGATATCACGATCCGGATGGGGTTAGAGTGGCCCAAAATAGTGAATGGATTGTTTGCTTTAATTGACATTTCTGAAGGATATTGCAAATGCGCTAATAGATCTCCTCGTGAGACACCTAGATAGTGCACCCTAAAATATTAAAGCTAGATATGAGCACTAGAAGCCTTGAAGGAATAAATATTACTTTAGTGTGGCTCCTGCCCCTAGTAAAGAAAGAATGCTAGGCAATTGGAAGAGACAAGGGATAGAGCAAGGGGAGCCAAAAGCAAAAGAATATTTTGTTCGAGTTTTCAGAGTAAATCAATAGACATAGATAATTAGCGGGAGATAAGAAGAGAGTTAATGAAGTATTATGAGTAAGATATGATACACGGATGACAGCGGTAGGTCAAAAAATGATGACAATATTACAGAGTTTACAGTCAAGTGAAGGAAAAGACAAAATATGACAAGCCTTAAGACAATAATAGAATAAAGTCCATAAAGTCATATCCTCATTTTGAGAAATACGTTCGCAACTCTGACGCTATTACCAAGAGGAAACGTTAGACCCTAGAGTAATAGAAATTAATATGAACTGGTGAACAAGATAAGCTAAATATGAATTAGGGACTGCATGATTTGATAATTGTCAGCATCATGAGAATTTCAGATCGCGTTCCAGCAATAATAGGACGGATAACAGAAGAAGATTCATGAGAAATTCAGAGAATGGTCATTCAGGAAGAAGCTTCCCTAAAGCAAGCAATGTTAGCAAAGTTAAGCTTAAGGGACTGTATGTACCAGTTAAATTAAGTGTCACCCTCGCGAGTAGGTAAAATTCTCATCCTTGGTACAGAAGGGTTGCCACAAGGCGACTAAGGATCATTGATATTGAGAAACGACGCCAAAGATGAAGAGGTAAAACATCTATAGGTAGATCCTCGTGGCTTCAACTCTTAGTACATCTCTAAAGGGGGTAATATGGAGTAATATGGCATTAAGTCAGAATTAAGTGGTTCTAGTTACTATGGAATGGTAAAGGAAAAATGCAATAAATGAAAGAGGAATGAGATGGTACTTATCCAAATCGTATTGATACGCTACGATTCAAGAATATTGTGCAAGCTTGACATCAAGGAGAGGGAGTAAAGGTTTCTGCCCTAGCTGTTATTAATAAATAAGGAGCCAGTGCGAGACGTAAGTTAAGATAAAGGAAATAATCCAAGAAAGATTACAAGGAATATTGATATGAGAATGGGCCAACGAGTAGTTAGTAATTAGTCAAGAAGATATCAGTTATGGCTAAACAGGAGGTTACATACGAGACATCAGATCGTGTAAGATAAACATAGTAGAACCCAACATGGAGAATTCAGCCTCAAAGAATATCATTATAATACTTGAGATACATTCAAACAAGAGTCGGGGTAGTTAAAGGTATTGTATGAGTGTTACGGGGATAAAATAAAGTGTCATTGGGAAGGCAGTCAAAATATCAGTTCAGAAACAACCATGCAAGCATAAGGGCATGCAGATAAGTAACTACAAATAAGCATGGGCAAGGAAGGACATCAGAAGGTCTGTTGAGTATACGATGTAATAGGCTCACAACTTTACAAGAGTCAGATGGTCTTCCCTAAGTACTACGACGAAAGACTAGATGAGGAAATAAAGAAGAAGGCTTCAACCTAGGCACAACTACCTAAAAAGGAAAGGGTCGTGTAACAACAATCTCACAACAACATTGTAAGCGTTCCAAAGGAAAGTGGCACCTACCTTGGCTAATGAACGGGAAGTAAACATTAAAAGTAATATTCGAGATCATATGAGTTGTATGAAAACCCTGGAAAGTGTGGGCACTAAGATAAGTTAAGTATGGACGCAATAAGGGGATAGAAAGACCAGGAAAAGTAATAGCTTTCGTTGAAAGAAAACTAAGATGGAACGGAAGAATTATTCAATCAATGATCCAGAGTTAGTACGTTATGGATACACTCAAGATTTTGGAGCATTATCCAGGAAGCATATTTGTTGACAATCATACAGCCACAAAAGGCTCTGGTATAAGTTAAACGAAAGAATTGAGCCTAGGGCATAGACAAATGACTGAATTGTTAGAAGATTGTATCATGGATATTCCATAACCCCCGTGAAAGGCTAAGGTAATAACTGATACTATGAGCCACAGATCGGAAGATATCTTAAGCCTACGTAAAGGCTGATCAGAAGGAAGAGCAAACTAAAGAATTACATCACCCAAGTAAATCAGAAGTCTGATTATTGGACCTAGAAAAATTATAGAAGTTGTGCTTGAGAACATGACAAAATCACTCTTAGTATCAGATGTTCAAGAGAAATAACACAACAACCATAATCTATAATGGCTCTACAGGGAACCAAGTTAGAAGAAGTACCAGCCTCATAAAAAGTCAGTACGAAGCTCTTACCGGATTGTATATGTACCAGAGGTGCAAGTATTATAATAGAGCTTCAAGTTGTGGACGTGAATTGCACATAGGTGGAAGGGAGGTCATGAGAGAGATAGAAGATACGATGCGAGATTTTAAGGTAAGTAAGGTAAAGGTGAACAACGTACGAGATACTCAAAGGCAGAAGATCGTAAATAGTCCATACTTCAGATAAAAGGGCCAGAAGCACGAGGATTCAATATCCAAGAATGATAGCGGCATTGTCAATGGCATATTTTCTAGTCAATGATTTTTAGGTATCGAGAGGTCTAGTTAAGAAAGTAAAGAAGAGTTAGAGACGATGTGATGTCTCGTTTGATGTTCTAAAATAACACAAGGAAATTCAAGCAAGTTGAAGGAAGATTACGAGTAGTATAAATAGATATGTATAGGTCGTAAGCTAAAGTATGGTAAAGTGACAAGGTTTTAGGATGACATGAATACTGATAAGAAAGGGCAGTAAGAAGGTGTCGAGAATGGATTAGTCCTCAGGATTAGGCCCATGAAAACAAGGGAGTTAATGGCTTCTTTATGTTATAGTAAGCTCAGTATAGCCTGAGTGGACTCAAAGGAGTTATTCTTCATAAATAGCATTTAGAAGAGATGGAATGTTGCCCTAATAGTAGAATACGGGTGCAATTGTGATAGATAAAGAATGACGTTTTGGCCTTCGATTGAGTAATAATTTGAAAAAAAAGAGAAAGAAAAGGGGTTCAGGAATTGTATGGGATTAAAATATCCACGTAAGAGAATCACCTTGGGATGCTATAGAATACGGTTATTGAAGTACAGTATCGCCGCTAAGTCAATGAGGAAAATTACTTCGAATATTCCTTGATGTAACGTAAGCCCTAGTGGCAAAGAATTGCCTAAGAAGTTTCAAGTTATCAGTGGTATATTATAGATCAATATTGAGGCGAATCAACAATAGATGGACAAAAGTTACAAAGTATGAGATGAGATTAGGCCGTCATTCTAAAGATGAGCAGTAATGAGGAAGCATTAAAGGACTTAAATTTATACATATGGAATAAGCAACGAGAGTAAGTTGGGATTTGGTAGTAGACCTCAGCAACGATAAATTAAAGTAAGAGTTATGGTAGTAAATTCATACGGATGGCTAAACGGACATGTGCGATGAGATATAGAAATATTTATAAATTCAACAAAGTACCAAGCAAAGAACTTCAGTATACTTAGATATGCCCAAAGGGACATTTTATCATGCTATACATATGAATCCTAGAGATTGGGTACACTTACAAGGTCAAAATTGAACAGGTTGCATGACGAAAGGTAGTAACAGTTACGAGATTGGAAGAATTCCGACTACAAGTTGTGGTGTGAGAAGGAGGCCTAAGGGGGGAATGCCCTGGACTTTGGACTTATTGACAGAACAGTCAAATAGGCAATGGAAGTTCTAAAGTTTTCGGAAGATATAAGTTATAAAAATGATAAGTGCATCAGTCAACATTCGTGGACGAATGTTCCAAAGGGACGAATAATGTTACGACCCGCAGTATTACGTCGATGTTATGCTCTGCAGTAATATATTATGATGATGTTACCCTTTGCAGTAATATATTACGGTTGATGTTACGTCTTGCAGTATTAAGTTACGGCAGTGTTGTACCAGACAGTATTACATTACTCTGATATTACGCTTCGCAGTAAGTTACGACAGTGTTGCACCCTGTAGTATTACATTATAGTGATGTTACTCTTCGCAGTAATAAGTTATGACGATGTTGCACCCTGCAGTATTTTGCGTTGAATTTGTCGTAAGGTAATTGACATCAGTCCAAGGAAAAGATTATTTGGGGATTATAAGGATTATACTATTTCACAAGTGATTAGTAAATTCATGAAAGTGAGAGGGGAAGCAAGTCAAAGAAAATAAATTTTCATCCAAGTTTGGTATGTTGGGATAAAATACGGGCCGAGCATTAATACCCGATATTTATGGATTAGTGTCATACAAGGTGCTGCATGACCATGATAGTAAAGTGTATAAGGTATGTAAAAAGTGGGTGGTATTTTAAGTGATTTAAGATCATTCTTAATTATGTGGGTAATTGGTTAATTATTGGTCATGGGAGATTAACAAGTTAATCAAGTGATTAGTGGATAATTTAATCCAAATATTTGGATAAATATTACATCTCCCACATGGCAGCAAACCCATAAAAAATTTGTGACTCATAAGTCACTATGTTATGTGGAAAGTCTTACGAATGTGTGTTATTTCCATTTAATAAAGGAAAGACACATATAACATGAGTCATATCTATTATATTCTTAAAGAAAGGTCTTACATATCCATTCTTAAATAACGATCGTATATAAAAATGTTAGTGAATGGAGATTCATGCAAGAATTTAAGGATTTAAGTAAGAAAATCATATACCTTTCTCCTACTTCAAACCATTTCAAGAACAGAAGCTAAATCTTAACCCATCAAGAACGATTCCAACAATTATGTTGGCTTCAACAGAAATTAATCTTGAAACAAAACAATTCCAACGAGATTTGTTAGCACCGTAGCAACGTGAGATTTTGCGATTCTAAAAGAGTATGGTGCAACCTTTTGCAAGAATATCATACTGATTTTTCCCTACTCCAGGTATGTTAAGGATGTCCCTTCTTTCTTTTGGCATGTTCCATACGATACGAACGAAACGTAAAAATACACAAATTTCATAAATGACTCTATTCCTAGAATTATTAGAGATATCTTTGTTCTTGAATTTGCGTGTGTCATAATATTTTATCGTCTGTTCATTGGTCTCAGAAAATACGAATGTTGAAACGAGTTTACTTTATGATATTGCTCAAAGACAATATGGTCTTATGAAATTCTGAAAGATTTTATTAACGTACTATTCATGCATTGCATTTATGTCCATTGACCCATGACCAGACGGAATTATATACGCGTATATATGTATGTATATGGGATATGGGAAAGGTTATGGCGTTATATACATGCCACCACCTGATCAGCTGGTATACGATGATGATTTTGCCCACAGTGGCCGATATGATATGATGGGATGCCCTCATTGGCTGATGATGTTATGAAACATGTACCTATGCACGACATGACATTCATACGCATAAGCAAGATGCTAAAAGTAATTTATGATTTACAAAGTTATTCAGACTTAAAGGCTGAGTCATGTACTCTATATTTCTTCCATGTCTCTTATGTATTTATTTATATGTTTTACATACTCGGTACATTATTCGTACTGATGTCTCTTTTGCCTAGGGACACTGCGTTTCATGCCCGCAGGTCCCGGTAGACAGGTCGAGAGCCCTCCAAGTAGGCTATCAGCTTAGCGAAAGATGTTGGTGCTCTCCATTTGCTTTGGAGTTGCTCGTTTGGTTAGTATCATTTAGACGTGTATATTTTGGTATGGCAGGACTCTGTCCTGATCTTTATGACATTTATGTACTCTTAGAGGCTTGTAGACTTATGTCGTGTATGTGAAAGATTGTACAGCCTTGCTGGCCTATGTTTTGAGTTTATAAATGATTATGTTGTCCTATTAGGCACGTATGTCATGTCTATATGATGATGTAATAAGAAAGATACGTTACGTTAGTACTCGGTTAAGTAAGGTATCAGGTGCCCGTTGCGGCCCATCGATTTGGGTCGTGACAGGGGTGTCACCAGTCATGAGTATATAAACATCCATCTAAGAGTATGAAAAGACTACACAGTCTAGTACAAGGCTAATACAAGGAAAAATGAAGATAGGCAGGAGAAACATTGGGCAATGAACGCCGAGTAGCTACCTAGTCAACTTCGTACAAGCCTACGGTGGAAGTAATCAGCCCTTACTAGTATGGCCCGAGACTCCTGAATCTGCACATAGGGTGCAGGGTGTAATGTAAGTACGCCAACTCAGTAAGTAATAAAAGTAAAGGCAACTGAACGATAAGAAAACACATAAAACACAACGAAATGCTACAATGAGGAAGTATAAAAGTAGAACAATGCAATAAAACAGTAAAAGCTCATAGAAACACCTTAGTTCAGTAAAACCCTCTTTAAAACATCTTTTTGCAGTTTAAACGAGTGAATGAAAATCAGTGAGAAAAGATAGACACATAAAATCAGCCCCTTGGGGAAAATACCAACAAAATTAGCCCCTCGGGCTATCTTACAATCACTCGTATCAGTCCCTCGGGCAATAACATGGAAGAACATCAGCCCCTCGGGCTATATCACATCTCGCACTAGGTACCGTGCTCACTATGGGTGTACAGACTCCGGGACGGGCTCCTAACGACCCAAGCGCAATAACAAGCTTTCTCGTGGCATAATCAACAGGCTCTCGGCCTCATATCAAGCCACCTCGTCGCATAACAAATCAGGCCCTCGGCCTCATAATCATGAATCAGTATAATACTATTGCGGCGCACAGGCCGATCCCAAAATATCCTTACAATACAAGCCCTCGGCACCACTCAGTCAGAAACTCACAAACCACTCGGGCAACAGTAAAACATGATGCTCAGCCTAGAATATCATTTAAAATGTCAAAAATGAGTAAAGGTGATTGTGTTGTGAAAACAATAGAATATAGCATAACTGACTACAAATACGAAGTCAGAACAGTGAGGAATAATAGTAATAATCCCCTAAGGGTCCAAACAGTTGGCACGACGCCCAAATATGGCATTAAGCCCAAATATGATGATAGCAAACAGTTTTCAATCAAACACACCGTTAAATAGTCATACAAGATGGACTAATTCACAATCCCCAGCGGTGCACGACCCCACGCTCATCGGCTAGCGTGTGCGTCACCTCAAAGTGGCACAACGGTGTGAAATCCGGGGTTTCATACCCTCAGAACAATATTTACAATCATTACTTACCTCTATCCGCTCCAAACTCTAGCCCGCGATGCCCTTGCCTCTCAAATCGTCCTCCGGATGCTCCAAATCTAACAAAAATTAGTATATAATCATCAAAACATGCTATGGGAACAACTCCCACTCAAACACAAATCCCGAAATTTACCAAACCCGACAAAATTTACATCAATGGAAATTCTTATAACTCCACGAGTTCATTCATATCAAAAGTACCATAATCCAACCACAAATGACCCCTCAAACCCTTAATCAAAGATCTCCAATCTCAAGCCCTAGTTTCTTCAATAATTACCCAAAAATTTCCATATATTTCAAGCCTAATCAAAGGAATCACACCATAGGAACGAGTTTTAATGTTCAAAAATCTTACCTCAATGAAGTTCCCTTGGATTCTCTCTTCAAAATCCCCCAAAAAGCTCCAAAATCGATTAAAAATGATGAAGAAAGGCTAAAATCACGAAAAAGGGTTTATATACTTTCTGGCCCATGAATATTGCACCTGCATGACCGCTTCTACTACCAAAGCATCGCATCAGCGATTTTCACTAAAAAGCCCTCTTCCGCATCTGCGACCAAACGCCCGCACCTGCACTATCAAAGGTGAGCTCCAATAGCCACTTCTACGGTTCCAGCTGACCTCCCTCTTGGCCACTTCTGCGGCTTGACTTCTGCTTCTACAAGCATCGCACTTGCGGCCTCCCAACCGCAGGTGCGGTTATGCGAGAAACAATAAACTTCAGCTTCCAAACTTAACTCCAAAATCTCCCATCAACCATTTGAAATCACCATGAGGCCCCCAGGACCTCAACCTAATGCACGAAAAGTCATATACCACTATCCGAACTTTTACCAATCTTCAAAACGCCTCAAAGAACGTCGAATCGACCAAATAACATCGGATTCAAGCCTAAGGTTCCAAAAATTTTCTGAATTCTGCTTTTGATCAAAACAACTATCAAACCACGTTCGAATCACCTGAAATTTTGCACACACATCCCAAATGACACAATGGACCTACAACAACTTCCGAAATTCCATTCCGACCCTTATATCAAAATTTCACCAATCAACCAGGAAACACGAAATGCCAACTTTGCCAATTCATGCCTAAATCTACTCTGGACCTCCAAAACACATTTCGATCACGCTCCTAAGTCCCAAATCACCTCCCGAAACTATCCGAACCATCCGAATTCACATCCGAGCCCTTATTCACATAAGTCAACATCCGGTTGACTTTTCAAATTTAAGCTTACTCGAAAGAGATTAAGTGTCTCAAACCTTACCAAAACCTTTCCGAACCCGAGCCAACCAACCTAATAACACATAATATAGCTGAACAAGGCAATAAGAAGCAGAAATGGGGGAAATAGAGCGGTAACTCATGAAATGACCGGCCGGGTCGTTACATCCTCCCCCTCTTAAACAAATTTTCATCCTCGAACGAGTCAAGAAACATACCTGAAGCCTCAAACAGGTGAGGACATCTGCTCTACATCTCCCGCTCGGTCTCCCAGGTTACCTACTCCACACACCAACCTCTCCACTACACTTTCACAGAAGCTATATCCTTTGACCTTAACTTTCGAACCTGGCACTCCAAAATAGCTACTGGCTCCACATCATAAGGCAAGTCATCATCTAACTGAACTGTGCTGAAACCCAAAACATGAGACGGATCACTAATATAATTTCGGAGCATAGAAACATGAAATACCAGATGCACACTCGATAAGCTGGGTGGTCAAGCAAGCTTATATGCCACCTCCCTAATCCTCCGAAGCACCTCAAAAGGCCCAATGAACCGAGAACTCAATTTACCCTTCTTCCAAAATCTCACAACACCCTTTATGGGTGAAACCTTCAATAGAACCTTCTCACCAACCATGTAGGACATATCCCGAACCTTCCTGTCTGCATAATTCTTTTGTCGAGTCGACTGCGTTGTACAAAGCCTCTCCTGAATCACCTTCACCTTGTCTAAAGCATCTTGCACCAATTTTGTACCTTATAGCCTTGCCTCACCCAGCTCAAACCAACCAACCGGAGATCTACACTATCTCCCATACAAAGCCTCATATAGAGCCATCTAAATACTCGACTGTAATTATTGTTATAAGCAAACTCTACGAGCGGTAGAAACTGAACCCATGGCCCTCCAAATCAATGACACAATCGCGCAACATATCCTCCAATATCTGAATAGTGCACTCTGACTGCTCGTCCATTTGAGGGTGAAAAGATGTGCTCAACTCAACCTGAGTACCCAACTCTTGCTGCACAAACCTCCAAAACTATGAAGTAAACTGAGTGCCCTTATCTGAAATGATTGAAACTGGGACACCATGCAAACGAACAATCTTCAGGATATAGATCTCTACCAACCGCTCTGAAGAATAGGTATTACACACAGGAATGAAATGCGCGGACTAGGTCAGCCGGTCCACAATCACCCAAATAGCATCAAACTTCTTTAAAGTCCGTGGGAACCTAACTACAAAGTCCATGGTGATGTGCTCCCACTTCTACTCTGGAATATCCATCCGCTGAAGCAAGCCACCCGGTCTCTGATGCTCATATTTCACCTGCTGACAATTGACACACCGAGATACAAATCCCACAATGTCCTTCTTCACTCTCCTCCACCAATAATGAGACTGTCTCAGATCCTGATACATCTTCGCAGCACCCGGATGAATAGAATACCGCAAGCTATGGGCCTCCTCCATAATCAACTCCTGAAGCCCATCCACATTGGGCACACATATTCGGCCCTGCATCCTCAGCACCCCATCATCACCAATAGTCACATCTCTGGCATCATCAATCTGAAATATGTCCTTAAAGTCAAGCAAATGAGGATCATCATACTCACGCTCTCTAATGCAATCAAATAAGGAAGACCGAAAAATCACACAAGCCAATACCCTACTGGTCTCCGAAATATCCAACCTTACAAACCGATTGACCAAGGCTTTAACATCAACTGCAAGAGGACTCTTCCCAACTGGAATATATGCCAAAGTCCCCATACTCACCGCCTTCCTACTCAAGGCATCGTTACCACATTGGCCTTCCCCAGATGGTACAAAATAGTAATATCATAGTCCTTTAGCAGC
Source organism: Nicotiana sylvestris (assembly GCF_000393655.2). Lineage (NCBI taxonomy): Eukaryota > Viridiplantae > Streptophyta > Magnoliopsida > Solanales > Solanaceae > Nicotiana > Nicotiana sylvestris. Next base: position 37,569,615 of record NC_091068.1, read on the forward strand.
TCCAACCATCTCTGTTGCCTCAAATTGAGATCCTTCTGCTTGAACAAGTGTTGGAGGCTACGATGATCAGTAAACACCTCACAAGACACACAATACAAATAATGCCTCCAAATCTTCAATGTGTGAACAACGGAATCCAACTCCAAATCATAAACAGGGTAGTTCTTCTTATGGGGTTTCAATTGACGAGAAGCATAAGCAATAACTCTACCCTCATGCATCAACACACACCCAATACTAACTCTCGAAGCATCACAATACACAGTATATGAACTTGAAGTTGATGGCAAAACTAACACTGGAGTTGTGGTCAAGGCAGTTTTGAGCTTCTGAAAGCTCTACTCACAATTATCCGACCACTTGAATGGAGCCCCCTTTTGAGTAAACTTGGTCAAGGGTGATGTGATAGATGAGAATGTGTGAACAAACCGGGGGTAATAACCCGCCAAACCAAGAAAGCTGCGAATCTCTATGGCTGAGGATGGTCTGGGCCAACTCTGAACTGCCTCTATCTTCTTTGGATCAACCTAAATACCCTCACTGGACACCACGTGCCCCAAGAATGCCACTAACCTGAGCCAAAACTCTCACTTGGAGAACTTTTCATAAAGCTTTTCCTCCCTCGGTCTCTACAACACAACTCTCAAATGCTCCGCGTGCTCCTCATGACTACGCGAGTATACCAAAATATCATCAATGAAAAATATGACAAATGAGTCGAGATAAGGTCGAAACACGTTGTTCATCAAATGCATGAACGCTGCTGTGGCATTGCTCAGCCCAAAAGACATCACCAGGAACTCATAATGACCATATCGGGTCTTGAAGCTGTCTAAAGAATATCCGAGTCCCTCATATATTCAACTGGTGATAACCTGAACGGAGATCAATGTTGGAGAACACTCTCGCTCCCTGAAGGTGGTCAAACAAATCATCGATACGAGGCAAAGGATGCTTGTTCTTGATTGTTACTTTGTTCAACTGCATGTAATCAATGCATATCCTCATCGTGCCATCCTTCTTCTTTACAAATAGGATAGGCACACCCCAAGGCAACAGACTAGGCCCAATGAACCCCTTATCAAGGAGTTCCTGAAACTGCTCTTTTAACTCCTTCAGCTTTGTTTGTACCATACGATGCAATGGAATAGAAATGGGCTGAGTGCCCGGCACCAAATCAATACCAAAATTAATATCCCTGTCTGGTGGCATGCCCGGTAGGTTTACAATAAACACATCGGGAAAATCCCTCACAACAGGAATAGAATCAATACTAGGGCTCTCCGCACCGACATCCCTCACAAAGGCTAAATATGAAAGACAACCTTTCCCAACCATCCACTAGGCCTTCAAGAACGAAATCACCCTCTTGGGGACAAAATCAGTCGAACCTCGCCACTCGATCCATGGCTCACCCGGCATAGCTAATGTCATTTTCGTAGCATGACAATCCAAAATAGCACGACATGAAGATAGCCAATCCATGCCCAATATCACATCAAAGTCCACCATACAAAGAAATAACAGGTCCACTCATGTCTCAAGACCCCCAATAGTCACCACACATGACCGGTACACACGGTCTACAGTAATAGTATCACCCACTAGAGTAGATAATGAATAGATGAAACAATAGACTCACAGGGCATATCCAAATAATGAGCAAAATAGGATGCCACATATGTAAAAGTGGAACCGGGATCAAATAATACAGAGGCATCTCTGTAGCAGACTGAGACAATACATGTAATCATAGCTCTGAAGCAATAGCATCTGGCCTAGTTAGAAGTGCACAGAAAGGGGCATGTCCACCACCTGATAGACCTCCCCCTCTAGGATGGCCCCTAGCTGACTGACCTCCCCCTAACTGACTGGGTGGGTGGTGGTGAAATAACTGGTACTGAAGCCGATGGCTGACTCCTTGGCTGGGAAGAACCCCTAAGACGACGAGGACACTGCCTCCACATATGGCCTAACTCTCCACACTCATGACAACTACCTGGTGCTGGAGACGGGGACTGAAGGGAACCCCTACCACCGGAATGATTAGCAGATGCACCTGGCATAGAAGTGCCCTGAACTGATGGAGCACAGGACAAACTCTGGGCTGGAAAGGCACTGAATGATGACTGGCCCTGATGAGAACTGTGAGAACCATGACCCGACGACACCCCACGATAAACTAGGCGAGCTGACTGAGCATGTCTGAATGGATGACCTTTGCTATGTTGAAACTAACCCCTCGAATGAGCACCACCATAACTACCAGATCCTCGAGGCCTCTTAGCCTCCCTCTCATCTTACTCCTGGCGACGAACTGAATCAATCTCGCAAGCAATGTCAACAACTTCCACAAAAGTAGCACCAGACACCCTCTCCCTGGTCATGAGAATCTGAAGCTGATATGTGGGGCCATCAACGAACCTCTTAATCCTCTCTTTCTTCGTAGGAACCAACCAAACAGCATGATGATCTAAATCCGAGAACCTTATCTCATACTACGTCATAGTCATATCTCCCTGATGCAACCACTCGAACTACCTACGTAGCTCAATGAGACTATGGAACATACTTCTCCAAAAAGAGAACGAAGAACTGCTGTCAGGTAAGGGGCGTTACACCAACAGGTCTACACTTGTCATAAGTCTCCCACCAAGTGAAGGCAGCTCCAGAAAACTGAAAAGTAGAGAAAGCAAGCCCCCTGGTCTCCAGAATACCCGTTGTACACAGACTCATCTAACACTTGTCCAAGAAACCCTGGGCATCTTCGCCTTCTATACCACTGAAAGTCGGAGGCTGAAGTCTAGCAAACCTCTCCAACCTATGTTGCTCTTCCTCTGGCATAGCAGGAGCTACATAGTCTTGAGCAGCTACAACCGGCTGGGATGGATGTGCCCCCGGTGTCTGAAGTCCCTGCACGACCTGCTCAAGTGTGCGAGCAGCGGGAGTTTAAGTGCCTCCCCCAACCTAAGAAGTAGTTGCAGCTGTAGTAACTGAGAACGCCTGAGCTAGGCCAGTGCATACTGATAGAATCTCAGCTGGGGCCTCCTGAAAACCTGGAATCACAATGCGCACAGCTAGTGACTTAGCTAGTGCTGGTGGAGCATCTACAACTGGGACCTAATCATGAATTGGGCGGTTGGTGGATCTGTGAGTGTTTCCATAGTTATTGTGCGGGCCACACCCCTACCCCCACCACGGCCTCAACCGCGTCCTTGGCCTCTAGTGGCCCCAATTGGTGGTACTGGTGGTTGTCCATCCTGACCGGTAGCATGTGTCTGCACTATCTGTGAGAGAATAGAATAAGGGAAGTTTAGTACTCGGAACAATAGATTCACATGACAAGAATTTCAAGAATATGAAGTTTTTCCTAAAGGTTCTGCAGCCTCCCGAGGATAAATACAGATGTTTCCGTACCGATCCGCGAGACTCTACTAAACCTGCTCATGACTCGTGAGACGTATGTAACCTAGGCTCTGATACCAACTTGACACGACCCTAAACTGGACCTGGTCATGATGGCACCTATCGTGAAACAAGGCCAGCCGACACAAACCCCCAAACCAATTAAACAGTTATAATAATTCATTTTAAGTTATTAATAAGCCATAAATCCCAAAACATAGAGCATAATAGAAAAATGCGAAAACAAACACAGCCCGACATCAGGGTGTCACTAGTCATGATAATCTAAACATATGTCTAAGAGTATGAAAAGACTAAACAGTCTAGTACAAGGCTAATACAAGGAAAATGAAGATAGGAAAAAGAAGCACTGGGCTGCGAACGCCGAGCAGCTTCCTAGTCAACTTCGTACAAGCCTGTGGTGGAAGTAATCAGCCCTCACTAGCGTGGACCGAGATTGTTGAATCTGCACACAGGGCGTAGGGAGTAATATGAGTATGCCAACTTAGTAAGTAATAAAAGTAAAGGTACCTGAGCGATAAGAAAATAGGTAAAACACAGCAAAATGCTACAACAAGGCAGTATAAAGCCAGAACAATGCAATAAAATAGTAAAAGCTCGTAGAAACACCTTAGTTTAGTAAAACCCTCTTTAAAACATCTTTTTGCAGATTAAACGAGTGAATGAAAAGCAGTAAGAAAAGATAGACACGTAAAATCAGCCCCGCGGGCAAAATACCAACAGAATCAGCCCATCGGGCTATCTCACAATCACTCGTATCAGTCCATCAGGCAATAACATGGAACAACATCAGCCCCTCGGGCTATATCACATCTCACGCTGGGTACCCGCGCTCACTAGGGGTGTACAGACTCCAGGAGGGGCCCCTTACGGCCCAAGCGCAATAAGAAATCATCTTGTGGCATAATGAAACAGGCTCTCAGCCTCATATCAAGCCAACTCATGGCATAAGAAATTAGGCCCTCGACCTCATAATCATGAATCAATATAATACTACTATGGCGCGCAGCCCGATCCTATAGTATCCTCACAACACAGGCCCTTAGTCTCACTCAGTCAGAATCTCACAAGCCACTCGGGCAACATTAGACATGATGCTCAGCCAAGAATATCATTTAAAATATCAAAAACGAGTAAAGGTGGCTGAGTTGTGAAAACAGTAGAATATAGCATGACTGAGTACAAATACTAAGTCAAAATAGTGAGGAATAGTAGTAAGAAATCCCTAAGGGTCCAAACAAATGGCGCGAGGCCCAAATATAGCATTCAGCCCAAAATATGATGATAGCAAATAGTTTTCAATCAAACGCACCATTAAACAGTCGTACGGAATGGACTAACAATCCCCAGCGGTGCACGACCCCACGCTCATCATCTAGCATGTGTGTCACCTCAAAGTAGAACAACGTTGTGAAATCCAGGGTTTCATACGCTCAGGACAACATTTACAATCATTACTTACCTATATCCGGTCCAAACACTAGCCCGCGATGCCCTTGCCTCTCGAATCGACCTCTGGATGCTCCAAATCTAACCAAAATTAGTATATAATCATCAAAACATGCTAAGGAAACAACTCCCACTCGAAAATAATCAAATTACAGTACAAATCCCAAAATATACCCAACCCGACCCCCGGTCCACGTCTCGGAATCCGACAAAATTTACATCAACGGAAATCCTTATCACTCCATGAGTTCATTCATATCAAAAGTACCAAAATCCAACCACAAATGACCCCTCAAACCCTTAATCAAAGGTATTCAACCTCAAGCCCTAGTTTCTTCAATAATTACCCACAAATTTACATAAATCTGAAGCCTAATCAAAGAAATAACACCATAGGAACGAGTTTTAATGTTCAAAAATCTTACCTCAATGAAGTTCCCTTGGATTCCATCTTTAAAATCCCCCAAAAAGCTCTAAAATCGATTTAAAATGGTGAAGAAAGGCTGAAAATCGCGAAGGAGGGTTTATATACTTTCTGGCCCAGGAATGCCACACCTACGTGACCGCATCTACGGTTTTCACTTAAAAGCCCTCTTCCGCATCTGCGACCAAACACCCGCACCTACACTATCACAGGTGCTCTCCAATAGCGACTTCTGCAGTTCTAGTTGACCTCCCTCTTGGTCTCTTCTGTGGATTGCCTTCCGCTTCTACGAGCATCGCACCTGCGGTCTCCCAACCACAAGTGCGGTTATGACAGCAACAATAAATTTTAGCTGCCAAACTCAGCTCCAAAATCTCCCATCAACCATGTGAAGTCACCTCGAGGCCCCCGGGACTTCAACCAAAAGCACGAACAAGTCATATATCTTTATCCAAACTTATACCAATCTTTAAAACACCTCAAACAACATCGAATCGACCAAATCACATCGGATTCATGCCTAAGGTTCCAAAAATCTTCCGAATTCCGCTTTTGATCAAAAAGTCTATCAAACAACGTTCGAATGACTTGAAATTTTGCACACACATCCCAAATGACACAACGGACGTACAAAAACTTCCGGAATTTCATTCTGACCCTTATATCAAAATCTCACCTATCAATTGGGAAACGCCAAAATTCCAACTTTGCCAATTCAAGCCTAAATCTACTCCGGACCTCAAAAACACATTCCGATCACGCTCCTAAGTCCTAAATAACCTCCCAAAACTATCCGAACCATTGGAATTCACATCCGTGCCCTTTTTCACATAACTCAATATTCGGTTGACTTTTCCAATTTAAGCTTACTCAAAAGAGATTAAGTGTCTCAACCCTTACAAAAACCTTTCCGAACCCGAGCCAACCAACCCGATAACACATAATACAGCTGAACAAGGCAATAAGAAGCAAAAACTGGAGAAACTGAGCGGTAACTCATGAAACGATCGGCCGGGACGTTACAAGTGTAGATTAGATAGTTATGGTGAAAATGTGGGAAGCTATGTGACTAAAGCTGACCTAATCTATTTGGCTAGTTGAAGCTCGTACTATGGCATTAAATAGATGTACCAACCATGTATCTTTGTAATAAATGCATTTGTTCTATATTGGGATTCCCCTTCATATATAGAGGGGACCCTTGTCATTTTGTAAATCATCTGATACACAACATTGAATATAAAAGAGCATTCTCTTTGCTTTCTAACTTAACAAATTCTCTTGATTCCAATACTTACCCTTATTACTTACATTTATTGTGTTCTATTTATTGTTCTTCATTTATTGCTCATTATTGGCCATAAAGAGCCGCCATAAAATTTATCATAATTGTTAATCCTTCATCGGCTACCTCTGGCCGGGCACTCAACTCGACCTTGAGGCCCCGTATACACTAGCTTGAGGCTCCAATTTCCAACCATTTGGTTTGATCATTATACTATTTTAAAGATATTATCTCATTACTTCTAATCTTTCACTTGGCATCTATTGCCTAACAACTAGCATAAAAATAGATCACGTATTTTTAGAACCACAAAATCAAATCTAATTGTTATTACCATTTTCAAGGTAAACACCCCAGGTGATTTCAATCTTCTAAAGTGATTCTAGTGCCGAAAACCCTAATTGATTGCTAGTTTCTCTTCCTTGTTCTTTTGGCAGCATTGGAGGGGTATTTCATGGAAAATTAAGGTAAAATTGGATTTGTTCTTTCTATTTGAAGGTAAGTAACCTCTTACTCTACATGTATTTAAGATTATCCAAGGTGCGGCTAAGTTGCTGAACCTAGAACTTGTAAAATATATATCGAAAAGCTTGGTAGTAGTGTTGTTGGTTGGTGGACTATTTTGGGAGGCTCAATATGATTATTATTGATGTTTATGGGCTGTTTTGTGATTGTTCTAACTTGTGGGAAGTCATATAAATAGGGGAGGTGTTATTCGTTTCCTTGTAAAATAGGTTGTGGTCGATGCATATTAGTTACGAAGACGATAGTGTCATTTCTCTTATTGTAGACTAAGGAGTCATGAAATTTGCATAGCTTGAGGTTGGGCAGTATATACAAGGTATGTGAGGCTATCCCTTTCATTCTATTGCACGACTCTAATTATACATAATGTAATGAACGAGCATCCAAATATACTCTACTTTTAGAAGCTAGTAGTACTTACATTGCTTCCCTTCTTATGGAACAATTGATGTTGATGTTGCTTCTCTTATTATTATGTTAACAATGTTGTTGGTACTTTCTTATTCTTATAAGATTAATTATGAAGAGTTAGTCCTAATAACGTGTACAGAGGATATCGACCTTACGTCATTTCGAAAGGTTCAGAATATTATTTCAATGAGTCCAACATGCATTATATATTTGTATCTATTTTACTCTACCGAACCATGCTATAAATGGCTGGGTAGGACATCTATTGTCCAACCACTGATCATTTGGGTTTTACCGAGCTCCATATGGTCGGGTACATTTTTACCAAGCCTATTACGGTTGGTACAATATGATGATGATGCCCACATAGGTGTATGTTTTAAAAGATTATGTACATATACATATGTATCATGCATTTCATTTCAGTATCCCTCTGAGGTATCTAGATGTTACAAGTTGTATATTCTCTATCCCTGCTTATATTATTGTTCGTACTTATGGTTCCCTGCCTTACATACTCATTACTTTATTTGTACTGACATTCTTTTTTATTTGTGGACGTTGCATGTGGTGCTGCAGGTCTTGATAGACTGGTAGATACAGCTCCCCCACCGTAGTAAGCTGCCCAGTTCAGTGATATTTGGCGAGATCCCTTCTCCGAACTTGTCGTGGTCTGTGTATGCATTTTTGTTAGGGACATCATGGGTTTGTCGGGGCCCTATTTTGAAATTGTTGCAGTACTTATGTTCCTTTAGAGACTCATAGACAGGTCTCGACTCATGTATAGTTTGGTATGCCTTGTTGACTGATTTTTGCTATACAGTCTTTCATGGCAGCGTGGTAGCTCGTACCGTATATATATTTTCTTGATTGTCTGGTCATCCCATGTTATGTATGTTCATGCCATTATCTTTCATTGTTGGTTGTTCATGATCCATGTCTACCATTTATATTGATCTCGTTGGCCCTTAAAGATAATAAAGAAGGTTATATAATATACGTTGTGCTCGGAAAATATGGCCCGGGTGCTAGTCATGACCCTTCAGTTTGGGTCATGATAACTATGAGGATCCGTTGCATGTGTTAGATTTCAAGTTGATGTAGTATGACAAGGATTTGACTTATGATGAGGAGATGTTGGCCCTTTTGGAGAAGCAAGTTCGACAGTTGAGGTCGAAGAAAATTGCATTGGTAAAGGTTCAATAGAGAAGTCAACCAGTGGAGAAGGTAACTTGTGAGATCGAACAAGAGATGCAGAGCAGATATCCTCACCTTTTTGATACACTAGGTATGATTCTAAGTCCATGTAAGGACGAACGTCTGTTTAAGAGGGGAAAATGTTACAATCCGGCGTCGTTTTGTATATTTGAGCCCATTTTTCCCATTTGATGGTTTCTTTCAGTGTATTTGTTATTATGTGATTTGCATGGATGGTTAGTTCGGTTTCGGAGATGTTTTGGAGTGAATTGAAACACTTAGTTCCAAGGTTAGAAGCTTGAGTTATAAGAGTTAACCAGAGTTTGACTTTTGTGTAGACAACCCCGTAATGGTATTTGAAAAAAGTTAATATGTTTGTGTGGTAATTTTGTACTTAGTCACGTGTTCATATTTTGATTTGGAGGTCCCTAGTATTATTTGGTTCTATATGGAAAAAGTTGGAAACTTGAAGGTTGGAAGATTCATAGGTTTGACCATGAGTTGACTTTGACACTATCAGGGTGAGATTGTTGTTTCGGAAGCTAAAATAAGTTCACTATGTTATTTAGAAATTGTGTGTAAAATTTGGAGTTATTCCGAGTTGGTAAGGCGTGGTTCAGCATGTGGTTTGGAAGTTTGAAAGTTGAATAGTTCATTTGGCTTGAATTGAGGTGCGATTCTTAGTTTTGATATTGTATTATGTGATTTGGGACCTCGAGTAGGTCCGTGTTATGTTTTGGAACTAGTTGGTGTGTTTTAGATTAGTTTTTGAAACATTTTGGAATTTGTTGGCAGTTCTGCTCTGCTATTTCCGCACTACGAGGTTTGGGGCACATGTGCGAGCCTGCAGATGCAAGAGGTGGAGCACAAAAGCAGATTTGGAGTGGGGCAACAACTTCTGTAGATGTGGAGTTTTTGGCACAGGTGCACAAGCGCAGAAACGAGAGTAGCCTCGCAAAAGCGAAGGGTCGTGGAATTAGAGAATTCCACAGATATGAGTGTCTGCTCACAGAAACGATATCGCAGGTGTGATTGATGGTCCACAGAAGCGGAAATTGCTAGGCAAAGTATTTAATCTAAGGCTTTATTTATTTTATCATATTTTGATATTGGAAGCTCGGATTTGGGCGATTTATATCACTTGGATTGGGGTAAGTATACAAGATTCAAATTTGATTATTATTCATGATTACATCCTTAGTTTGGCATTTGATTGGTAAATCTAATTGATAAAATTGGGTATTTTGAAAAAAAATTATAGAATGAAAAAAGTAGAGTTTTGTACCCCGATTCGGAGTCAGGGTTGGATGGAACTTACATATTTGGACTCATATTCGAATGGGTGATCGATATATGTGATTTTTGTCAGGTTACGACAGGCGAGCTCGGGTTTACTTTTTGATATTTGATAAAGATTGGAGCTTTATTACTTGGAATCATTTTTTATAGCAATATTTGATATTAGTGGATTATTTTTCGCTAGGTTTGACCCTTTCGGGGGATGAATCGAGAGGCAAGAGCTTTTTAGAGTATTAATTATGCTTGTTTGAGGTAAGTATCTTGTCTAACCTTGTGTAGGAGAATACCTCTTAGGATCTTAATTATTTATTCGTGTTATGTGAAAACGACATGCACATGAGGTGACAAGCTTCTACATGAGTGCTATGTGTGGCTTATGACAGGATTAGACCTTAGGCTATTAATATGCCTTAATTTGAGGGTGTATTTTACAAGAAACATGCTTAATCACTTTGTGGCTATCTGAACATGATAACTGCAATTGTTTTAGCCATAGTAATGCTTTATATGTTCATCACCATTCATATTTTATTATTTTGATGTCCTTGTGCACATTGTTGATAAATTATAAGCTTATATTTTTTGATAACATTTTTGCAATATTGTTCTGTGATTATTGTGGCACATGTGGATATATTGAGCGGATTGTTTTGGGCAGTTGCTCAAGGTTTTGCCGTGCATTTGTAATTGTGATTGTGTCATGGTGGACCGATATGTTTGGATATTGTGATTGTGTGAGGGCGGAGCGATACATTTGGATAATGTGATATAGTCAGGGTGGAGCACGCTAGGATACTATGATTGTTTTAGGGTGGAGCGATACGGTTGGATATTATTATTGTGTCAGGGCTGAGTGATAAGGGTGGATACCATTATTGTGACAGAAATGTGGGCATAGGGTTCCATATGCTTTTGTTTCTATTTTATGACTTGTTGTTAAAAATGAACCTTTACTTTAATTGTATTGTTAACACACGTTCGCAAGAGATTGTTGTTATTATTTTCTATTATACATTTTTGTTGCCAATTATTGATAAATTACACATGTTATTTGACTAGTGAGTATCATATGACTTGGACCTCGTCACTACTTCACTGAGATTAGTATTGATACTTACTAGTACTGATTGTGGAGAATTCATAGTAAACTTCTGCACACTTTTATGTAGATTCAGGTGTTTGAGGCAACAGACCTAGACAGTGAGAGCTTACATTGATTGCAAAGACTCACGGTAGAGCTGCATTGACCGACGCAATCCCTTGGAATCCCATCCTTACATTGATATTGTAATTTTTATATTCGACCAGTATTATATTATGAGATATCCTTATGTATTCAGTTAAAGCTCGTGAGTATGTACTACCCAGATCTGGGAAGATGTTTTGATTATTATCACATTGGCTTGCATTAACTCTATTTCCTCTTTTATATTAATTTTTGTCTTGTTATATCATATTTTGTTAAAGTTTATGTTGCTAAGTGATAGGCTTGCCTAGTTTTAGATGCAGAATGTGAAATCTCTGAGTGAAAAACTATCAAAATATTATGGTCATAGAAGAAAAACTTGTAGTGGACAGGAAGCTACAGATGCACACAGATCTATATAAGGAAGCATGCTCATGTCCTTTATATTTCAAACACTTGCAGTATAGTTATAGAAAATAAATAGCAGTTAAACTTGTTCGCTTAGTGTAATATAAAACTTATTCCTGGTAGGTTAGTCTTATTAAGCATTCAAAGTTTACGTTTTTCCTTTTATATTTCATTAACATGATAGATGATGAAATAGAGAACCCCTTCCTTTTTTTCAATTCTGTTTGGCTTTCCATTGGAGTAGGACAATGAAGCAAGTGATTGGTAACGGTCGTCAAGTTTAACCTTCTAACGACACTATTATCACCCTCAACCAAACATAATCCGGTGAGCATATCTATCTCATCCTTCAATCCCTAATCGGCCCCTGATAATTGTTACGGCCCAAAATTCACTTAGTTGCGACGACACTTAACCCAATTCGCTAGGTAAGTTAAATAACAATCAACACAATTTTAATGAAAATAATAACAAATCAATTACCGGATTAACTGAATTCAAATACAATAACGCAAGAATTGGTGCTACAAGTCATGAGCCAATAAAACATAGATTTAAAAAGCTGATATAAAATAAATACAATATCTATTTGGAATGTACATAAACATGATTCGAATCTAAAGCTACAAAGACAAGTGATAGCCCTATCTGAAAGGCAGTATATCTTCATAGCCAGCTCTCGTCATCCACAACATCTCAGCTCCAAGATCTACGCGCAGGGTGCAAAAGAGTATTATAGTACAACCGACCTCATGTACTCAGCAAGTATCATAACTAATCTCGCCGAGGTAATAGAAGCAAGAATTTTAATGATACTCATTAATCACATGTATAGTTTATAATTTCAACAAGTACAAAATAATAATATGATCAAGTCATGAATCACAAAAGGAACCACCTTGGTGCACACAAATTTCTTAGCGTATGCTGCTCAATCAACAATCAGCATATAAAGAAGATATGCAAATAAATCAGGTAAACAACCAATGAAATTGCAAGTAAAAATGAAATGCAATAACCAAATATCAACCATTGTGGAGTGTAACCTGGTCTAAATATAAGTCACAATACGGCTCTAAGGCCCACATCAGAACCTCAATAACCGAACTAATCACTGATATGCCTTCCCAAGGCCCATCTCAACCAGAAATATGTCACTTTCTCACAATCTGTGTGTATATGTAATGACCGATCGTTTTGAACATTTGCACTTTACTCGATTGTTTGAGAGCATGAGTAGCTTCATGTTATTCCAAATTGATTTGGAAGAATGTTCTCAACTTGAAGCTTTAAAATTTGAAAAGTTTGACCAAGTTTGACTTTTTAGAATTTGACCTCAGATTGGATTTTCGATGGATCAGTTAGCTCAGTTGGGTAATTTTGGACCTAGGAGCACGTCCGGATCATGATTTGGAGGTCTGTAGTGGAATTTGGCTTGAAATGACGAAGTTGAAATTTTGGAAAGTTTGACCGGGAGTGGAATTTGACTTGTATAAATAATTTGAGGTCAATTAGTCGTGATTTGATAGGTTTTGGCATCAGTGGTGGAAGTTTGAAGTTTCAAAGTTCAATGATTCCCAATTGAGGTATGATTCGTCGTTTTGATGTTGTTATCTGTGTTGAGGCCTCGAGTAGGTTCATGTTATGTTACGTGACTTGTTTGCATGTTCGGAGGAGGTCTCTAGGAGCTTGGGTGAGTTTGGGGTGAGGTTCGGAGCATTTTGGAGATTTTGGCGAAGGTTGGTGGTTGTTGGTTCTGGTGTGACCGCACCTACAGTTGGTTTGCGCAAGTGTAATGGCCGCAGAAGCGAAAAAGAGGTCGTAGGAGCGGAAGGTTTGCTGGAAGCAGGGGTCCGCAAAAGCGGAGATTTGCTTTGCATCTACGAAGGTGCAGATGCAGTTGGTTTAGCGCAGATGCAGTTGGCAGCATAGAAGCGATATTTGGGTGCTCAGCGAGTGCGCATATGCGAGTAAAATGTCCGCAAATGCGAAAATGCTGGGCAGAGTTAAAAAATCGAGGTTTTTGTTATTTATACATATTTTGAGATGTGGGATTCGGATTGAGGCGATTTTTGGACCAATTTTCATCACAAGGATTGGGGTAAATGTTCTCCACTCAGCTTTAATTATATTTCATGAATCTATCTTCATTTTTGGCAATTGGTTGATGAATTTAAAGAGGAAATTGGGGGTTTTGGCCCAAAGTTTCATAATGTGAATTATTGAGTTTTGAATATCGACTTGGAGTTGGATTTGAGTGCAACTTGTATGGTTGAACTCGTAATTAAATGGGTTGTCAGATTTTGTGGGTTTTCCCGAGTTTCGAGGAGTGGGCCCCATGTGTGATTTTTGGCCGAATTTGGGATTTGACTTGGGATTCTATCTTTATCATTTGTAATTGTTGTTTGGGCTTCATACAATGTATTTGAGTTGTTTTGGCTAGTTTTGAGCCGTTCAGAGTTTGCTACGCGTGTGATGGCATTATTTGAGTATCGGTTGGCTTGCTTGGTGTTGGAATCGGCTTGTTTAAGATAAGTAACTCTTCTAAACTTAGTGCTAAGGGCATGAAACCCTGAATTACGTGCTATGTGTGGGCTGTTGAGGTGATGCACATGCTAGGTGACAGGCGTGTGGGCATGCACCCTGTGTGTTGTGACTGTTATTTCTAGATCACTGTTTAGTGGCCCACTTGTTGATAATTATGTTTTTCACTATGTGATAAAGTAATTGAGTTGTACATCACGCTAGATATCATGTTTAGGCTTTATGCTGATATTGTTGGGACCCATAGTGGTCGTTTCTTTCCGTCATCTCATTAAATTTATTGATATTTCCTACTCAGTCACATACATGCATTCATATCATATCTTAGTCTCAGTTGTTACTTATTGATACATCATATCATTGTTCCGGGTCAGTCTTCATGACATTATGAGCCAGTGGGTGAGACTGGAGAGATTGATGATTGAGTGAGGCTGAGAGCTTGATTATGAGTGAGAGTTATGGGATGGGGTTGCACACCGCAACATGTTTTATTGATTATTGAGTAAGGCCGAGGGCCTGATTTATTTATGCCATAATTGGCTTATTATAGCGTTTGGGCCGTAGGAGCCCCTCCGGAGTCTGCACACCCATAGTGGTGTTGTTTATTATTTTTAGGTATGGATCTTTCTTGGACATAGATCTTGTCTGAAGCATTTATACACCTGGAGATGGATCTTCTCTATGGGTCTAGATTGGCCTTCTTCGGTACTGAGAGACTGATGGTCAGTGATGTATATATTCGGGGATGGATCTTCCCTGGGCCGTGTTGGCCACATAAAGTACTGAGTGGTTGAGTATGATGAGTGGAAACTGTGATACTGTGAGGTTGAGTACTATGAGTGTATGAGTACATGATTCATCTCTAAGATACATGGCATTGGCATGCATATATGGCATACATGCATAGAGACGCATTTTTCCTCATGATGTACGGTATCACATCATTCATGACTTTTACACTTTGGTATGTGGGCATAGAGTGGTATTTTAGACTTGTTATTTAGAAAGGCAATGAAACATGTTTACCTCTCGTGGAAAGGATCTTTTAGGAAAATTGCAGTTTTCAAACTATCTCATGATATTTCGATGATTTCGTGTGGGTTTTCACTAATATTCTTTAAAATAGAAACTATTTTTGGAAAAATGGGTAAAAGTTGAACATTTTTACCTCAGAGAGTGCTTCCTTGTTTATTTGGTCTATTTTGTACGAACTGCTGTTGGTTATTTGTGTTGGACCCGACCTATGTTCCAGCTCGTCACTTCTTTCAACTTGAGGTTAGGTTTGTTACTTTTTGAGTACATGGGGTCAGTTGTACTCATGCGGCACTTCTTGCACATTGCGTGCAGATCTCGAATGACGATGGTGTTGCATTCGATGGTTGCTGGATTTGAAGGCATAACTACGTTCCTGCTATAGCTGCCTCTTATTCACGGCAGCCTTAGATTATAAAACTCTATTTATGTACTTTTCAAATAGAAGATGTATTCTTTTCATGTCAGCTTTGTAAAATCTATTCTTAGAAGCTCATGATTTGAACTACTAGTCCTTGGGAAATGTAATAGATCCAAATAAATTATTTTGTTTAATTGACTTATTAGCAATATTGAAATTAAATTAGTTAGTAGTTGGCTTACCTAGGGGGTTGGGTTAGGTGCCATCACGACTAGTGGATTTTGGGTCGTGATAGACTGTTATCAGAGCTCTAGGTTCATAGGTTTTACATGTCATGAATAAGTGTCTAGTAGAGTCTTGCGGATCGGTATGATGACGTCCATACCTATCTTTGAGAGGCTACACAACATTTAGGATGTACTTGCCATCTTTCTTTCCTTATCTGATTCAGCTTGAAGTATAATCCTTTGAATTCCCTCCGCGCATTCGTATGCGCACATGAGCGCTCAGTATTAGGTGTGCATCGATGTCTTGTGATCCCTTGGATGAAGTGCAAGATGTGATTTCGATATGCTGATGATGGGACAGTGTGGAGGACTTAAGGCCGAATTTTGAATTTAGCTTGAGCACTGAGGTGTTTATTACGTGAGCACTTGCTTTTGGATTTATATATTCGGTAGTGTCCCTCTTAGTGGAATTTATGGTCGGGTGGCTATGTGATGAGTATGTTTTTACTGCGATATGTGTTCATATGATTTGAATATGACGAGAATGGTGTTCTTGAGATGTAGAAAGAACTATTTGGTGCTTTATTTCCATCTTAATTTAATATATAGTCTTGAGGTATGGGTGTGTTGAAGGATCTTTTCATGTTGTTTAGTTGAAGAGTGAAGTTGTTTTTTCATTTTGTGACATGAGTTCGGGAAGATTAAGTGATTGCGTAATGTTTATGACTGTGGAAGGGTATAGAGAGAGATCGGCTAGGGGTAGAGCAAGTGGGGTATCTCATGCAGGGTGTTCTGAGGTTTGTGTGATCCCTATGTTGTTTGCTGGGAGTTCTCTTTTACTAGTGAAATATATGTGTTGCAATTTGAGTTTGGATGGCTTATGAGAGTGGGCTTAACTGTTACGAGGGTGAACCCGAGATTTGTAGATGATTTGAATTACTAGATGGTTTGTGTTGTATGAACTTATGAAGGATTTAGTTGAATCTCACAATGGTATTATGACAGTAATAGAGTATGGGAATTGTGAGTTTTGTGTGTTTTAATCTATGACTTTGAGCCAAGTGGGGGAGTCTGCTATTGATAAGTTGATTGCGCGGCTATGTGTCATATTAGTTTTAGTTTTAGGTATAGTGGTAAATCAGTTATGACTTACAGAGGTTGAGATCAAGGATGACTCGAGTAAGGAGATTTGTGGATACGAGTTGTACTAGGCTTTATGAGTATATGACAATCATGGAATGATTCGAGTTGTTATTGGTGAAGGATGTAATGTGTGTGGAGCAAAAATTTATCTGGTTGTATTAAGAAGGGATTACTTCCTTGGGTGTTGAAGTGCTAATGGGGCACAGGTCGATCGGCATGTTTGATCAGTCTTATTGAGATTTGAGTATAGTGGATAACTCTCAAGAATGGTTCTAATGAATTCAAGATTAATAAGTGGAAATTGAGATATTTGTGAATTTTGTATGTGGCTAGAAGTTGAGAGTTTCATTGGATGGTGTCGAGGCTCGTAGTATTTCTACATCATTGTGGATTCTACATTTCAGTATCAGGAAGGTAAGATGCAAAACTTGAAATTCACAGAAGGTCTCTTTAGAGTGTGTATCTCGGTTGTGGTACTTTTGGGGTGTTTAAGAGAGCATTCAGCGGTTTATGAGCTTTAGGGCGGTGTGGTTTTATGTTAGGGTCTCGTGTAGTGAGTATAGGTTGAGGATTGTGGTATTATGGTGAGGAGAAGCATCAATGTGAAGGCAGTTCAGAAGGAACTTAGATAAATAGGACATCTTGGTAGTAGGTTGGATTGGCATGGTAGTGGGTATGATTAGTTCTTTGGGTACTTATGAGCTAATTATTTTCGATAGGTGTTTTGTGGCAATGCTCTTGGGCTTTTTTTGACATGCGTAGCTTGGTTGAGTTAGAAGAATTCAGTCCTGACGATTGGGTTTTGTGCAAATGGGATTCAGAGAGTTCTCAATGGTTTCTACCATGGTTTGAGGTGTATATTTACTACCGGTGTGTGGAACATGTTGCGAATAGGGATTTTCTCCTGGATGAGATCAAATGGAAGGTTTCTAACTGGTTGAGTATGTAGTTTACTACGACTCGGAGTGAATTATGAGATTTTCATACTTTTCATACGATGTCATGGTACATGCCGTGTGTTGTATGGGATTGAGATTTGCATGAGCAAGGTCATAGTGTATCCTTAGGCAGCATGGGCAGTTTCAGATGATTAGGTAAATGATATTACTAATTAGTATGGCTTGATGAGAGTATACATTTATGAAAGAGCAATGTGTTTGAGTTATGGATACTTTATTGGTATTGCAATACTCTCTTGTTTGATCGACTGCTGGAGCTCAAATTTTGCTCTATGGCACAGAAGAATTTTAGAAGTATTCCTCATGGGATGACCGTGTAATTGGAGAAGTGTAGACATTTAGGCGGTGGAGTTGAGATCAGAGATAGTGATTTGTATGTTCTATTGATTTGGAGACTGGTTGTTCTTGTGAGTATATTGTTTCGTGGTTGTGGACTGTGAAAATGTAGCCAAGGTTAGTCAGAGGTTAGTATGTGTTGTGATTCAGTCATTGTGGACTTTCGGAGGGTTATTTATCTATTGTGGGGGACCAGAGCTGATTTGGGGTTCATTGGTTGGCCCAATATGGATGTGTGTTCTGTATTAAGTTGGATTTGTTGACTCCGAACTACTATTGTTGAGTGATATGCCATTCAGTTGTCTTTGAGATTATTCATGTTCTGAAATGATCTTAAGTTACCCTTCTATGTTATGAGGAGTTGTGAATCGTTGGTTATATGCACACACTGTGTTGTTCTATTTGGGCTTACAGTAGGAATTTGAGCAAGATGAGTATTTGGGTATTGCATGATTGATTGCGCGTTGGCTATGTTCTTTTCGAATTATGACATTGTGTTATTTGCTCTTCGCGGTTGTGGTAATGCACTTTGGGTTCTTGATGTCGAATTTCGAATGTTTATGGATTTTGAGCTGGGTGGCTCGAGGTATATAATGCAGACCAGCATTTGGATTGGGTCATGCATTGTAGCAGAGTCATGTAAAGGTGTGATCCTTGGTGTCGGATTCATATGTTTTGGTTCTACGATGTGTGCTAGGCTCTTATCATGGTGTTGTGATGGTACTTGTTAAGCTGGCGGGACAGTTCTCTCTTTTGAGTCATTTTCATGATTGAGTACATTTGGGATGTTGCTACTGGGTGCACGAATTGATCAGGTTATGGCTTTGGATTGTATTAGTGTGTCATGTCATCAGAGTGGTCGTGTTGGATGAGATGAGGTCATTAGACCTAAAGTGAATGCTATCAGAATTGGTTATAGCATGGTTGAAAGGATAATATCGGAAGTCGGCTAAGAAATCTGCTATAGTTCCTTTCGGAGAAGAGGGGCCTCCATGACTTGTTGATCTCACGAATGGTTATGAGTTTTTGCGTGTTTCTTTCATCATTGACAGTATATGAAGGTGTTAGAATGAGGCTTTGTTTGATAAGTGATTTATTACCAGTATTGGGTTGTTTTGAGCAACTACTGTGATTAAAGGTTATCGCTATGAGTGTTTGAGTTATGTGGCATATCATGTGATTACATCTTGGGTTACATATATGGTTTGATACAGCTTGTGCGGATTTATCTTTTGTGTCGATGCGAGATTCTGATCTTATAGAAAATTCTGGATGTTGGACTCTATATGATGTAGTATGACTTATGTGAGTCGTCGATTTTGGTTTTAAGGTTATTCCGAATTGATTTGGAAGAATGATTCTCAGCTTGAAGCTTTAAAATTGAAACTTTTAACCAAGTTTAACTTTTTAGTATTTGACCTCGGATTAGATTTATGATGGGCCCGTTAGCCTCATTGGGTGATTTTGGACTTAGGAGGCGCGGTTGTTTATTTTGAGGGATGGATCTTGTATTTATATACATGGAGATGGATCTTCTCCATGAGGTCGGATTGGGCTTCCTCGGTACTGAGTGACTGATGGTCATTGATGTATTTATTCCGGGATAGATCTTTCCTGGGCTGTATAGGCCATATACAATATGGAGTGGTTGAGTATGATGAGTGGAAAGTGTGATACAATGAGGTTGAGTACTCTGAGAGTGTAAGTACATAATTAATCTCTGAGAGACATGGCATTGGCATGCACAGATGGCATACATGCATAGAGACACATTTTTCCTCATGTTGTATGCTATCTCATCAGTCATGACTTTTACACATTGGTATGTGGGCATAGAGTGGTATTTCACACTTGTTATTCAGAAAGGCAATGAAACATGTTTACCTATCGTGGAAATGATCTTTCAGGAAAATTATAGTTTTCAAACTATCTTATGGTATTTCAATGATTTCGAGAAAGGATTTGGGTTTTCACTGATATTCTTGAAAAGCAGAACTATTTTTGGAAAAGCTGTGTAAAAGTTGAACATTTTTAGCTTTGAGCGTGTTTCCTTATTTATTTGCTCTACATTGTACGAACTGCTGTTGGTTATTGGTGTTGGACCCGACCTATGTTCCAGCTCGTCACTGCTTTCAACTTGATGTTGGATTTGTTACTTTTTGAGTACATGGGGTTGGTTGTACTCATACTGCACTTCCTGTACATTGTATGCAGATCCCGGATGCCGATGTTGCTGCATTTGATGGCTACTGGATTTGAAGGCGTACCTGCATTCCTGTTGTAGCTACCTCTTGTTCACGGTAGCCTTAGATTATAAAACTCTGTTTATGTAATTTTCAAATAGAAGACATATTATTTTCTTGTCAGCTTTGTAAACTCTATTCTTAGAAGCTCGTGATTTGTACTAGCAGTCCGTGAAAAATGTAATAGATCCAGATAATTTATTTTGTTTAATTGACTTATTCGCAATATTGAAATTGAATTAGTTAGTAGTTGGCTTACCTAGCGGGTTGGGTTAGGTGCCAGCACGACTAGTGAATTTTGGGTCGTGACAATACACCATCAAGAAGAAACATGATAAGGTGACCCTAGACAAAAAGTGATCCATGTGAGCACCTAATTTTTGATAATATTTAATTTTTTATCATTTCTTCTATGTAAATATTTCAGGTGTTTTAACCTACAATTTTCAGCTTTGTTACACTTTTTATTATAGGGTAAAAATACAAAATTTAAAAGGTGAATTATTACTATTAATATTATTTTATTTTTATTTTTATTTTAAAATAATAAAAAAATTCCGAAAAATATTAATTTTTTTTAATTTTTAGGAGTGATTTAAAAAATAAGAAAAAGGTAAGTATTGAATAAAAAAATAAAAATAAAATTAGGTGGAATTCTCTTTTAAAAAGTAAAAGAAAGTAGAAAATTAAAAAAATAAAAGTAAAGTTTTGTGGAAATTTTAAAAAAATAAAAAGGAAAAGAAAGTTGGAATTAAAAAACAAATATAAAGGTATCTGAAAATTAAAAAAATTTAAAGTAAATGAAAGTAGAATTTTTAAAAGAAAAGCAAAAGAAAGTGGATTGTTTTTTTAAATAAAGTGGAATTCTCTTTTAAAAAGTAAAAATAAAGTGGGATTTTAAATAAGATAAAAGTAATTAAAGTTGGAATTTAAAAAAATAAAAGTAAAGAAAGGTGGGATTTCTTTTTATAAAAAATAAAAGCAATTTGTAAGTGAGATTTCTTTTAATTAAAAAATAATAAAATAATAAAATATTTTTTTAACAAAAAACCTGAAAAATCTCGAAAATTTTGCTATAAATAGAAGAGAAAATTTGAGAAGAGAAAAGCAAAAAAAGAAGAGAGGAGAAGAAAAAAGAAGGGGGCGGAGAGAGCGGTATACACCCGATATACACTCTGGATACAATGGATATACAAGGGAAGAATTCATTTTGGAGAGAGTAAAAAAGATAGAACCAAATTTTCTGAAATATTGAAAGCGGAAGAATACCAGAGAGAGTTCAAAGCTAGAAAGAGAAAACAAAGAGAGATTTCCGGACTATTTTTTTCGCCATTTTAACTGGTTTTCTCCGTATTGCTGGGATTTCTGGATTGAGGTGTTGAAGCTATTGTGTTGGGCTTTCTACTGCTGTATTTTGTTGTTTGTTGTTGCTGATTGCTTACCCCATTTTTCTGTTCTACATACCAGGTACATGTCCTGAAACTCGATGTATGAAAATATCCAGTTGAAAATGAATGAAGTGGATGCCTATTGTTGTTGAAGTGGAGGCCTATTGTTGATTTACTGCTTTCATTATAGTGTAATAACCGTACTGATGGACTATTAATTATAAGTTTGTGCATTTGAACCGTTAAGTGTGTGTTAGATATTTAGAAATGCATATGAGTTTAGTTGAGTATTCGTTGTAATAATTCCATGTTGGACTAACAAAATAGTTTCTATTAGTTTAGTTAATTTCCGGTTTTCCTAGATCTGTATAAATGGTATTTTCAAGTTGTGATTAATTAGGCTGTAGACTTTTAAAGTAGTGTGATACTTCTTCTGATCATGGGAGCTTTATATTTAGTAGTGATGATGTGAGTTAATCTATAATTCTGAGTTTGAGTGGTTGTGTGTGGGTTCAAAATCAGAAAGTTAAAAGTAGATATGAGATATGTAATTCGTAAGGTTAATTTAGGCAATCCATTTTCGTCCAGCATCCTTAATTCTCGAGTTTCAATTCTCATATGTGGTCACGTTAGTGTTTAATCAAAGTTCATGAGTCAGCATTTTAATAAAAATGAGTCATAGTAGGGAATTTGAAATTTGAACTAGTATGCACCATGTTTGAAATTGTGATCATAGGCAGTTTATGTAGGTCATGAAATCGGAAATCAGTTGCTTTCCAACTCATGTTTAATGTTGCATTGAATTTATTTTACTGGCTAGTTAATTTTAGTAGTAGACTCATCAAGTTTGTGTTTTTAATTAAATTGAAATTCCTTTTAGTGTAAAAGATAGGGCTTAACATGCTAGTCCCTAAACGTTTGGGCCTTAGGATAATTGATGCACGGCCCAGGCCAGTTTTGGCCTCTTTCTCATTTAGGCCTGGGCCAAGGTCTGTTTTGGCCGATTTTATGGTGAATATCTGGTTTAAAATTTCTTCTGCTGGGCTCACAGAGGAGCCCAATGGTCGGATGTTGGTGCAAAAATATTACATAGTTTGCATCAGTCCAGTAACAAATTAATTAGGGCCTTTCTTTTATTTTAGAGACAAATTAAGTAGAAAACTATAGATTGCTCTAGTTTTGCACTTTAAAATAATAAAACGGGATGAGCCTCGCTAAACAAAACACATAAATTGTGGGGTCCTCGATAATTGTATATATTAAAATACTTAGATTTCGGGACGGGCCGTTTAGCGAATTTCACGGCCTTCCCCAAAATAATAACGCGTTAGTCTCTTTAGGCGCGTATTTTAATAACATTACCTCCCCTAAACTCGGGTGCGCATTTATGTGACCCAAATCCAAATCCCAACGATGTTAAAGTATGTCCAAAAACCACGGGTGCATTTATGTGACGTGGTTCAAGACTTGTTTTAATGACGTTGCAATTTTCTTTAAAAATGAATAAAAGCGGTTAAGGTTAAAATTTACACATAGGTTCATAATTGTTAAAATCAGATAATTTAAGCCAAATATAACAGTTGAGCGACCGTGCTAGAACCACGGAACTTGGGAATGCCTAACACCTTCTCCTGGGTTAACAGAATTCCTTACTCAGATTTCTGGTTCGCGGACTGTAATACAGAGTCAATCTTTTCCTCGATTCGGGATTCAACTGGTGACTTGGGACACCATAAATCTCCCAAGTGGCGACTCTAAATCTTTAATAATAAATCCCGTTTTTGATTGTCCTTTAATTGGAAAAACTCCCTTATGCCCTTGCGGGTGTAGGTAAAAAGGAGGTGTGACAACTCTGGCGACTCTACTGGGGAAAAATAACCCAGAACTTTTGGTTCAGGGTTCAAAATTCGAGCTTATAATAATTGTTATATCTGGCTTTGTTTATTATTTGATTTTATTACATGTTTGGGACTAATGTGCTAAATGTTGCTTTTACCGCTTTGATATTATCTGAACTGTATATATAAACTGCTACGAAATCCCTCTCTTCTCTCTCTTGAGGAGTGCACGCTGGTCGTGACTTCTTTCTGTTAGTGTCCTATTCCAAATAGAACGAGGTTCGGACAAGTTGCAAAATCGGATGATCTTTTGGTTATCGGTACGCAGTCCCCCCTCGGCTCGAGTTGTCCGCTCGGGTAAGCCAGGTCTAGAATAAATAAACCTAGGTTTTAAACCTAGTATAACAATACCTCATGCCGGATCCCTAGTAGGAACACTTGTTTGCATCATGTGCATTTTGACTTTGGGACTCAACACAGGGGTTGGGTCCGTCTAGGACAGGTGTACCCAAAATAACAGACCATCTTGATGCATCCTATGTGCTACATGTTGCATTTCTTCGAGGGTAAAAGGGTCATTTGGCGGACTAATGATAGTTGAGGGCAAATGAAAAAAAATAAAAAAAGAAAAAAAAAAAGAAAAAAGAGAGAGGGTGAAGTGTGAAGATAAAGTGAGTGGGACCTAATTATGTTTTCTGTTACATTTTGTTAAGAGAAAAGAAAAAAAAAAGATCTTGGAAAATTCAAAAGATTTTTATACTTTTTCATCATTTTTCAAAAATCAAAAATCAAAAAAAGGGAAAAGTAAAATAAAAACAAAAGAGTTTACATGTTTCATCATTTTTTCAACAAAAAAAGAGAAAGAAAAAAATACATTTTTTCTCTAAATTAGTTGTTATTTTTACTTCTCGCCCGTATCCTATCAGCCCGAACTACGTGAACCTGATTCTCGTCTCTCGGGGCGGGATACGTAGGAAACCCACATAGGGTCCGGTCTTCCTAGTAAATCTTAGGTTTTTGGCTTTGCGGGGTTTTAGCCAAATTTTGCACTCCTAGCCACCTTTTGGCCAAATAAGCCATTTTGCAAAAATAGTCTCAATCATGTATTGCATGTGTCCAGTGGGGAGTGTTATTGTCTCACATAGTGTTGGTTTAAAGTTTTCTCATACAGGTGTGGATTTATTTACCGAAGTTTGATCATGACAGACACCCCGTGACCATCCAGTCAGGATCACTCAATCAGGAGTTGCTTAAGGAGATTTGTTTTATTTTTGTGTTTTGAGTCCGTTCTTCATTTTATGTCTGTCTTTTACTTTCTAGTTTTGTACAATAATGTCAAGTCTTTTGTTATTGTATTTTCTTTTTTATATTTTAAAAACATGTGGTGTAACTCAAAAATCCAGAAAAAAAGAGATATTGCATTTTATATTTCCGTTATAAGTTTTCTTTAGATTACTAATTCTAAAAATGGGAAAAAGAAAAAATTTTGAGGTTGTTTTTCCTTTAGGCAATCAATATCTAGGACTTAAAATGAATTATTTTTATGTTTCCTTTAAGTATATTAGGACCAAAATTCCAAAACAAAAAGAGAATTTTCTTTTAGTACTTCTTTAAAAGCATTATTTAAAGTGTTAATTCAAAATCTAAAAAGATTTTCTTTTGAGAAGTTTCTTTGGGAAATTAGTGAAAAATGAAAAAAAACAAAATTCTTTTTATTTTCTTTAATAGAAGAAAAAAAAGACAACATACTTTACCTTTGATTTATTTTCGGAGTTTCTCTTTTAGGCAATCAAAATTGAAATCAAAAATATATTTTTTTTGCTTGTTTCGAAATCTTGCGTCAAGATATCAAATGAAAATTCAAAATATTTTTCTGTGGTTTATTCTTTAGATTTTCTTCCTAAAAAAAAGGAATCAAAAAAAAATATTTTTCTCTTCTAAGATTTTCCCTTAATAATTCCCATAGAGTATTTGTTTCCAAAAGAGAGAAAAAATATGTGTTCGTTAAGCTTGAGTTTGGAATAGGCTATAGAACATTCAGTTTAGAAAATTCAAATTCTTTTAGTTCTTTTTCTTATCAGAGTAGTCATTAAGGTAAAAAAAAATATCAGTTTGTTTACTTTATTCCCGATCTTCCATAACTATGCAAAGATCTGATTCATGCGGCGTCATGATACGTAGGCAACCTACATAGGGTTCGATCGAATCATTTTATTTTTTTAAAAGAAAAAAAGAAGGAAAAAAAGGGAAAAAAGAAAAGAAAAAAAGGGTGAAATTATGGGACGTGAGAAATGAGAGGAAAGAAAAGAGTGATAATTAGAAGAAAAAAAGAGGAAGGAAAATGATCAAGCAAGTACTAGAAAAGCAAAGAAAAGGGAGGTTGAAATGAATAAATTGGGATGATGCCAAGTGACCTTATGACCCTTGTAAGCACGTGATTTTTCCCTATATGGGAATTACTCCCAAAAAAAAATTCAAAAATAAAATAATTTTCTTGGTGTGCAATTTTTGTGATATTTTGTGATATTTTGTGTAACTATTTGTATGTTTGTCTGTGCATGTTTATTTGTTAAATTATTAAAAATACAAAAATATGTCACATTTCGCATGTAGGAATACAATTGTTAGTAACTAAGTTTGTTTGACAAAAAAATTAAAAATTACAAAAATAGGCATCGTTTGCATTTTTAGCATTTAATATCCAAATATACAATTTTATGCTTAATTATTACTTAATTGTGCGTTAATTGTTATTGGGAGTTAATTTGCGCTTTTATAACTTAATTTAGTTCTTAATAATAAGTTAAGTATTTTTATAATTTAGTTTTAGAGAAATAAAAGAAGAAAAGAGAGCGAAAATATAAAGAAAGTCGGAATTGGGCCTCTTCTTCGATTTCAAGCCACAGGCCCAAAAAATGGCCCAATCTTCCCAAACGACCCAGTCCATTTCGAACTGGGTCGACCCAGTCCATAACCCAACATCCTATTATCTTACATTTTACAAAAACAAAACAACAAAAAAGAAGAAAAAACCCTAAAAACTAAGAAGTCATCCCCCCCCTCCTATCTTCTTCTTCTTCCTCAAGCTTCACTAAGTTCCATCAATGGCTGCCTTCGACCCCACTCCCTCACGTCCAAACGCCATTAACAATCAGCTCGTCACACTCACACACACATACACAACAAAACACACATGCACACACGCAGCAGCCCATCCATGGCTGCTGCTTCTCCTTCTTCCTCGTCCTCATCTTCTTGAAGGAGTAACATCACAGCCAGTCCAATGGATGCTCATTTTTATTGAACGAGCCAGCTTGCTCCGTCGACACAGCCGGACAACCACCAGTGTTTTGTCGACGTTCAGCTCCACATTCGACGACCAACAACTCCGTCGCGGCTGCTGTTCCTTCTCCTCCGAGTTGCTGCTTCTCCGCCATGGACGAGCACGCACAGGTGCGTCGACCAACTGCTTCTGTTTCGCGAGCTGCTGCCTCACTTCGTCTTCTTCAAGCTTGAGCATCGCCATGGCTACTGTCACCGCTGCACCAACAAGTTTCTGCTGCTCGTCGCGGCATTCCTTTCCTCCTTCCAGTTGCTTCATCTTCCCTTCGTCTTCTTCGTTTTGGGAAAGGTCGAGTTTCTTTCGTTGAGTCGAAGCCCGGACGGATTTGTTTACAATCGTTGTTCGTCGTTTCATTTCCGGTTAGTTGGTTTTCTAATTTTTTTTAGTTTGTTCATGTGTTTTGTTGGTTTAATTTTCAGATTCAAATGAAAATTTAATTAATTGTTTTTCATTTTGTTTCATGTTAATTTTATTTATTTTTGTAAAAAGGAATTGTTAGTTTAGTTTTAATATAGAAAGGTATTAGTTTAAATCGTTCAAATCCGTTGTTTGTTGTTAATATAGATTTAGTTAGTGTTCATCTTGTTTGAAGTTCGTTTTTAATTTAGTAATATAATGAGAAGTTATGTTTTGGTTTTAATTTTTGGATCATGCATCTTTGTTATAAGTTTTGTTGGATTTAATTTAAGAAAGATTAGTTGATTATTTGAATATTAGTGATTTGAATATGTTTATTTGTTTTGTTTAAGTTTAATTCGAAGTTTGAACAAAGTTTGTTTGTTATTGTTATTGAATATTTTCATTCATGTTCATACTTTGTTTGGTTGATCTTGAATCCGAAATTTGTATAGTTTGATTTCTTGTTTATCATTTATGATTATTTCTTGAATTTGTCTCATAATCTTGTTTAAGTTTAATATAGGAATTGTTGGTTGTAATGTTGTTAGAGTTGATTTTAAGTTCAATATTATTGAATTTAGAAATCTAAATATACTTGTTTGATTGTTGTTGTTGAA
Source organism: Nicotiana sylvestris (assembly GCF_000393655.2). Taxonomy (NCBI): domain Eukaryota; kingdom Viridiplantae; phylum Streptophyta; class Magnoliopsida; order Solanales; family Solanaceae; genus Nicotiana; species Nicotiana sylvestris. The sequence continues at coordinate 37,597,655 of NC_091068.1, forward strand.
TCTGAAAATAGGTTTGTTTGTTGCTAAAAATATTGTTCAATCAAATTTTAGTTGTTCTTTGTTGTTCAATCATGTTCATGTGATTTGTTGTTGAAATGTTGAAGAAATCATGTTCATGAGATTTGTTGTTTGAATTTATGTAGAAATTGGTCATATTGACTATATTTTGGTTGAGTTTGATTAATTGATTTGTTATAGCTGATGGGGTAATTTGGTAAATCGCAGTACGTTTGGGGGTAAAATAGTAATTGCAATAAGGTCGGAGGGGTAGTTTAGGAATTGTACATTTTGTAATTTTTTATGTGAAGCATGGGGGACAAAATGAAATGGGGTGGGTTGTGATATAGTTATTTAATTTAAAGGGGGGACAAGACAAATTTTAGTGTGGGGGAATCTTGTATTTGTTTATGTTAGGCATGGGGGACAAAATATAATGGGGTGGTGTGATATATTTATTTAATGTAATGGGGATGAGTGGAAAGATAATGGGTTTGGTAGAGAAAATGGGTTGATTTTAATTGATTAAAAGATTTATGGGATGAGATATATATAGAAGTCTTGAAATCAGATTGAGGATAGAGAAAAAAAACACACAAATAAGAGGAACTAATCTGAATATAGAGAAGAACAGAGAATAATAAGAGAGAGAATTAAAAACGCAAACAGAAAAAAAAAGCTGAATATTTAAGAGAGAGAAAAATTCCGAAAAATATTCAATCTTTCAAAAAATCTTCTGCTTTCTTTCATTGTTTGAAATTAGCATTAATTGTTGTTGTGTCATCAAAGCTGGAAGCTTTTGTTTTTTGGGATTACTGCTTTACTGGTTTGCAAACTCTTTTCCTGGGTTGTTACTGTTGCTGGGCTGTACTGTTATTACTGCTGCTGATTCTCATCTTCATTTTCTTTTGCTTCCAATATCAGGTACACAACTAACACGCTAGTTATTGTAATCTGAATATGAAGCATGAATACGAAAAATGAAGAGTTGAAATTCTAAATTTACTTTAATTATATTCTGAATTTTATTTGGATGTATAATTTATTTATTTTGCAAAAAATCAGAATCGTGTAGCTATTTAATACATATAGTGGAACATCCGACGATAGCTTAACGATTGAATTATCTATATATTGCCTAAAAATAAATAAATGGTGTAGTAACTCCGTCAAGTAAAACGAATAGGCCATTTAGTAGGAACTTGGTAAAAATATTGTTTAGTTAAATAATATTGGTTAATTTCAGCATGTAAATGGTCTATGATTAAAATTAGATTGCTAAGTTTTTTTTAATTTGACAAACTGAGAGCATGCCTAGTATAATGTAACTAGGTAATAACATGTGAATAAGACGGCCCAGGTCTAATTTTATGTCATACACGTTGGGCCTGGGCCTGCAGTGGCAACGGACTGTCATGTTTGCATTATTTTCAGATTTTATGAATCATATTCAAAATTCATCTATAATAACTCAAGCATATAAATAAATTAAGATATTTTCTCTTTTATTTTGTAGAGACAAATTTCAATAGAAAAATGTAGGCATTTTAGGATTGTCCTTTTAAAAATAAAATGAGACGAGCCTCGCTTAATAAAATGTATAGATTACGGGGCCCTCATAAAATGTTTAATTAAAATTAATTAGATTTTGGGATGAGCCGTTTAGCAAAATTCCACGGCCTTACCCATAAATAATAATACGCTAATTGCTTTAGACGCGCATTTTAATAAGCTTACATTCTTAAACACGGGTGCGCATTTATGCGACCCAAATCCAAATCCCAAAACATTGAATAAAATTACGTTCCGGATCGCGGGTGCATTTTATGTGACGCAATCCAAAGACATGTTTTTAAATGATGTTCACATTTTAAAAAAAAATATATATATAATGATAAAAGGGGTAAAAAGATAAAATTTGCACATAAGTTCATATTTGTATAAAATCAGATAATCAAGCCGAATATAACAGTTAAGCGACCGTGCTAGAACCACGGAACTCAGGAATGCCTAACACCTTCTCCCGGGTTAACAGAATTCCTTATCCGGATTTCTGGTTCGTAGACTGTAATACAGAGTCATTCTTTTCCTCGATTCGGGATTAAAATTGGTGACTTGGGACACCCTAAATCTCCCAAGTGGCGACTCTGAAATAAATAAATAAATCCCGTTTCGATTGTCCTTTAATTGGAAAAACTCCATGCACCCTCTCGGGGGCGGAAAAAGGAGGTGTGACAGCTCTGGCGACTCTGCTGGGGAAGAATAACCCAGAACCACTGGTTCAGGGTTCAAGAATTCGAGCTTAAATTAATTGTTATAGTTGGCTTTATTTATTATCTGATTTTTACATGTTTATGCTTAATATGCTAAATGATGCTTTTACCGCTTTAATATTATCTGAATTGTGTATAAAACTGCTACGAAACTCTTCTTCTTTCTGAGTCTTCTAAATTTATGGTGTACACGTGCGCGTGACCCACCTTTCTGTTAGAAGTCATACCAAATAAGACGAA